>NC_045794.1:23641730-23952356 GCF_009873245.2 Balaenoptera musculus | reverse complement strand
ATATGTAAATGAAGAGGCCTTCAGACGACCCCAGCACTTAGCCACCACCTGACTAGAACAATATAAACCAGCAAAATCCTCCCCAAATTCCTGACCCACAAAATAGTGAACAAAACTAATTAAATTTTGATGTTGTTTGCTGTACAACAGAAAAACAAAAACTATAATTTCATTTTATGGCATGTATAAACTCACCATAACAACAGAAAAGAAAGCAGACTGCCAATTTATAGGTATAATGCAATGAAATTTTTAAAAACTTTTAAATTATCAACTTACTATCTGCTAAAGTTCTCTTAATTGTCTTCCATTAACTAACTCATGAGTAAATCATGAGGTAAACCAATGTTCTCAACTACTTTTGATTCTCACAGTGTGAAGGAAAGTGTCAAGGTTACAAGGACATGACCCCGAACCTGTGCTCCCATCAGCTGAATTGTACACTATCAAGAATTCGTTGTTTTTGTACATTTTTAATCTCAGTTTTATCTGTTAATATAATTACATAATTTGGTTAAATATTTTTTAAAATCTATAAGAACTAGAAGAAATTGTTCCCATGAATAAATTGAACACTTTACAACAAATTGATAAAGGCTAATTAATTGCTTTAAAAAGAAATACTGTCAAGAGGCAAGACTATTTATAAACATTTAGTATAATAACCACTGGGACCATTTTTAACTGTCTCAGTACACCTAAAAGGAAATTGAAACTAGGAATTGAAGATAATGTTTTAAAGTTTTTTGTTTTGTTTTGTTTTTTTAACATCTTTATTGGAGTAAAATTGCTTTACAATGGTGTGTTAGTTTCTGCTTTACAACAAAGTGAATCAGCTATACACATACATTTATCCGATATACGAAAGTCCATGATGAACTCCAATCAGGAGATCTATGCTCACAGAAAAGATGTGGGCCCAACATCAAAAGACTGAACTATAAATATATATTATGTTTTAAGGTATGTACAGATCATCTTTATGACTACCCACTTTGGCCAAAAAAAAATTTTATAAACTTAAAATTACCAGGCCAACTAAGTTGGATATAGGAGCCTGTACTATAAATTCTTTTTTAAAGTGTTCTTTAAATTAAGAAATAAGGATGAAGTTTCAGTTTTACAAGATGAAAAGAGGATGAATGGTAGTGGTAAGGGTAGTACAACAATGTGACTGCACTTTATGCCACTGAATTATACACTTTATAATGGTAAAGACGGTAAATTTTATGTTAGGTGTCAAAAAGACTGAAGTGAATAGACTTCATAATAATAATCAAAAAGAAATCAAAAACATTACGTTGGGCAAATTAAGCCAGTAACAAACAGTTCATATTGTAGTGGGTCAGGGAACAGGGATAGAGTGGTATAGAAAGAGTACATGTGGAATTAAAGAACTTTCTGGGGAAATGAAAATGTTGTGTATCTTGATCAGAGTATAGTTACACAGTTACATATATGTCAGAACCCAAGAAAATATACACCTCTGATCTGTTCGTTTCACAATATATGCAAATTACACACTGATTTTTTTTAATGGAGGTATTGGGGCTGGGGCAGAAAGACTGAAGAAATTAGTCTAGAATTTAATTCATGAGAGTTATCTCCTGAAACAAAATAATGGTATTTTTTAACCACCAGAATTATTACACAGAGCAGCTCATTGAAAGGTAAATCACTAGTTGGTACAGAACAAAGACATGCTACAATTTCTGACTAGTCAGTCATAAACGTTTTTAAATGTAAATAAGATGTCACCATTCTTGATTACTTAAACTAAAACAACATATCTAGAAAGACTACAAGACTCAGCTTTCTTTCTTTATCCCTTTCTATGTTTTTCCATCTGCCTAATTCCTCCCTTCTACTTCAAGTCAATCCAATTTAATTCAACAAACCTGTTATACCTACTCTGTGTAACATATTATGTGAGGAGTTAAGTATTATAAGGTAATACAAAGATGAATATATAGTAACCTCGACCCCCCCAAGGCACTTGTAATCTACTAGATGGCATTAAACAATAGATAACAGCTACAAGAAAAGACTTCATGATACCCGCAATATTCAAATTGAAACCCTGTGCAATTCAGACCAATATTTTGAAAGGTGATTTTTTTTTTTTTAAGTAAGGCAAAAGAGCACTAAGTAGCTCGTCCTCTAGGTTTATTCCCTACTCTACCCCTTTTTATTACCAGTGCAGGAAAATTCCATAAATATCTCTGTGTTTCCAAGAAATTTAAGAATGCAAATACAAAGGCTCTCCTATATTTTTATACATAAAAGATAGAAAATTCATGGTTAAAATTCTATGAGTGCATGAGTAAAAGGCTCCACCATATTTCTAATAAAAGATATTCAGTTTTATTCAAACCATTGACCATCGTTCCTGGCGATATATGGAAAATCATAGATTGCAGACTTTTCTGGAGTGAATTATTCTGCTTTAAAAACTAAAACTCTAAAATTAGAATTATGAAGTGACAGAAAACATCACAATCTGAATTCTACTTACACAAAACCACATGATTTTCAATGCCAAGTTCCTAATTTACAGCTGGGAAAATCACCATTGAAGATAGCTGAGCTTGGATCAGATTCACTTAACATAAAACCAGATGTAGACCTCAAATTACATGTGACATCTCTAGCCACTCATATAAATAAGAATAATGCAAGCTGAAAGACAATCAATTCACCTAGACCTTTCTAAATTTGGCCACTCTAATGGTGCTATAATGTCCCTTTCCTAAAGTTCTGAAATAAATTAGGAGAAAGGAAAGAAGAAAATATACATATCTTCTTTAAGTACAATTAAAAACCTTAAATTACTCACTTCAGTTCTTCTACATAAAGTCCTTTAAACAAGTCAAGAAATTCTAGATCTTGAAATACACTTGTCATTTTAAAAATATAAAGAAAAAACCCTATTAGACTCTTAGGATATTAAGTCTTGGCATGTCATCTCAGAACTCTTCCCCAAACAATTCGTCACAAGTGAACAGGAACAAGCTGTACTAAGGATGTAGAGAGATATTTCTTTAGTTGTTTGTTTAATCAGCTACTGATTTCCCACCATAAGGTAAAAAAAAAATGTAAGTCAACAGAAGTCTGTCTGCAACTATAAAATCACTTTACATCAGTTGGCTTTAGAAGTTTGTAGCCTATGGAAAGTCCATTTAAAATTTTACCTGGCACATACATGCTAAAATATCTTGTTTGCCGTTTGAAGCCACACTAGATTCCAACCCACAGAGACAGGATTTCTAGTTTATTTCTCACAACCTGCATGTACAAAACCCAAAATCACAACATAGAAAAGCGTTGTTAAAATTCTGTAATAACAGTAAAGCAAAATAGTTCACCACAGAGTTCTTTTCTTGGGAATTTTTTAAAGCCTCTGTATTCATAATATCCAACACTTCAACATCTAAATTAAGTATTTCAAACATACAAGGCTCACCTTGGAACTCTAATGTAAGAGCTGTTTTAGGTTATGAATCAAACCTAACCTAGCTCAAACACTGAAAATTGAATAATAATGCCATGATTGCTTAATATGAACATGATATCAAATTCTATAATTATTTCATGGTTTATTAACAGTATATTTCATACTCAATTTTAAATGGAAATTAGTCTTGTGCTTCTTTATAGGCACCTACTACATGTGACTTCAAGAATTAAGACTGTCATGCAGCATCACAGAGAGCTGAGGTGTTGCAGCTGCATCACTTCAGAAACATCAGAATCTAGTACCGAGCTTTGCCCATAATAGTGAATACCACTTTGAGTCAATATTATAGTCTCTCACTGCTATACGGAATTCAAACCATGCAACCCTCACTGTCATATTGATGTTTTCAACATTACCAAAAACCAATAAGCAAAAGTATTACTCAAAAAACACTTGGGATATTTGGAAGGTGAAACAATATGGGTTAAAGTTTTCTCAGTTATGAAGATACATCTGGAAACTCCTTTTGTTTTCAACTTAAGAAATACTTTATAAAATACACTGGCCAAATTCCCTGCCTTAGGAAATAAAGTATAGAGAGTCCTCAAATTACGTATATCCTTTACACATGAACTATTCAGGGAATGAAATAGATTTTTTCATAGGATGCAGTGAGAGTTCCATCTTCTCTTTCCACTTTTCATCCTCACCACTACCATGCAATGTTAAAGCAATACATGTTGTTAGATACTCATTTCAGAAAAGAACGAACAGATACAAAGAAAACTATAAAAGTTTAGCCTTGATAAAAAGTCAACAAAGATAAGACACAATAGGTATCTTCAAATATATTAAGACAGAACTCTCAGCTAACGAAATAAGATGCTCTTGACCCACAAGGCCTATAGTCATTTTGCCAACCCACACCCTTCCCTTCATGTTTCTTCTAGCCACAAGGGTAGACAACCCACGCCAAGCTACATATCTCAGCCATAATAATTATTCCTAAGGATAAGAAACTGACTCCAGCTGGATCAATCTATCTTTCCTCAGGATATTTGCAACTAGAAATAGAAGGGAAAATCCCATACATCACAAAACTCTCCTCATCTTCTAAGTTCTAAACCCAATGCCTTAACTTACTCCTCGGCATGCAGGTTCAGTCCCACTTTAGAAATTCTGCCTGAGCTATTCCCTAGAGTACTCTTCCTCCAGATATTTGCATGGCTGGCTATTTCTTGTGAGTCAGATCTCAGCTTTAATGCCCCCTGTGGACAAAGGCATTAGTAAGCAGCCACTTAATCACTGTCATATCACCTTATTTTAATCCTCTGCATAGCACTTACCACTTTAATATCCTTCTTTTTAATACTCACTGCTGTATCTCCAACACCTAGAACAGTGCCTGGCACAAACTATACACTCCATTCATAATTTGTTGAATAAGTGAAAACTGTGAAGAAATGAGCCCAAAGCCAACAGCCATGGTCTTATCCCCATGGAAAAGCCAGTCTGAAAGAATGAAGCCACTAAGGAAAGAGACAAAAAGAAAACAAAGTAGAACTCCTTGAGGCACCTGAGTCGCTTCAGTCATTCCAAAGACCAGCTCCAACCCTGCCCATACTACAGTTTGATTATGTATAGCAGAGGACTTTAAAAGGGTGTGCACATACCACGCTGAGGAGGACTAGGGGGTATGTAAGATGATCCATCAGAATGTGAGAAGCAATACTACATTTAAAATGGATTTTGTATTATCCTTTGTTTTATAATGTACAGAATACATTACAGTCATACATATACACAATGTACAGATAAATATACCCATACTGGATGTACATCTGATAACTAATAGAGGTGAACAATTGAAAAAGTCAGTAAACTATTATTGTTAATGAGCAGATTTGTTTTTCTTAAGCTAGAACGTTTCAGGTTTCTTTCATTTCTAACCAAGAGACTTCTGAAATGTACTTAACACATATTTGATGCTCAAATGCTTGTAAAATGATGAATGCACAGATATTCTTTATGGCTCCAGAGAACAAGTAAAAGCTAAAGGTAGACAGATTTCAAATCTACATCAAAAATAACTTTCTAAAATTTAGACCTGTCTAAAAGTAATCACTTCCTCTCCAATTATAAATTTCCCATTACTAGACAGGTTCAAGTAGAAGCCTGATAACCATTAGTAAAGGATACTTAGACATGATTTCTGCACTTGTGAGGTAGTCTATGTATCAAATGTTAACTGAGTGATACCACGTCCTAGGGATATAATTTAGTTTAGTCCTTGTCCCCGTGGAGATCACAATTTAACAGACCAGAAAGACACACGTGCAAACATTTATATAGTATAAATCTCTATATACATGGTCCAGTGACAACAGAGGAATGTGGTGATTAACTGCATAGGTGGGAATATTTAAGTTGAATACTGAGGGATAAGTAAAAGTCATTTTTCCTGTTATGCAAGAAAGATGAGAGCATTCCTAACAAAGAACACATGAGAAGGGACACAGATAGAAAGTACACAGTACAACAAACCCAAAATACAACAAATAATGTGGAATCTGAGGATGATAAGTGGCCTATGGTGAGAGAATATCCACAAATGAAGCTGCTGGATAAGTGGCTAGGAGCCAAAATATAAGGGGTCATACCAAGGAGTTCGGAAAGAGCCATAGAATAATAAAAATAACCATCTTAGAGTGTTCTATTTTGTTCCAGACAGACACCTAAACTCTTTCGACACTCTAGCAGTTTCAATTCTCACAAGATCCCTATCATTATCTACACTGTTTAAATAAGGAAACTTAAGCTAGAGACAGCCCAAGTAATTTGACTAAAATCACAGTTACATTAGTGTCAGAAAGAAAATTTACTGAAGAATTCTGAGAAGGGATGTGTAATATGGAGGTGTTTGAATAAGTGATATGTATTTTAGAAAAACAGCTATGAGGCAATGTGGATAATGGGGTAGAAGTAGGATAGGTTAGTTTTAGGGAAATGCAACAGACAAATATAATCCAAATGAGCGCTACCAAGGCAGTGGGAATAAGGGAAAAATACTAAAGGATTTCACTGGTTTCTAGCTTGAGCAAGCAAGTAGAAAAGCAAGTTTGGGTGGAAGAAATGAGGCAGAAAATGAGGAGACGAGGTATAAAATGATTAGATTGAGCTTAGGCAATATGGACACATTTAGTTTTGAGGTTTCAATAAAAAAAAGCAAAGGGAAAAGGTCCAATAGGAAGTTAACTAAAAAGAGTTCTTTCTGAAGACAGGTGGGAAGACTGGCTAGAATAAGTATATTTAGAAATTATCAATATACATAGAGCAGTTAAAAAATTAGGCCAAGCAAAGTAGAAAATATCCATGAGTCCATACTGATATTAAATAAATAAATATGTAAGTAAGTAGTGGGAAACTGATTAATTTTCCTTTCTGAAGAATTCCAAATCATTTATATAGATACTGTACCCTCACGGAGGTGGAACTCCTCACCCCTTAAGTATAGGCTGCAGATAGTGACTTCCTTCTGGAGAGTACAATACAGAAAGGAGGAAAAATAAGAATAACTTTAAAACAGAGAAGCCTGACAAAAACCACCTCAGCCAGATGATCCAAGTCAATATCAACAATAACTCATGATGATAGTATGTACCCTTGATACATCATGATAAAAATGGTACTTTACCTCTTAGTCTTTATGCCCAAAACCCATAACCCTTTCTAAACATGAGAAAAACCACAACCCCAACTGAGGGACAATCTACAAAATATGTGACCAGTGCTTCTCAAAACAAGCTGTCATGGTCATCAAAAACAAGTAAAGTTTAAAAAAAAACAGCATAAGAAGAACCTAAGGACACATGACCACTAAATGTAATATGGTATTGATCTCGAGAAGACAGCAGTGAGCGGTGGCTTGAAACAAGATCTTAGTGCTCTGCCCAGGAACTGAACCTGGGTAGCCTGGGTGAAAACCACGAATCCTAGCCACCAGTCCACCAGGAGCTAGAGGTTAGAAGCAAAGTTGCCCTGGCTCTTGTCCCCATTGAAAAATGAATTTCTCAAGGAAGCAAAAACTGTAAAAACATGTACAAAGTTTACTATTAAAGACACAGCACAACAAGTGGGAGAGCACACAGAGAAACAGTTTGTTTATTTAAAACAGAAGCAAGGTAGAGATACACACCGGGAGAGAAAGGGTGTGGGCATCCTCCCTAATGAGGAGGAGTGCACCAGAAAGGTGATTCAAATCACTTATATGTGAGGGTTCTTCCCGGTCGTTGTTTGCCTTAGGTCAATTATCTCATTTCTTTTCCACATCTGACCTGTCCTAGGGCCCTCCCTGACATGTGTGCGCATCTTTTTGCCAAGATGAATTCAAGTGCAGAGGCCTATGGGGAGGTTGACACCACCTATTATGGGGTGGCACCCCCCCACCCTTGGCCCCCAAGGAGACTTTCTGCGCATGTAGAGCCAGGGAGGTCTCCTTGACCTCAAGAATGAGCCATATGTGGTCTCTTTATCTTTTATCCAAGCAGGACTCAGCTCCTCCTTGCTCTTGCTCTTATCTTTATCTTAGAGTATTTGTCCACAGGGTACAGATTCCAGCTATTCAGCCTGGGGCCCATCTATCTCCTGCCTCAGTATCCTTTATGAAAATCTGGAATAGAAAAAGGGCAGTAGACAAAAACTACAAAAATCTGAATAAAGTATGGACTTCAGTTAATAATTATGTATGAACATTGGTTCGTTAATTTTAACGAATGTAGCATTAATAGTGTAAGTTATTCATAATAGGAAAAACTGAATATGGAGTATATGAGAACTCTCTGTATTATCTTCACAATTTTTCTATAAGTCTATTCTAAATAATGAAGTTTTTCTTTAAAATCAGGCCAAGAAGAAAACCATTACTATTCAAGAAATAACATAGAGGAAAATAAATCAGCAAAAGAAATTTAAAAGGAATGATCATATAGAAAGATAGAATGATGCCTTAAAACATAAGAAAAAAGTGTACAAGAATAAAAATAGGTATAAAAAATAGAGGTCAAAGAAGATAAGGAATGAATACAAACCACTGGATATAGAAGGTCACGGGTAAAAGAAAGGTTCAGTGGAGATGCAAGAATGAAAGGTAAATAACAGTGCTTTATGTTGCTTATGAGCCACAATTTTATGATATTCTCAGTCAAAAATCTCTTAAAAGATTCTCCTGGTTTCAATTCTATTGCAAGTGTTCCTTTTTCCCTGAATTCACATCAGTTTAGTCACCAAAACATAATTCTTATTCAATCTTCTTTCACAGTGAAAAGTATTAGGAGATGCATCAGATAGCATACTTTAACCTGGAAGTAACAGAAAATTCCAAAAGCAAACTGGCTTAAATAAGGAAATGCATAACCATTATCTCATATGACAAGAAGTATGGGTAGAGCAGGCTCTAAACACTTCAAGTTAGAGCTTCAGAAATTCTCTGTAATTCCCTTGGACCTGACCTCCTATGTGTAACTTCATCCACAGGCTGGAGGTAAAAGCAAAATAGTTTGAGACTGTGATCTGCTCATCTTTGAACCTATCACTAGCAAAGAAAGGGAAGTACCATGTTTCACTTAGACTTACTAGAATTAATTCTGGAACTCGGAATGAAGACTCTTTTCTCTGAGTCGAGTGAAGGAAAACTCCTTTCTCTGAGTCAAGTGAAGCAGGGTTAGATACCTGAACACAGGTTCTGTTAGAAAGGTAGATAGGAGAGGAATAATGCTAAACACGCAATCAACACTTAGCCAATACAGGAGGCTCTTATTTGCATAATTTCCTACCTTTGGGGAAGTTTTTAAAATTCCTTTAATACGATGAAAATATGCTTCAATAAAATAATGGCCAAATAATTTCCTTCTTCAAAAAACCAAGTGACAACCTCAGAGACAGTCAGTACTGTTTTATAGGTCAAAAGGAAAAATGTGGTATGAATTTGTAAAGTTTCTCTTATCACTCAAATTTGTATCAGAAAAATAAAATGTGTTTGGGTATTTTAAAACCAGGGACTTGATACCATTTCACTCTTCAAAATTGTTATTTTGTTGGAGATAAGATGTTAAGAGATCCTAAGGTAGTAGAAAGAGCACTAAGAGCCCTGGGCTGCAGCCCTAACTCTTCCACTAAATTACAGTACTATCACAGATGGTCACCTGATCTATGTCGGTTTCAGTTTTCCCTTCTGTTAAAGTAGAAAGTTCAGGTCATCTCCGAATCTTCTTTCTAGTTAATTCCTAGTTATAAATAATATTCACTTGTTAACTAGAATATTTATGCAGACTATTTAAAGTTGTAAATCTGGGCTAGCCAAATACTCAAGATGCCTTCCAAGGCTACATACAAGCCAATGACATGAAGCTTTTCCTATAAAACTTCACTTTACGAAAATCTTCACCATTGCCAGCAATGCAAATAGCATGATGTTACAATTTCTGAAATAACTCAAAAATTCCGTTTAACTTCTCTTTAAACCCAAATTCACTATTGAAAAGTTTCAGTACACCTACAGAAGCAAACTGTCACTGTTGGACAGGGAATGGAAAACGACAAAAACGTAACCACTTTGAAATTCAATTAAAGACAAGGTATCTAACCACTAAGCCTAAATGAAGAAGATGAAAATCAAAGCACAATGAGAAAGCTGGAATTCAAGTCATAATCAGAAATAGGAATTCTATATAGAATAAGAAATAGGGGGGAAATAGTCCCCAAAAGTAAAACCAACATATAGACCTAAAAGTAATTAAATGTCTCATGAATTTCTTTCAAAGACTATTATTTAGATAAACTTGATAGAAATAATTTCCAAAAACAGGTTGATGACAGTGAGAAACAGGAGAGGAAACCATTACCCTGTCCTTTGGGAACCTCAAATTAATGAATCTTGGCAAACCAGACAAAAATCATATGGGATGACTTGATAAAACCCCATGACTTAAGCCAACTTCATTATGACCCGGAGTTGGTTCTTCTCAAAATTATTAATAGTGAAAAATACTTACACAGGATACACATGATTGCCAGGAAAAAAAAAAAATGCACTTCTTTGAAACAGTTTTTAAAACAACAAACCACCCACAGAAACCACATGGGCACAAAATGAAACGATTCTGGTCACTGATTTGTAGAAGAGCATTTAAGCACTCCCCAAGTGAAAGACTCAGCTTTAGCCTCTCTTTCTGGGACAAGCAGAACATCCATGAAAACACCTGATTTGGACCTACCAAGAAAACAGTGCAAACATACCTGCACTGGCCTGAGTTTCAAGAGAAATAACTTTCTCCAAGGAGAGCCTAACAGTTTTAAGAGACCACTTCCTTGTTTTAAGAAGACATTTTTTGTTTCCTCACAGTAAGAATTTATATGAAGCTTAAAAACTCCTCAAAATAAAATAAAATAAAGTAAAACAAATCTCAAAGTACTTAACATTATAATATTAATGACACATAAATTAAAACCTCCTGGAAGCACCACTCTGTACTATCAGTAGCAATATCATTAATATGTGAGGAATACTCAATTTATCCAATTATGTAATAATACCCTAGTGAAATAGTATACCAGAGAGGTACATTTCAAAAGAGAAAGGAATAAATATAGAGGAAGGGATATTGCTCAGGAGACAGGCAAACTATATGGGTTGCATATAGTTGCACTGGAACCCTAGAAGCTAAGCTGGGTACATTAAATAGGTATGAGGTCCAGAAAAAGGAAGCCAAATGAAACCAGAGCCAAATACAGTCTAGCACAAAGCACTGCCTAGGGTAAAGTGCAAAGACTACATAAAAATTCCACTTATGTATAGAAATATCAGATAGGTACTAGATATATTAACAGAAAACAGAAAGTTAATCTTGACCCTCAACATCACTAAAAATTCACCCACACCTTTAAATAAGTAGGAAAAAAAGGGGGAGTTGCCATGGCTTATATTATATAGTTTGTAAAGGACATAAAGAGAACACAATAAAAACCAGGCAGCAACGCAAGAGCTACAAGTTTACATATATCTGCACACATATTCTTCACAGGGCTTTCAATTTCCTGATACAGTGCCATAAAAATTGGGGATTTTTTCCCCCTCTACTTTGGCTCTATGTAAGGTGCTGACTTTTCCCTTGGATAGGCTGGCAAAACTCAGTTTGTCAAAGCTTGCATAACCTTGAAAAACACATATAATTTCCAGAAGAAATAAAGAAAGAATGGAAAAATAGATGAGTTTCCAAAAGAAACAATTTTAAATTGTGTATATCTATAGCCCTCATGCTTTAGAAATGATGTTACTGGTGGTATTTGTTACCACATGCATGAATCCTAAAAAGACCAAAGCATTGAAGCCATCCAAGTACAACTGTAGCTATCTTAGCATAGTTTGAAGACAATGAAAAAGGTAATAATACCAAGGATGGAAAGCCCTGGGATTGTTACCTAGTCAGAAAGAAGACATATCTGAAGAAAGATTAGATCTGACTCATTTCAGAAAATGAACAGGGAAGTCCTATAACTATACTGAGGATCTCTAATTAAACAAACAGCATAAAATTTGTACACCAAAATCCTTCACATTATAGTAAAATAACTGGGTGTTTTCTCAATAGCTGTTGAGTAAAATGATCTATTATAGATGCAGAAATGAGAAATGTCTGGTTTCTTAAGGTTTACTAAGAGTAGGAAGTGATATGTCTAAGATATAGGAAACGACTAAAAAATATGGTGCACATTCCTGGTGTGTAAATTCTACCCAAAGATCTAATGACAGGTTAAAAGGCAAAACTTTACTTTTCACAGTAAATAACAAAGTATACTTTATACCTTGTTATATTTATAAAATGTAACATAGAATAAAAGATAAAAGAATAAATGAAAACAAAAAAAAACATTTTCTAAATATCACCAGAAGTTTACTCAGAAACATCTTTACTACCACACACCACTGGAGTATCTATTATTTCTGTACTATGGTTACTTCAAAGTAAAAGTATGATAAAGTTTGGAGAAAAGTTTAAACTATATCCGTAAAGTATACAGATAGCATTCTACTTTCAATCAAAATGGAGACACACAGACCACATTTAACGTCCCAACTAAAAGAACTACAAAACTGAACAAAATATATGAAACAATTGCTTTTAGATACTGGATAACAGACAGCAGAGAATTATAATTCCTGAGGGAAAGGAAACAAACAAGGTAAGCATTATAAATGACCAGTTTACAAACTGGAGTCAGTTTACAAGCCGGAGTATATGGTGGGGAAATCCAAGCCTCTCACTGAGTTGAGGAGACAGAGTTAGAAGTTTATAAGGTAGCTAGAATTTCCAGGGCCAAGAACTTGAGAAGAGAGAACTACACCAAATAAGAACTCTAGAGATAGAAAGTTCTGCTCAAGTCTTGGGCGGAGTACTAACCTCTATACACATGAGAGAAAACTACACAATGAAAGAAAAAGAAAAACAAAAGTAAGCAGAACAACATCTGGAGCTCATACAAGCTGGCAATAGTTTGTATTCCTATCAGTCAGAGTGGATAAAGCTCTTAATACATAGAGCATTCAGGTGAATCCTCTGGAGGGCATCTCCTTAGCAATGAGGCTAAATTAGACACAACAAAAGGCTTTCTTGGACCCACACTAACAAATCTTAAAATGTACCTCAAAATAATCCAACTGAATCCACGTAATATAACTTAGAGCCAGAACAAAATACAGCGCTATTTGAAATAATACAACAAAATTCAGCAATCAACAAGATAAAATTCAAAATGTCTTAATCCAATCAAAAACTAACAGGCATACAAAAAAATTAGGAAAATAGGACCTATAACCAAGAAAAAAATCACTCAATAAAAACAGAAATTAACAAGATGATGCAATAAGCAAAGACATGAGAACAGCTGTTATAAACATGTTTCATATGTTTAAGAAACTAGAAGAAAAAAATGATCATGGTGATAAGAAACATGGAAGATGTAAAAAAACTCAAATGGAACTTCCAGAGGAGAACTTCTAAAACAAAAAATACAGAGGATGAGATTAACAGCAGATTAAACACTACAGAAGACAAGATCATGAAGTTTAAAAATTACATCAGGGGCTTCCCTGGTGGCGCAGTGGTTGAGAATCTGCCTGCCAATGCAGGGGACACGGGTTCGAGCCCTGGTCTGGGAAGATCCCACATGCCGCGGAGCAACTAGGCCCGTGAGCCACAACTACTGAGCCTGCGCGTCTGGAGCCTGTGCTCCGCAACAAGAGAGGCCGCGATAGTGAGAGGCCCGCGCACCACGATGAAGAGTGGACCTCGCTTGCCGCAGCTAGAGAAAGTCCTCGCACAGAAACGAAGACCCAGCACAGCCAAAAATAATAAATAAATTAATAAAAAAAAAAAAAAATTCCATCAGTAATTATTCAAAATGAAGTACAAAAAGAAAGAATACTGAGAAAAACTGGAATAATATCAAGTAGTCTAAAACATGTGTAATTGGAGGTTCAGAAAAGAAAGGAAAGGGTGTGGAACAAAATATATGAAGAAATACAGCTGAAAATTTTCTACATTTCATGAAAACTATAAACCCAGAGATCCAGAGATCTAAACAGCTAAGCAGAACAAACATAAAGAAATCACAGCAATGCACATCATATTCTTTTGTGAAAAACTAAGAAAAGAGAAAAATTTTTAAACAAGCCAAAAAAAGGGACACATTACCTACAAAAGAACTAAAATAAGAATAAAAGCAGACTTCTTGTCAGAAACCAGGTAAGCCAAAAGACAATAGGTAAATATTTTTAAAGTACTGAAAGGAAAAAAATATATGGCAGCATACAATTCTTTGCCCAGAGAAAATATCATGAAAAACTGAAGGGGAAAACAAGACATTTTCCAAGACAAACAAAAGCTGAGAGAATTATTTGCCAGCAGTCCAACACTAAAAGAAATGTTAAAGAAAATTCTTCAGAGACAAGAAAAATGAAACTAGATTGGAATTTAGATCTGCACAAAAGGAATTAGGAGTGCCAGAAATGATAAATATGAGGATAAATACAAAAATTTAAAGATGGAAAGCAGCAACGGCACCCTCAGAAGCTATGGGGTCCCTGGCTGCAGGTAGGGAACTAGGTGGGGGAATCATTTAATACTTCACATTAGGACAAATATGTGAAAGTTCCTGCCAACCCATGAGAATTTCTTACTTCGGACATTTTTTGTTCTACTTACTGCACAATTTTCTTAGAAGTTCTTTTTTGATGCCATGCTCTGTGGCTTGCATCAAAAGAGGAGTTTCTCTTCATGAAGATTCCTAACATTGGTAACGTGATGAATAAATCTGAGATCATTGGGGGTGGAGGTGAAGGAGCCTATGAAATACTACTTAAACGCAGACACAAGGTAAGACATTAGTGTGAATGCCTCTTCATAGGGAAAATTCCTTTCAGAATTAAAAAAGAAAGGGAAAAAAAAAAAAAAAAAGAGAAAGGAAAGACAGCCTTACCAGGTGTCAAAGGAATGTGGATAGAAGAGGCAGAGTTAAGGCAGTAAATGCATGAAATAGTGTAAATCAAGAAATTCAAGGACAGTGAAGCCCTGTGGCTTGCAGGGCCTTGGGTCCCAGGCCAGGAATCAGGCCTGAGCCTCTGGGGTGGGAGTGCCAAGTCCAGGATGCTGGAATGCCAGAGAATTACTGACCCTAGGGAATACTAACCAGCAAGACCTCTCCTGGAGGTCTCTGTCTCAACTCCAAGACCCAGCTCCACCCAACTGTCTGCAGGCTCCAGTGCTGAATGCCACACGCCAAACGACAAGCAAGACAGGACCACAAACCCACCCATCAGCAGACAGACTACCTAAAGTCATAAAGCCCACAGACACCCCAAAACATAACACCTGACACGGCCCTGCCCATCAGAGGGAAAAGATACAGCTCCACCCACCAGAACGCAGGCACCAGTTCCACCCATCAGGAAGCCTACACAAGCCACTGGACTAACCTCACCCACTAGGGGCAGACACCAAAAGCAAGAGGAACTATGAGCCTGCAGCCTGTGGAAAGGAAACCTCAAACACAATAAGTAAGACAAAATTAGAAGACAAAGAAATATGTTCCGACGAGCGCGCAAGGTAAAAACCCACAAGATGAAATAAATGAATAAGAAATAGGTAATCTACTTGAAAAAGGATTCAGAGTAATGATAGTAAAGATGACCCAAAATCTCAGAAGTAGAATGCAGAAAATACAAGAAATGTTTAACAAGGACCTTGAAGAACTAAAAAAAAAAAGTGATGAACACCACAATAACTGAAATTAAAAATACACTAGGAGGAATCAATAGCAGAATAACTAAGGCAGAAGAACAGATAAGTGAGCTGGAAGACAGAATGGTGGAAATAACTGCCAAGGAGCAAAAAAAAGAAAAAAGAATGAAAAGAATTGAGGACAATCTCAGAGACCTCTGGGACAACGTTAAATGCACTGACATTCAAGTTATAGGGGTCCCAGAATAAGAAGAGAAATATAAAGGGTCTGAGAAAACATTTGAAGAGATTATAGTCAAAAATTTCCCTAACATGGGAAATGAAATAGTCAATCAAGTTCAGGAAGCGCAGAGAGTCCCATTCAGGATAAACCCAAGGAGAAACACGCCAAGACACATATGAAACACAAACAAAACTTAAATACAAGGGAAAAGTATTAAAACATGCAGCAAGAGAAAAGCAACAAATGACATACAAGGAAATGCCCATAAGGTTATCAGCTGATCTTTCAGCAGAAATTCTGCAGGCCAGAATGGAGTGGCAAGATATATTTAAAGTGATTAAAGAGAAAATCCTACAACCAAGATTACTCTACCCAGCAAGGATCTCATTCAGAATCAATGGAGAAGTCAAAGGCTTTACAGACAAGCAAAAGCTAAGAAAATTCAGCACCACCAAACCAGCTTTGCAACAAACGCTAAAAGAACTTCTCTAGGCAGGAAACACAAGAGAAGAAAAAGACCTACAAAAACGAACCCAAAACAATTAAGAAAATGGTAACAGGAACATACATGTCGATAATTACCTTAAAGGTAAATGGATTAAATACTCCAACCAAAAGGCACAGACTGGCTGAATGGATACAAAAACAAGACCCATATATATGTTGTCTTCAAGAGACCCACTTCAGATATAAGGACACATACAGATAGAAAGTGAGGGTATGGAAAAATATATTCCATACAAATGGAAATCAAAAGAAAGCTGGAGTAGCAATACTCATATCAGACAAAATAGATTTTAAAATAAAGTCTGTCATAAGAGACAAGGAAGGTCACTACATAATGATCAAGGGATCAATCCGAGAAGAAGATATAGCAACTGTAAATATTTATGCACCCAACACAGGAGCACCTCAATACATAAAACAAATGCTAACACCCATAAAAGCAGAAATCGACAGTAACACAATAATACTGGGGCACTTTAACACTCCACTTACACCAACGGATAGATCATCCTGACAGAAAATTAATAAGAAAACACAAGCCTTAAATGATACATTAGACCAGATAGATTTAATTGACATTTATAGGACATTCCATCTGAAAGCAGCAGAATACACTTTCTTCTCAAGTGCACACGGAACATTCTCCAGGATAGATCACAACTTGGGTCACAAATCAAGCCTCTGTAGGTTTAAGAAAATTGAAATCATATTAAGCATCTTTTCCAACCACAATGATATGAGATTAGAAATCAATTACAGGGGAGAAAAAACTGTAAAAAAAACACAAGCACATGGAGACTAGACACATGCTACCAAATAACCAAGGGACCACTGAAAGAATCAAAGAGGAAACCAAAATATACTGAGAAACAAATGACAATGAAAACACGACGACCCAAAGCCTATGGGATGCAGCAAAAGCCGTTCTAAGAGGTAATTTTATAACAGTACAATCCTACCTCAAGAAACAAGAAAAATCTCAAATAAACAATCTAACCTTGCAACTAGAGAAAGAAGAACAAACAAAACCCAAAATTAGTAAAGGAAAGAAATCATAAAGATCAGAGCAGAAAGAAATGAAATAGAAATGAAAAGAACAATAGCAAAGATCAATAATACTAAAAGCTGGCTCTTTGAGAAGATAAACCAAATTGATAAACCTTTAGTCAGACTCATCAAGAAAAAAAGGGAGAGGACTCAAATCAATAAAATTAGAAATGAAATGGAGAAGTTACAACTCACAATGCAGAAATACAAAGAATCATAAGAGACTAGTACATGCAACTACGTGCCAGTAAAATGGACAACCTGAAAGAAATGGACAAATTCTTAGAAAGGTAAAACATTCCAAGACTGAACCAGGAAGAAATAGAAAACATGAACAAACAAATCACAAGTAATGAAATTGAAACTATGATTTAAAATCTTCCAAAAAGCAAAAGTTCAGGACCAGATACCTTCACAGGTGAATTCTATCAAATACTTAGAGAAGAGCTAACACCTATCCTTCTCAAACTCTCAAAAAATTGCAGAGGGAGGAACACTCCCAAACTTATTCTATGAGGCCCCCATCACCCTGATACCAAAACCAGACAAAGATATCACAAAAAAAGAAAATTACAGGCCAATACCACTGATGAACATAGATACAAAAATCCTCAGCAAAATACTAGCAAACCAAATCCAACAACACATTAAAAGGACACCAAGATCAAGTGAGATTTATCCCAAGGAATCCAAGGATTCTTCAATATAGTTAAATCAATCAATGTGATACACCATATTAACAAACTGAAGAATAAAAAACATGATCACCTCAATAGATGCAGAAAAAGCTTTTGACAAAATTCAACACCCATTTATGATAAAAACTCTCCAGAAAGTAGGCATAGAGGGAACCTACCTCAACATAATAAAAGCCATATACAACAAACCCACAGCAAACTTCATTCTCAATGGTGAAAAACTGAAAGCATTTCCTCTAAGATCAGGAGCAAGACAAGGATGTCCGCTCTTGCCACTATTACTCAACATAGTTTTGGAAGTCCTGGCCACAGCAATGAGAGAAGAAAAAGAAATAAAAGGAATCCAAATTGTAAAAAAATAAGTAAAACTGTCACTGTTTGCTGATGATATGGTACTATACATAGAAAATCCTAAAGATGCCACCAGAACACTACTAGAACTAATCAATGAATTTGGTAAGGTTGCAGGATACAAAATTAATGCACAGAAATCTCTTGCTTTCCTATACACTAACAAAAGATCAGAAAGAGAAATGAAGGAAACAATCCCATTTACCACTGCAACAAAAAGAACAAAAAATAAACCTTCCTAAGGAGGCAAAAGAACTGTACTCAGAAAACTATAAAACACTGATGAAAGAAATCAAAGGTGACAGAAACAGATGGAGAGACATACCATGCTCCTGGATTGGAAGAATCAATATTGTGAATATCACTGTACTACCCAAAGCAATCTACAGGTTCAATGCAATCTCTATCAAATTACCAATGGCATTTTTCACAGAACTAGAACAAAAAATTTTACAATTTGTAGGGAAACACAAAAGACCTCGAATAGCAAAAGCAATCTTGAGGAAAAAAAAAAAAAAAAAAAAAAGGAGCTGGAGAAATCAGGCTCCCTGACTTCAGACTATACTATAGGGCTACAGTAATCAAGACAGTATGGTACTAGCACAAAAACAGAAATATAGATCAATGGAACAGGATAGAAAGCCCAGAGATAAAACCACACACCTACAGTCACTCAATCTATAACAACAGAGGCCAAAATATACAATGGAGCAAAGACAGCCTCTTCAGTAAGTGGTGCTGGGAAAAGTGGACAGCTACAAGAATGAAATTAGAACACTCCCTAACACCATACACAAAAATAAACTCAAAATGGATTAAAGACCTAAATGTAAGGCCAGGCACTATAAAACTCTTAGAGGACAACACAGTTTGAACACTCTTTGACATTAATCGCAGCAAGATCTTTTTTGACCCACCTCCTAAATAGAATAAAAACAGAAATAAACAAATGGGACCTAATGCAACTTAAAAGCTTTTGCACAGCAAAGGAAACCATAAGCAAGACAAAAAGACAACCCTCAGAATGGGAGAAAATATTTGTAAATGAAGCAACTGACAAAGGATTAGTCTCCAAAATATACAAACAGCTCATGCAGCTCAATATCAAAAAAACAAACAACCCAATCCAAAAATGGGCCGAAGACCTAAATAGACATTTCTCCAAGGATGACATACAGATGGCTAAGAGGCACATGAAAAGATGCTCAACATCACTAATTATTAGAGAATTGCAAATCAAAACTGCAATGAGGTATCACCTCACACCGGTCAGAATGGCCATCATCAAAGTCTACAAACATTAAATGCTGGTGACGGTATGGAGAAAAGGGAACCCTCTTGCATTGCTGATGGGAATGTAAATTGATACAGCCACTATGTAGAACAGTATGGAGGTTCCTTAAAAAACTAAAAAAAGAACTACCATATGACCCAGCAATCCCATCACTGGGCATATACCCAGAGGAAACCATGATACATGCACCCCAATGTTCACTGTAGCACTATTTACAATAGCCAGGACATGGAAACAACCTAAATGTCCATTAACAGAGGAATGAATAAAGAAGACGTGGTACATATATACAATGGAGTATTACTCGGCCATAAAAAGAAACAAAATTGGGTCATTTGTTGAGACGCAGATGAACCTAGAGACTGTCATACAGAGTGAAGTACTTCAGAAAGAGAAAAACAAATAATGTATATTAACGCACATATGTGGAATCTGAAAAAACTGGTATAAACGATCTTATTTACAAAGCAGAAATAGAAACAGACGTAGAGAACAAACGTATGGATACCAAAGAGTAAGGGGGGGATAAATTGGCAGATTGGGATTGACATATATACACTATTGATACTATGTATAAAATAGATAACTAATGAGAACCTACTGTATAGCACAGGCAACTCTACTCAGTGCTCTGTGTTGACCTAAATGGGAAGGAAATCCAAAAAAGAGGGGATATACGTATACATATAGCTGATTCACTTTGCTGTACAGTAGAAACTAACACAACATTGTAAAGCAACTATACCCCTATAAAATTTTTAAATTTTTAAAAATTTTAAAGATACCTGACTACACAGAGCAAAAATAATAACAATGAATTGTTGGCTTTATAGAATATGTAAAAGTAAACTAAATGATATCAATACCGCAAATGATGAGAGGAAATGGAATTATACTGTTGTAAAGTTCTTACACTGTACATGAAATGGAATGACATTATTTAAGATTAGACTAATAAGTAAAAGATACATATTGTAGATCGTAAAGCAATGAATTTAATTGGCAAAAATATACACCTAGTAAGCATAAAATTAAATTAAATTTTTAAAAAACTCTCAAATCTAAAATAACTTAGAGAAAATAGGGAAAAAGAAATGGAAAGTGGAAAACAAACAGCAAAATAATATATTTAAACTCGACCATATTGTTAAGTACATTAAATATAGTGGATCTAAAGAACTAAATTAAAAAGCAGAGACTGTCACATTAAATAAAAATCAAGACCTAACTACATGCCACGAAAAATTCATTTTGGCTATGAAGACAAAAAAAATAAAGCTAAACAGCTGAAAAAGACAAACCATACAATCAATAATAAAAATAAAGCTGAAGTGGCTATATTAGTATCAGAAAAATTAGACTTCAGGTCAAAAAATATTACAGGTGATAAAGAAAGAGATTTCAGGCAGCCAAGGCTGAGAGTCAGTTTTCTAATTTGTGAAGCCAGAAGAAGCAGAAAGAAGCTATGATTCTGTACCCTGGGCTCTGCATGCTAAGATAAACCACCTCCAGCACTGTCTGCAAGTAAGAAATCTAGGAGAAGAGATCAAGATGTTGGAGTAGAAGGATGAGGAACTCACCTTCCCCCATGAACACATCAAAAATACATTTACAGTGAAACAATTCTCACTGAAAACTAACTGGAGACTGGCAGAAAGACACTTTACAAGCAAGCCTGTAAGAAAGATCCACACAGAACTGGGTAGGGAGGAAAGAGAAGCAATCAGGTCGAGGCTTGTGCTCATGGGAGGGGACTCAGAAGGGAAGACAGATTACATGGGTAGAGATCCTACCTGAGAAGTAAGTGATTTGAGCCACATATTAGGCGCCCAGCCCTAGGGTCTGACACCAGAAACAGTAGTCCTCTTTTCAGTTGGAGGGCTGGTGGGACTAGCAGGAGACCTGTGGAAAGCCTGTGCTCTGCTTGTGAGGACCTTGCACACGCTTGCTTATTCCTGCAACAGGGCAGAGAGGGCAGACTGAAACTGTGCAGGTTGCTTGCCAGTTTGCTGTGACTGCCCTGGTGCGCACCCCAGCCTGAACCAAGCAACGGTTCCAACCCCGCTTGCTTTACAACAGAGCTCCACTATGGGGTGAGGGCTGATGTAGCTAAGGGGAGAGTTCAGCTGTGAGGGACAAAGGCTATTCAGACTAGGGCAGACAACAGAACAGGGTGGGGACAGCCATTACCAGTGCTTATACAGGCAGAGCATCAGGAGCAGTCTGGGTCTCTGACTGTGGCCCGACCACCACAGCCTATGCCCAAACTGACACCTAGTGCCTGCATCAGCCCCTCTTGCTCCAGCACTACTCCCATCTGTGGCAAGGGTGCTGGTGCTGAGAGGGGATAGAGCACATACTTAAATGGGACAGAGCAAGCTTAGACCCAACCCTCACAGCTTCTGCTCCAGCAACTTGAGACCCAATCCCAATAGGTGGTGGCAGCCAATGAGCAGAGAAGAAGCCCTGGCCCACACCTGGCTCTGGCCCTAGCACCTACCACCTCCTATCAAGGTGATAGCTGCCAGCACAACCCAGGGAAAAGATGTAACTTGTGTTCACGTCAGATCCAGCTATCCTACTGGAGCCACTGGGCACATGTGGACTGTACAGGGAAACTCCCAAACAAAGACACCCCTACAAGACAGAAATAGGTAACTGCTTCACCTACTTTCATAGAGACAGAGAAAGTAAGCAAAATGAGAAGACAGAGGAAGTTGTTTCAATTGAAAGAGAAAGAGGAAACAAAATGAAAAAGCAACTAATGAAACAGAAATAAACAGTTTATCAGATAAAGAGTTCAAATCATTAGTATCAAGAATGCTAACTGAATTAGAAAAGAGAATAGATGAAAACAGTGAGAAATTTAACAAGAAGCTAAATAGAAATTATAGAAAAGAACCAGTCAGAATGAGGAATACAATAACTGAAATGAAAAACATACTAGAAGGAATTAACAGCAGACTAGGTGATAAAGAAGAATGTATAAGTGGTCTGAAAGAATAAGAGAAATCACTCAATCAGAAAAGCAAAAACAAAAACAAATTTAAGAAATAAGAACAGTGTAAGGGATCTCTAGGACAACATCAAGCATACCAACATTCACATTATAGGACTGCCAGAGGAGAAGAGAAAGAGAAGGGGGTCAAAATTGTATTTGATAAAACTGTGGCTGAAAACTTACCAAATCTAAAGAAGTAAACAGATATCCAGATATAGGGAGCACAAAGGGTCCCAAACAAGTTGAACCCAAAGCGACTCAAACCAAGACATATCATAATTAAAATGGCAAAAGTTAAAGATAGAGAAAGGCAGATAAAGATAAAGGCAGCAAAAGACACCCAAAGAGCCATATACAAGGGAAACTCCATTAGGCTATCAGCTGATTTTTCTGCAAAAACTTTGCAGACCAGAAGGGAGTGGCATGATAAACTCAAAGTGCTGAGAGGGAAAAACCTGCAACCTAGGATACTCTACCCAGCAACATTATCATTTACAATCGAAGGAGACATTAAAATTAATTAATTAATTAATTAATATCTTCTCATACAGGCAAAAACTAAAAGAGTTCATCAATACTAAACCTACCCTAAAACCAATGTTAAAGGGTCTTCTCTAAGTGCAAAAGAAAAGGTTATAACAAGAAGTAAGAATCTATAGAAAAGGAAAAATCCCACTAATAAAGGCAAATACATAGTAAAGACATAAACTAGAATGAAGATTAAAAGAAGAAATACTGTAAATTGAAGTATAGTTATAATAATCAGTAAATGGATAAACATCAAGTTGTAAAATATCACATCAAAAACACAAAATGTAGCAGAGAGGAGTAAAAAATGCAGATATTTTAGGATATGTTTAAACTTAAATGATTATCTGTTTAAAACAGGTACAGAGGGAACATATTTCAACATAATAAAGGTCATTTATGGCAAACCCACACCTAACATCATACTCCAAGGTAAAAAGCTGAAAACCTTCCTCTAAGATCGGGAACAAGACAAGGATGGCCACTCTTGCCACCTGTATTTAACATAGTACTGGAATTCCAAGCCACAACAATCTGACAAGAAAAAGAAATAAAACGTAAATTGGAAGGGAAGAAGTAAAACTGTCACTCTTTGCAGTTGACATAATACTGTGTACAAAAAACCCTAAAGTCTCCAACAAAAAGCTATTAGAAATAATAAATAATTCAGCAAAGTTGTAGGATACAAGATATACAGAGATATTTTTCCTTTCAATACAGTAAAAATTAACTATGAGAAAGAGAAAGCAAGAAAACAATTCCATTCAAAATTACATCAGGGAATTCCCTGGTGGTCCAGTGGTTAGGACTTCACGCTTTCACTGCAAGGGGCTGGGTTCACTCTCTAGTCGGGGAACTTAGATCCCACAAGTCATGCAATGCAGCAAAAAAAAAAAAAAAAAAAAAAATTGCATCAAAAAGAATAAAATTCATAAGGATAAACTTAACCAAGAAGATGAAAGACCTATACTCTGAAAACTACAGAACACTGATGAAGGAAACTGAAGATGATACAAAGAAATAGAAAGACTTCCAGTGTTCTTAAACTGGAAAAATTAACATTGCTAAAATGGCCATAATCCCCAAAGCAATTTAGAGATGTAATACAATCCCTATCAAAATACCCACGAAATTTTTTACAGAACTAGAACAAATAATCCTAAAATTTATATGGAACAACAAAAGACCCCAAACTATCACAGCAATCTTGAGAAAGAACAAAGCTGGAGGTATCATGCTCCCTAACTTCAGTCTATATTACAAAGCTATAGTAATCAAAACACCATGGTATTGACATAAAAATAGACACAAAGGTCAATGCAAAAGAATAGAGGGCCCAGAAATAAACCCACGCACTTATGGTCAATTAATCTATGACAAAGGAGGCAAGAATATGCAATGCAAAAAAGACAAACTCTTCAACAAGTGGTGCTGGGAAAACTGGACAGCTACATGTAAGAGAATGAAATTAGAAAATTTCTTCACACCATACACAAAAATAAACTCAACGTGGATTAAAAACCTAAATGTAAGACCTGAAACCATAAAAGTCCTAGAAGATAACATAGGCAGAACATGCTTTGACATAAATCATAGCAATATTGTTTTGGATCTGTCTCCTAAGGCAAAAGAAACAAAAGCAAAAATAAACGAATGAAACCGAATTAAACTTAACAACTTTTGCATAGCAAAGGAAACCACTGACAAAAAGACAATCTACTTAACGAAAGAATATATTTGCAAATGATACAACTAATAAGGAGTTAATATCCAAAATATATAAACAGCTCATAAAACACAATATCAAAAAAAAAACCAATCAAAAAATGAGCATAAGACCCAAATATACACTTTTCCAAGGAAGATACACAGATGGCCAACAGGTACATAAAGACTCTCAACATCACTAATCATCAGAGAAATGCAAATCAAAACAACAAAGAGATAGCACCTCACACCTGTCAGAATGGTTATCATCAAAAAGTCTAGAAATAACAAATGTCAGCAAGGATGTGGAGAAGACGGAACCTTAGTACACTGTTGGTGGGAATGTAAACTGGTGTAGTCACTATAGAAAACAGTATGGAGGTTCCTCAAAAAAGCTAAAAATAGAACTATTATATAATCCAGCAATTCCACTGCTAGCTATATATCAAAAAAAAATGAAAACACTAATTTGAAAAATATACACAGACCCCAATGTTCACAGCAACATTATTTACAATGGCCAAGATATGGAAGCAACCTAAGTGTCCATCAACAGATAATGTATAAAGAAGATATGCCATATATATATATATATATATATATATATATACACACACAACGGAATATTACTCAACCATAAAAACAAATGAAATTCTGCCATTTGCAGTAATGTGGATGAACCTAGAGGGTATTATGCTTAGTGAAATAAGTCAGACAAGGAAAGACAAATACCCTAGGTTATCACTTATATGTGGAATCTGAAAAATAAAACAAACAAATGTACATAACAAAACAGAAACAGACTCACAGATACAGAGAACAAACTAGTGGTTACCAGTGGGGAGAGGGGAGGGGGAAGGGGCAAGATACGGTTATGGGATTAGGAGACACAAACTATTATATATAAAATAAATAAGCAACAAGGATATCTTGTGCAGCACAGGAAAATATAACCATTATTGTGTAATAACTTTGAGTGATGTATAATCTATAAAAATATTGAATTACTATGTTGTACGCCTGTTACTAATATTGTAAATCAACTATACTTCAATAAATTTTTTTTAAAAAATAAAAGCAGCAGATGCTTGCAAAATACCAATTGGAAATTGGAGAAAAGTATCAATATATTTACATTCTCCCATTGTAGATTTACAAAGTGAGAAATTTGGTAGAGGTCACTGGAGAAACTTTGCCCAAGTTAAACCACATTTAAAATAGTAACTAATAATTACTATAGGCAGAGATTCTTTTGTCTGTTTGGTTCACTCACGTATTTCCAGGGCCTGGTACATTGTATGTGCACAAATATTTGCTGAATGAATGAATGGATAATTTTCTTAAATTAATGGGGGATACCTTCATAATGTGATTTATTATTCCAAACACCATGTACTACAAATGTTTAGTTTAAAATGTATTGTCTAAAACAGAACAAAAAATATATTAAAAGAGATTTCATAATGATAAAGAAGACAATTCATCAAGCAGACATAACAATACTAAATATAAATGCATCTAAGAACAGATTTTAAAATACATGAAGCAATGAGTGATAAAACTGAAATGACAGATAAACTAAAAACCGTAAGGTGGAGATTTTGACACTCTTCTCTAAGTAACTGATGAAATAAGTAGAAAGAAAATCAGTGGATATGTAGATGAATTGAACAATATTACCAATCACTTTGATCTAACCAACACATCTGAAAAACTCTACATAACAGGTGAACATTAGACATTCTTTTCAAGTGCACATGAAACATTTAAAGATAAATGCTATTCTGAGCCATAAAACAAGTCTCAATAGATTTAAAAATACTGAAATCATACAAAGTATCTTCTCTAAGCACAGAAGAAACATATTAAAAAGCAATGTAAGAAAGAAATCTGGAAATTCCCCCAAATACCTGATAATTAAACAACACAATTCTAAATAACCCATTATATATCACAAGAGAAACTGAGAAATATTTTGAGGTGAATATAACTGAAAATACTACTGAAAATACTACTACTAACTGAAAATCTAAATTTTGGGGATGCAGCTACAACAGTGCTTTGAGGGAAGTTTATAAACATTATATACTTATATTTAGAAAACAAGAAAGGAGTCAAATAACTGATCAATCTCCTCAAGAAACCTAAAAATGTAGAGCATATTAAACTCAAAGAAAGCACAAAAAAGAAAGTAACAAAGAACAGTAATTAATAAAATAGAAAATACAAAAACAGACAAAATTACAGAAAACAAAAGATGATTCTTCCCAAATAGCAATGAAATTGATAACAAAAACAAAGAAATGACACAAATTACCAATATCAGGAATGGAAGAATTTTTCAATATTAGGACATTTCTAGAAACATACAGGTATTAAAATAATAAGGGAACGTTATAAAAAAATTTTTGCCAATAATTTCAAATATTTACATGAAATGGAAAAATTTCTTGAAATATGAAAAACTTCCAAAAGTCACTCCAGAAAAATAAACAAACTGACTACACCCAGATCTATTAAAGAAGTTGATTTCATAGTTAAAAACCTACAATGAAACCTTTAGGCATAGAAGGCTTTACTGGAGAATTCTATGAGATTCAAAAAAGAAATAGAAATTTTTTATGAACTCTTTAAGAAAATAGAGAAGTAAACTGGTATTTGGTATTGCTTTGATACCAAAACCAAAGACCAGAGAGTAAAATATGAAATAACATCCCATATCAATATAGATGAAAAAAAAAAAACCTTAAAAAAGTTTTAACAACTCAAATCCACCAATATATGAAGATAATATATCATGAAAAATAAGGTTTATCTCAGGAATGCAAGTTTGGTTGAATACCCCAAAATAAATAAACTTAATTCACCCTAAAGAAAAACCATATATCATCTCAATAAATGTAGGAAAAAAATGTGACAAAACTCAAAACCCATTCAGTATACAAAGAAGAAGATGTCTTCAACTTGATGAAGGCTATTTACAAAAACAAAAAGAAACTCACAGCTAACATATTTAAAGGTCAAAGACTCAATACCTTTACCTTAAGATCCTGAAGAGCTCAGAGATGTGTGATCTCACCAGAGGTCCTAGCTAGTGTAATAAGACAAGAAACTGAAATTAAAAATATATAGACTGGAAAAGATGTAAAACTATCTTCATTCACAGTAAACATGATTTATCTATATAGGAAATCCTAAGGAATCTACTAAAATATTACTTGAATAACACAAAGTCAAGATAAAAAATCAATTGTATTTTATATTCTAGAAACTAATAATTGAAAATTAAAATAAACAATACCAATTAGAGTATCATCAGAAGTTTGAAATACTTAAGGATTAATTTAACAAAATGTGTACAAGACATATACATGAGTCAGACAATTCAATATTGCTGCTACTTCTCTTCAAATTAAGATATAAATTTAATATTTTCCTAATCAAAATTCCATCAGGCTTTACTTTAAAAATTGTCAAGCTATTCCTAAGATATGCATGAAAATGAAAAGAACCTAAACAGCCAATACAGTTTGAAAATGAAGAACAAATTTGAAAGACTCACACTACATGATTATGATTCTTACTAGAAAGCTAAAGTAAATCAAGATAGTGCGATAAGCAGAGAGTCCAGAAACAGGCACACATATATGCCACAAAACTCCAAAGATAATACAATGGGGAAAGAATAGTCTTTTGACTAGGTGGATATTAACATGCAAAATAATGAACCTTGACATTTACACTGTATCACGCAAAAAAACCACGAACTTGAAACAGATAATAAGCCTAAAACTAAAATCTAAAACTACATAATTTCTAGAGGAAAACACTGGAGAGAATCTTTCAGACCACAGGTTAGGCAAAGATTTCTTAAATAAAACAAAAAACTACAAACCATAAAAGAAACAAATAAAAAATAAAGATCATCAAAATTAAACACCTCTGTTCAAAAAGCATGTTTGCATGCTCTCACTTCCAGAGAGTCTGAATCAGGGTGACATTCAGGAATCTGAATGTAAAACAAGTTATTTTTGATGCCAGTGGTTGCTGGACCACTTTCAGAGAAACACTAACTTTCAGATCAATGCATTAACAAAAGTGATGGCTTTTATGGAAATAAGGGAGAAAGCATGCAAGCCTGCAGATTTTTTGGCTACTATTCTTCCTGTACTAGTAGCTCTTTCCCAGTGGTTCACTGTCTAAAATGACTAAGCATATTCACTGAACCAAGGCGGAAAGGAAACAGACTTTAAAATACAGTGAGTCTAGGAAAACAGAATGGTGGTTCCTTAAAAGATTAAACATAGAATTACAATATGATCCAGCATTCCATTTGTGGGTATATACCCAAAAGAACTGAAAGTAGAGACTCATATACTCATACACTCATGATTATCTGAAAGCAGATAATCATACACTCATATTCATAGCAGCATTATTCACAATAGCCAAAAACTGAAAATAACCCAAATGTCCATCTGTAGATGAACAGATAAACATGTGGTATGTACATACAATGAAATATAATTCAGCCTTAAAAAGAAATGAAATTCTAATACATGCCACAACATAGATGAACCCAAAGACACTATGTTAAGTGAAATAAGCCACAAACAAAAGAGCAAATTCCACTTATATAAGGTACTGAAATAGTCAAATTCTTAGAGAGAGAAAGCAGAATAGTGGTTACCAAGGACTGGGGGTGGGGGATAATGGTGATTTATTGTTTTATGGATACAGAGTTTCAGTTTAGGATGATGAAAAAGTTCTGTAGATGGAGAGTGGTGATAGTTGCACAACAATATCAATGTACTTAATGCCACTGAACTGTACAGTTAGATTAGAATGATAAATTTTATGTTATATATATTTTATGACAATTTTAAAATTTTTAAAATATATGTATTGTTAAGAATAAAAAAGGTAAGCCACAGATTGGGACAAAATATTTAAAAAACATATCTGGTAAAGGTCTTATATCCAGAATATAAACAGAACCCTTATAACTAAAAAATAAGATGAACAACTCTATTTTTTAAATGACAAAAGAATGAATAAACATTTCATAAAAGAATGTATAAAAATGGCACATGAAAAGATGCTTAACATCATTAGCCTTTAGAAAAATGCAAATTAAAACCAAAATGCAGGTACTGGTCACATCTACTAAAATGGCTAAAATTAAAAAGACGTAAAATATCAAGTGTTGGCCAGGATATGGAGCACCTGCTTCCATACAGTTCTGGTAAGAATGCAAAATGCTACAGACACTTGAAAAACATTTTGACACTAGTGTATAAAGTTAAACATACAACTTGCTACATAACCCAGGATTCCCACTCCTAGCTATTTATCCAAGAGAAATGAATACGTATGTCCACATAAAAGCCTGTCAGTGAATGTTTACAGCCGCCTTATTCATAATAGTAAAAAAAAAAAAACAGAAACAACTAAAACGCCTATCAACTAGTAAATGGATAAAAGAATTGTGGTACATCCATAGAGTGGAATACTACTCAGCAATAAAAAGTAACAACTTATATATGCAACAACATGGATGAATCTTCATTATATCAAGTGAAAGAAGCCTACCATACACACACACACACACACACAAAACCTATAATGTTCCTTTTATATTAAATTCCTAAAAATGCAAAGCTTTAGTAACCAAAAGCAAATCAGTAGTTGCCAGGGACCAAGAGTGGTAACACGGGATCAACTATAAAGAGACTCGGGGGAATATTTCAGACTGATGGAAATGTTCTATATCATGAATGTGGTAGAAGTTTCTCATATGTAAATATTTGTCAAAAGTCATCAAATTATGGGTGATTTTTATTTATTTTTTAATATTTTAATATTATTGTATTTATTATTGGTTGTTTTAACTGTATAAATGTTATATCTCAAGAAAATTGTTTTCTTAAACCACCACAGAATACAGAATAAATAGTGGAAAAGAATATTCTGTTTGAAACTTTTATCACAGCCTCACTGCTTATCACTAGTGCTAAGTCCCTTCCTCTAGCAGGGGTGGAAGTAGAAAGAGCACATTAGGCAAATAGTCCAGCTAATAAACATTTCTTGAAATTGAGGCAAGAGGAAAGATTATCTCTTAGGCAGAACTACCGTTGCTAGCAAAATAAAAGGGGGGAGGGATTGAGAATTAGAGGAAAAAGACATGCAGTATGTAAAATGCCTCAGGGTGTTTAATGTAGGTAAGCTTGAAATAGGGTATCCAAAAGATCAAACATAGGATGGAGGAAGTGAGAACAGATCATGGAGTCACCAAACTGAAAATCAAGGAGACTGGAGTGGGAGGGGACAGATGTATTAGGAAAACAGGAAGACAGCCTTAGATGTTAAGTGAAATATGGGATGTTATCTACATCAGGCTTTTTAAAGCTCTCTGCAGTAACCTAGGCTGCCTGAGACTGGAGAAGTTACCAGGCATACCCAAATTATAATCAGCTTTCTGTCGGTTTGTCTTACTTTTAAACTTTCAGTCATACCACCACCCTTTGTCCCCAGAAAAGCTTTATTTTTTCAGATTGTTAAATAACAAAATGTTTACATACGGTTTTGATTTTTTTCCCAAGCAATCAACAAGTAAAAGCATTATCCCAGCCTGCCCAGGGTTGACTTCATCATGCCCTTGCTTACACTTTTCCCCATTCTGCTGTTGGTAATCTATCCCTAGAGATCCTAGAGTCCCTTAATGATCTGGCTCAAATTTACATTTCCAGTCTCATCTTCTGCCTCTTACAGCCATTCTGAAGTTTGCAATTTTTTTCTTACACAGAACAATAGTTCATTAATAAACACTTATTATTTTTGATTGACTTTACTGACTTCAACTTCTCAAATAAAACGAGAAAAAATCCAAAGCATGCCTACAACTATTAATATAAGATTAAGCAGTCAGTTCAAAATTGCTATTTCCGAAATTTTCCTAAAAATTCTCCAAGAGCTACACACAACTCAAGTATGCACAAAATTGATTATGTGTAAATTACTACTATAATATTTAAAGAATACAATGAATTGAAGGATTTCAATATTCCCAAGCAACTTAATGTGAAACATATACATATGGACATATGTGTGTTAATATACATATATATTCAACTATGTGTCCTATTCTGTGCTAGCATCTCTGCTGTCAGTACCACAACACAACCATCTAGTTCATTTTTGCGTATTCCCTGATAATATGTTACCTGATAATATGTTAAGGGCTTATTCTGGGCCATAATTTTCTTATGAGAAAAAGGTTTACACACTATGGGTAACATGAAAGCAATGGTAGTGATGTGAACAAAGGAGTAATTCTCCTAAGCGTTGGTTCCTTCACCATCATTACGACTGATTCCCTGATGTTTACGATATTCCCTGATAGCTTCATGATATTCTAAAAGGTCAAAACAAAGAATATCATAAAGTAAAAGCAATATTCTATTTATATGCCTCACAATGACTTTCTCTCTCAACACACACATATACACTGAAAGTCATCAACATATTTCAGTTTCAATTTCATAGATGAACAGCATTTTCTGTTTATTATATTATAATTATAACAACATTGCTCTGAACAATTGCTCATTATGTTCTTTTAAGAATGGGTAAGAACAGATAACTACATGAAAGAATGCTACAGTTCCCACACACAGAAACGTATGCCCCAACTTCTCCACATATACAACCAATTAGTGGTGTTTTATTCAACTGTTATGGTTTCCTTCTTCCTTGAAAATTGGCAACGTCCACAATTCATTACATGTAAGCTCCCAAAAAGATGTACACCTGTCTTGATTAGAATATCTAGTTCTGTGATATTTTTGAGGCAGAATATATATTTTCTTTTAATTATTGACACCACGTTAAAGTAACTGAATTGCAGAGGAATGAAGATTTGCTTAGAAAACCACTACACATTTTCCAAGCCTGAGAACCAACAAATGCTTGCTATGTAATCCAACATCATAGACACGGAGAAACAAGTCTACTGAGAGTCGATTTTAAAAAAGAAATTTTTTTTTGCATGATTCTGGACCTCAGCACTGCTACACAATCACAATGGAAAGAATGTGTGGTAATTAACCAGCTTTAAATGCTGAAAGTATCCAAACAATCATTCTTTTTCCCTAAGAACTTTTTACAAAACGGGAAATCCTGTAGACTTTATGATTGCTCCTTCAGTTTACTTTACTTTTTAAAAAATGAAAACAAACTAAGTACTGGGTACTGCTATTCACAGATTTTTTTCCCTCTCTTTTTTATTTAAGTAAATAGATGATTCCATTTTACTATATTCATTAAATCTCTCTCCAGCATATGTGATTAACTTCTTAGCATAATGACTATTTTCCATAATCTGAGACTGTGGTAAAAATAAAAGGTCAAAGAACAATAGCAATAATAGTAACTGAGTTTTACCAAATACATTTAAGTCAAAAGTATATACCTGTCAATGATCATTATAGACTGTTGTTAAATGTCAATATACTTGGTGATACAGGTACACTGTTTGACTGTGTCTGAGACTAATTAATTCTGGGATCTTAGCCATGATTTCTAAGAGTTTTACTATAAATTATCCTTATACTAGAACTCAGTATCTCATAGTCATTTCTTTATCATGTGAGATTTGGAATACTGTAAGGAATGAAAGCAATTTATGAAGCAAACTGCAAGGCCACTCTTCTTCATACAGTGGTAAGATGACCATGTATTCTTTAAAAATTTTTATTGGCTCCATATTTTACATTCCACCTTGCCAAAGACACCCTGTTTGTTGTACTGGAAGAGGAAATAGTCAATTAATTTTTTATTTCTATGGTGAGTGTATTAGTCAGGGTCCTCCAGATAAACGCAGTTGACCCCTGAACAACACGGGTTTGAACTGCATGGGTCCACTTATATGCAAATTTTTTTCAAATAAATACTTACTGCAATACTACATGATTTATGGTTGGTAGAAGCCACAGATGCAGAACCACAGATACAGCAGGCCAACTAGAAAACTATAGTCAGATAATAGACTATGCAAGGTTCAGCACCCAACCCCCATATTTTTCAAGGATCAGCTGTACAAAAAATAATAATTATATATATATAATTATTATTTTTATAATATATTTTATTTTTAATATTTAGATACATTTATTTTTAATATTTAGATACATTTAATTTGTTATTATAAATTGGAGTATAGTTGATTTACAATGTTGTGCTAGTCTCAGGTGTACAGCAAAGTGATTCAGTTATACATATACATATATCCATTCTTTTTTGGATTCTTTTCCCATATAGGTTATTACAGAATATTGAGCAGAGTTCCCTGTGCTATACAGTAGGTCCTTGTTGATTATCTATTTTATATATAGTAGTGTGTATATGTTAATCCCAAACTCCTAATTTATCCCTCCCCCCACCTTTCCCCTTTGGTAACCATAAGTTTGTTTTCGAAGTCTGTGAGTCAGTTTCTGTTTTGTAAATAAGTTCACTTGTATCATTTTTTTTTTTAGATTCCTCATATGTGATATCATATGATATTTGTCTTTCTCTGTCTGACTTACTTCACTTAGTATGATAATCTCTAGGCCATCCATATTGCTGCAAATGGCATTATTTCATTCTTCTTTTATGGCTGAATAATATCACATTGCATATATGTACCACATTTTCTTTATCCATTCCTCTGTTGATGGACATTTATTTAGGCTGCTTCCATGTCTTGGCAATTGTAAATAGTGCTGCAACGAGCACTGGGGTGCATGTACCTTTTCAAATTATGGTTTCCTCTGGATATATGTCCAGGAGTGGGATTGCTGGATCATATGGTAGTTCTATTTTTAGCTTTTTAAGGAACCTCCATACTGTTCTCCACAGTGGTTGTACAATTTACATTCCCACCAACAGCGCAGGAGGGTTCCCTTTTCTCCACACCCTCTCCAGCATTTACTGTTTGTAGACTTTTTGATGATGGCCATTCTGACCCATGTGAGGTGATACCTCATTGTAGTTTTGATTTGAATTTCTCTAATAATTAGCAATGTTGAGCATCTTTCCATGTGCTTTTTGGCCATTTGTATATCTTCTTTGGAGAAATGTCTATTAGGTCTTCTGCCCATTTTTTGATTGGGTTTTTTTTTTTTATATTAAGCTTCATGATCTGTTTGTGTATTTTGGAGATTAATCCCTTGTCAGTCACATCATTTGCAATATTTTCTCCCATTATGTGGGTTGTCTTTTCGTTTTGCTTACGGTTTTCTTTGCTGTACAAAAGCTTTTGAGTTTAATTAGGTTCCATTTGTTTATTTTTGTTTTTATTTTCATTACTTTTTGGAGGTGGATCCAAAAAGATACTACTGCGATTTATGTCAAAGAGTGTTCTGCCTACGTTTTCCTCTGTTTTATAGTATCCAGCCTTACATTTAGGTCTTTAATCCATTTTGAGTTTATTTTTGTATATGGTGTTAAAGAATGTTCTAATTTCATTCTTTTACATGCAGTTGTCCAGTTTTCCCAGCACCACTTAATGAAGAGACTGTCTTTTCTTGTATATTCTTGCCTCCTTTGTTGTAGATTAATTGACCAGAGGTGCGTGGGTTTATTTCTGGGCTTTCTAACCTGTCCCACTGATCTATGTTTCTGTTTTTGTGCCAGTACCGTACTGTTTTGATTAGCTTTGTAACTATTATTTTTATAATAGTATATAATTTTAATAATTTTATATTTTATATATACTTTTTATATATGTACATATATACGTACATACACATATACACACGTATATACATATAAAGAGACAGAGAGAGAGAGAGAGAGAGAGAGAGAGAGAGAGAGAGAGAGGGAGGGAACTAGATTAATAGGAACTGGCTTGTAAGATTATGGAGGCTAAGAAGTCCCAAGATCTGCAGTTGGCAAGCTGGAAACCCAGAAGAACGCATGGTGCGGTTCCAGTCTGCATCCAAAAAGTCCCAGTCCAAGTGCAGGAGAAGACCAATGTCCCAGTCAAGCAATCAGGCAGAAGTTCCCTCTTACTCAGCTTTTTGTTCTATTCAGGTCTTCAAAGGATTGGATGAGGGCAATCTGCTTTACTCTGTCTAGTAATTCGAATGCTAATCTCACAAACACATTCAGAATAAAGTTTGATCAACTATCTGGGCAACCCATGGTCCTAAAATTAACCATCACAAGTCTACCCCTTGTCAACTTGGCACCCATACTCATCTCTTAAACCATACTAAATCTCCAAATAAGGACATAATTCTTTTATACCAAGGTCATAAAATGTGATATAGCTATCCTGTGTACAACTGGAAACACACTAACCTCTTCTCCAGAAGAGGAGGTAAAGTCCTTGAGTGATATTTAGTCTTCTCCTTGATATCCCAAAATTTAAATACTATGCTGTAAAATTAATAATACTTAAAATACTATGATATACACCTAATGCATTTTATGTTACATGATAAGTGGTTAAGAGAGGAAAAAAAGCAAAGATAATTTACATATATATTGCCATACACACACGCGTGTGCACACACACACACACACACACATATTCATAGCAAAATAAGGAAGAAATACTCATGACTATTACAGTCCTCATTTCTGTATCTGGTCAAATGGTTGTAGCTGGTATTTATAACTGCCTTCTTCCATTACCCATTCTGTATTCCTTTTGTCTTCAGCAAGCACTTCAGCTGGTCATGGTTCTTTACCTGGTGGAGTGATCCAAACCCTCATTCCTGAGGGGTCTGGGCCATCAGTAGTCCTCCCTCAATTGGGTTGTTTTAGTTTTCCATTGACTTTAATTACAGGGCATGATAATATTGAGATGCCCTAAAAAAATCTCCTATATTTCAGACACACTCTTCCTTACCTCCATTGTGGAATAGTAGTCCAATATCCCCTGGGTAGTCAGGATCAGTCACCCCAGCCAGTACAGCAACCCCCTTCTTTGCCTGTTGATTCAGAGGCATGAGGAGTCCAAAGTGGCTGGGCAGTAGTCTTAATTTCCAATTCAATGGAATCATTGTGTCTTCTGGTGGAAGCATTCCTCCCTTTGGAACTAAGACCTATAGGCCAGCAGAGCATAAAGTCACAGAAACAGGAACCAAAATTTTGCCAGTGGCTCACTAGGGGTAATAGTGAATGGTGCCACTCCCATTACCACCCCTTGATTCTTGGACCTGTGACCCTGGCTATAGAAGAAACAGCACCATATACTGTATGCTAATTCAAAGTATATACAACCTTGTGGAGAACCTTGCACCAGTCCTGCAAGATACTGACACCTTGCTGGCACCATAACTTAGTCTTCAAAAGACCATTCCACCATTCTGTCAAGCCAGCTGCTTCAGGATGGTGGGAAACAAGATAAGACCAATGAATTCCATGAACGTGGGCCCACTCCTGCACTTCTCTTGCTGTGAAGTGAGTTCCTTGATCAGAAGAAATGCTATGTGGAATACTATGTGGTGAATGAGGCAGTCTATAAGTCCAGAGATGACAGTTTTGGCAGAAGCACTGCACGTAGGGAAGGCAAGTCCATATCCAAAGTAAACATCTACTGCAGTGAGAATAAATTGCTGCCACTTCAATTATGGGAGCAGTTTAGTATAACCAACCTGCCTCCACTTAGCTGGCTAATCACCCCAAAGAATGGTGCCATATCAAGGATTCAGTGTCAGTCTCTGCTGATGACAGATTGGGCACTCAGCAGTGGCCATAGCCAGGCTGGCCTTGATGAGTGGAAGTCTGTTGCTTAGCCTATGTGTAACCTCCATCGCTGCCAGCATGGCCACTTTGCTTATGAGCCCACGAGGCAATGACAGGGGTGACAGGGGAAAGAGGCTGACTGGTATCCACAGAATGAGTGAGTCATCCTATCCGCTTGATTATTAAAATCTTTCTCTGCTGAGATCACTCTTCAGTGAGCATTCACATGGTACACAAGTATCTTCACATTTTTTGCCCATTCAAAGAGGTCTATCCACACCTTTTCCCCAAACTTCCTTGTCACCAATTTTCCAATCATGTTTCTCCCAAGTCCCTAACCATCCAGCCAAACCATTGGTCATAAGCCATGAATCAGTATACAATTGTATGTCTGGCCATTTGACCTTCCAAGCAAAGTGAACAACCAGGTGCACTGCCTGAAGTTCTGCCCACTGGGAGGATTTCCCGTCACCACTGTCCTTCAAGGATGTCCCAGAAAGGGGCTGTAGGGCTGCAGCCATTCACTTTCCGGTGCTGCCTGCATATCATACAAAACCATCTATATAACAGGCCTGAGTCTTCTCTTCTGTGAACTGATCTTAGCAAACTTCCCATGAGGCCACAGGTGCAATCTGGAAAAAGGAGACACTGTAGCAGAGTAGGGCCCATGGGCATTTGGGCCACTTCTTCAACTTATCTGTGCCTCCAGGGCCTGCTCAGGCCTGATCAGATATATACCGCTTCCACTTGATGATGGAGTGCTGCTGTGTCACATGACCAACTTTATGGCTTGGTGGTCAGATAACACTGACTTCATGATGGGCAGCTAAGGTCACCTGGTAACTTGGTGGCCCATGGTTATGCAATCAGTCTCTAAGGCCCAAGTGTAGGCCAACAGCTGCTTCTCAAGAGGCACAGTTATCCACAGAGGATGGCAGGGCTTTGGTCCAAAATCCTAAGGGCCTACACTCTGATTCTCCTAAAGGAACCTGCCAAAAGCTCCAAACAGCATCCCTATCTGCCACTGACACTTCAAGGACCGCTAGATCTGTTGGAACATATGGCCCAAGTGACAGAGCAGCTTGCACAGCAGCCTGGACCTGTGGCAGAGTCTTCTCTTATTCTGGGTCCCACTCAAAACTAGCAGCTTTTTGAGTCACTCGGTAAATGTGCCAGAGTAACACACCCCAAATGAGGAATATGTTGTCTCTAAAATCCAAAGAGACCCACTAGATGCTGTGCCTCTTTCTTGGTTGCAGGAAGGCCCAGATGCAACAACTTATCCTTGTCTTAACCTTAGAAGGGATATCTCAAGATACCTCATACCGCTAGACCCCCAGAAATTTCACTGAGGTAGAAGGCCCTTTAACTTTTATCAGATTTGTTTCCTACTCTCTGACACTAAAATGTCTTACTACTAAGTCTAGAGAAGTTGCTGCTTCTTGCTCACTAGGTCCAATCAACAAAATGTCCTCAATTTAATGGACCAGTGTGATGATATCTTGTGAAAGAGAAACTTTCACACAAACTAAATTACGACATAGGGCTGGAGAGCCCTACCCCTGACGTAGGACAGTGAAGGTGTACTGCTGCCCTTGCCAGCTGAAAGCAAACTATTTCAGTTGGACCTTGCTGACAGAGATGGAGACAAAAGCATCCGCCAGACCAATAGCTGCATACAAGTCATCAGGGGATGTGTTAATCTACTCAAGCAATAAAACTATATATGGTACAGCAGCTGCAATTGGAATCACCACCTGGTTAAGCTTACGATAATCCACTGTCATTCTCCAAGATCCATCTGTCTTCTGCACAGGCCAAAGAGATCAGATGAATGCAGAAGTGGTGGGAATCACCAACCCTGCATGTTTCATGTTCTTGATGGTGACACTAATATCTGTAATCCCCTTAGATATGAGGTATTGCTTTTGGTTTACTCTTTTCTTAGGTTGAAGCAATTCTAGTGGCTCCCATTTGACCTTTCTCACCATAATCACCTTCACTCCACTGGTCAGATAACCAATGTGGGGACTGTGATAGCTGCTGACTGTATCTATTCCAATTATGCATTCTGGAACTGGAGATATAACTACAGGATGGATTGGAGGACCCACTGGGCCCACTGTGAGACAGACCTGAGCTAAAACTTCATTGATTACCTGACCTCCATAAGCCCCTATTCTGACGATGGACCAAAGGGACAACCTGGGTCTCATGGAACTAGCGTCAATTCAGAGCCAGTATCCAGCAGTCCTTGAAAGATGTGATTATTTCCTTTTCCCCAATGCACAATTACCATGATGAAAGGCCACAGAACCCTTTAGGAAGGGCTGACAGAAAGACTGACAATAAATTTTGACAATGTACCAGGGTCCTTCCTCAAGGGAACCCTGCCTCCTCTTCATTCAAGGGGTTCTAGGTCTGTAAAAATTCAAGTCTCAGAATTGATGGATGGGTCATGACTCTCTGTTTTTTCTGATTCAGGCTAGACTTCTGTTCACTTGACCTAGAACTTTTCTGCTTATACAGATCAAGTAAGAATTTAGTAGGCTTCCTATCTATTTCACTTCTAGGGACACCATGATCAACTAGCCAACACCATTGTTCTGCCTAAATCAGACTATTCTAATTGCCGCTTTGACTCTGCTGCCCAAACCACGCTCACCTTGCCTTTGACAGATGGATGTCATTACTCGGCCCCTGCCACCCTGGAATTCATTTACTCCCACTGCATTTAGGTTTCCCAGTTCAGCGACTGCATGCCTACTGAAGCAATCACAGAGTTCTTCAAGGATGCCACGGCTCCCCTCACGATTTATCTCTCATAATATTGGTGAAAGCTATGTCTTCTGGACCCTCCCAGTTTGGGTGAGCACTTCCTAAATGACAAATCCACTCTAACATTCCCATCTCCCTTTGACTCCCTTCCTCTACAGTAAACCAAGACAGGTAGGCCCAGCATTTCCAGCTCACTCACTGTGCGCCACCTTTTGGTCCATATTTCAGCCAAACAACTACACTAAATGCAGAATCTCTGCTTAGTGAGCCCATATCAATAAATGCTGCCTGGGTGGCCGGTTAGCTCAGTTGGTTAGAGCGTGGTGCTAATAAATGCTGCCTGGTCCAACTTTATGTTCTTTTCATGATTATGCTGCACCTTTAGTATCCATTCCCACACATGTTCCCTGGATTTGTCGGTATAAATTAGAAAGCTCAAGTAGTTATTTTGGAGTACGGTAGATTTCCCCATGAGTCACACTTTGTACCTCACCTTTAGAAGCCTGCTGGGATTTCAGTCTAGTCATAGATCTAGAAGCAAAGAAGAGTGTTGGGGGCAGGTCCTGAGGAGATCAGCATTGTCTTGCCTGGCAACTGCCTCAGGGGCTGCCACTAATGTAGAATTAATCCCCTCAGATCTCAGACAGGGGTGGAGAGGCTACTCCCACTGGGAGTGAGGAAGTAGCTACCACTGTGGGTAGAGAGGCCACTGCCACTGAGGGTGGGAAGGATGCTCCCACCGGCAAAAAATACTCATCAAAATTCAGGGGCTCGATGCCTCTAGCTTCAGCTCTTCCCACACACTCCTAACTTTCAGGATCCCATTCCTTCCCAATCAGTGCTCTCCCTATGATGTATCAGTTTATACAGCTCTCACCTACTTGGCTGTGAGGTCCTTGAAAACCAAGTGACATTTATTTCGATATCCTCCAGTGCCTAGCATAGGAACCTGAAATATAGATTTCTATTGAATTGAATTTTGCTTCGCACCATAGTTCAGTTGTCCATTATTTTACTTTCATTAACTTAGTTTGACAGTTATTAAATCCTTGTTTATGCACCTATCAAAGGTCTTCGCCTGCTAATAGTGCCCTTTAACAGGAAACAGACTTGTTTACCAGAGAAACACATAAAGGACTTGCTTGCTCACATTTTTCTAAGATAATATAAAACTGTCCTAACCACTAATTTTCATTTCTTCCTGAAGTAAAGTACCAGTATCCTCAGCAGGATCATTTTTTTCATCTGATCCTAACTTGTAATTTATTTTTTTTCACTTCCATACATAATAAGTAATTGACTATCAATTTTGTCTGTAAAAGATTTCGAACGTATATAGACTCTAATTCTTCCAAAACATAGTTAAATGTGCATGTGGGGGAAAAAAAAGAAAAAAGCGTATCTGAAGCACACAAAGTTCTCCTCTCCCTCTATTATTGGGTACATTCCTGACAAATCTGACCACTTCTGAGCAATATTTGAAAGACTTTTCCTCTGCAATATTATGAAGATTAACTAAGCCATTAGCTAAAAATCTAAAGTTTTCCCACAAGACAATCCAAGCACTCCCAACTTTTTTATATGCCATAGTGCCAGGATCCTACAGAAATGTCAACTGACACTATTTCTCTACTGAGTAAATATATAACCAAATCCAAAAAATGCTAGCTATTAGGTGATGGCACTGACACAGTAAATCTTATTTACTTAAGTTCCATTAGTTGTGTATAAGTATTTCTACATTTTAACCCCATGTTCTTATCAACTGTTTGAATCATCCCAATCTCTTCTACAGCACTGAAAATAATATTCTCAATTATGATTCTCAGGTAGTACAAGATGACAAGATGCTAAGCCAGCAAGTTAAATGCTAGGGAAAAAAATAAATCCAGCTACCTTTGATTACTAAGGCATTAAAACCCCACAAGTACAAGTCTAGAGATTTTCACCAAATTAAAAAAAACAAAAAACAAAAAACCTGGGCTTCTGGTTGTCTGATAATCCCATTAACCAAGTAATGTGTTCAGGCATAGCGCATGGTAAGCAGTCAATAAATGTTTTCTTACTTTTTGTAATCATTTTCATAATCAATGAACTTTTTAATCATAATTCACAAGCCCTAAAGATTTCCTCTATGTAAACTGACCCAATTATATGAGATGAACTGGCATAATATAACAGCTAATAATTCCAAGTGGCCACACAAGACAAAGAATACAGAGTTTACATAAAGAGTTCACCAAGTCACTAAACAAGACAGCAAAAATAGCAACAAAAACAGCAACAATAAAAAACCCTGGGGAGGAGAGGAATTTCTGATTTCCAGAGTTGCCATGTTACATATAAAATATATTAAAAATATATATATACACATATATTTACAAATATCTAGTTTTCAACAGAAATTATGAGACGTGCAAAGAAACAAGAAAGTATAGCCCACACACAGAGGGGAAAAAAGGCAGTCAATAAAAATCTGCTCGTGAGGAAACTCAGACATTAGACTTAGACAAAGACGTTAAAATCAACTACTTTAAATATGTTCAAACATATAGTCTCAAATCACTAAAGAAAACTATGCCTAAATAACTAAAGTATAATAACAGTCTCATAAAATATAGAGTACTAATGAAAAGATAGGAATTATAAAAATAAAATATATAAAATCTGGAGTTGAAAAGTACACTGACTGAAATTAAAAATTCACTAGAAGGCCTCAACAGCAAATTCTGAGCTGACAGAAGAAAGAATCAGAGAATCTGAAGATAGGTCAATTGAGATTATCCAGTTTGAGGAACAGAAAGAAAAAAGATAAACAAAAATAAACAGAGTATCAAAACCTGTGGATAACTGTCAGGAATACCAACATATGCATAAGCATAATGAGAGTTCCAGAAAAAGAGGAGAGAAAAAAAGGGGCAGAATAACTACTTCAAGAAATAATGCTAGAGGGGCTTCCCTGGTGGCACAGTGGTTAAGAATCCACCTGCCAATGCAAGGGACACGGGTTCAAGCCCTGGTCTGGGAAGATCCCACATGCCGTGGAGCGACTAAGCCTGTGTGCCACAACTACTGAGCCTGTGCTCTAGAGCCCGCAAGTCACAACTATTGAGCCCACGTGCCACAACTATTGAAGCCCACGCTCCTAGAGCCCATGCTCCCCAACAAGAGAAGTCACCACAATGAGAAGCCCGCACACCACAACGAAGAGTAGCCCCTGTTCACCACAACTAGAGAAAGCCCACGCACAGCAACAAAGACCCAATGCAGCCAAAAGGAATAAACAAATTTAAAAATAAATAAATAAAAGAAAGAATGCTAGAAATTTTCACAAATTTGATGAAAAACATTAACCTACACATCCAAGAAACTCAACAAGTATCAGGAATTATATTAAATACACAGGGGTTAAACACTCTAATCAAAAGGCAGAAATTTGCAGAATGAATAAAAAGCATGATCCAACTAGGCACTGACTACACGACATGCCTTAGATTCAAAGACACAAGTAAAATATTGCACACCAGTATTGTATCAAGGATAACTGAATATTTCATAATCAATATGCAGAATAGTATACTATAACAACCCAAGGTTTGGAGCATCCATTTTATAAAAGTCTGTAAGTCAGTCAAAAATCTGATTTTCATTCATCCAAAATGTAGTTTTTTAGTAATATTCATATAAGCCCCTATCAGTGAAGCATACTTATAGATGAATGCATCTTGCATAATACTGCAGCACTGTCTTTACTACAGTTGCAGATGTTCTGAATTCTTATAATACAAAAGTAAAGCATCTTGAAATGATCATGTAGACCCTCTTTCACCACAAGATGGAACACAAAATAAAAGGCAATTTGGCTGGCCTCTTCGTTATCTATGCCTACTTTTGGTAGGAGATGCACATGGTCTATGTTAGCAAGGCTGGCAAAGGGAGAAGAAAGTCAGTCTTCTCTGAATACCAGGAAAAAGTGATTCCACACTTTACAAAATAGCGCTTATTTCACTGATACAGTTAATCTATATATGTGTTCAACTGCATTACATAATTACCAAAATGTTCATACTCTTCTAAGGTAAAAAGGTTTACTAGAATTATAACATGCTGCATTTTAAAGTAGCTAACGTTATTTCTGATCTTCATCTATTAAACCTGTAATTTTTTAAAAGTCTTCTAATTTCAAAATTTAAAACTTATTGTATTCTCTGCTAGTGACAATAAATGTGTCTCTAATTCTTTAAGTAAAACTCTACAGCATATAGCTAACAACAGTCTTCGTACCACTTACTGGGGATTTGACAGGGAAGGGAAGAGGATACAGGTCAAGAAATATCTAAAATAATTTAAAATTAGACAATATAAAAGGACAGAAATTTGGGTAAAATTTTAGAATTAACTGATACTGTCTCATGTTGATTTATTAAATTGCTTAATGAGTTTATTCTAAGAATTAAAATTAGAAGACAGATCCAGAGTAAACAGACTACATACAAAATGCTTACGTGAACTCTATAATGGCATTATAGCTTACAAATAAAAGCAGATTCAAGAAGACTTGTGATCAAACTCCAGCTCTATCACTCACTGTTAATACAAACATAAATAACTTTGTTCACTTGTCTGAGACTCAGTTTCCTCATCTATGAAATGGGAAAAATACTACCTACCTCAAAAGGTTCTGGTTGGAATTCAGTAAAACAACATACATAAAGGGTTTCTGAATGATGCTGGACACAAAGATTTCTACAATCCTTATCAAAAGAAAAACATGAGTATTTTCCATTACACAAAATGCATCAGGAATTCTATCTAGATCACTGACAGCAAAATAATAATGTGGATGGAAAAGCCATTTATTTATTCCACATGCTAAACCTATAAAATAAATGATTTAAACTGGATAAAATCTAAGGAACTGAGTTTCTGAAATTCTAGGATTCTACCATAAAGTGATGCACAAAAAGTCTATGATATTGACTGCCACATTTTGCTCTAAAATTTTTTACAAATACATGGTCTGGAGGACAAATTCTAGGAATATAAAATAAAACAAGAAGGCAGTGTATATTAAGAATCTGAAAATATTTCATACACTTTGAGTAATAACCACTTTTTTAAAAATCAATTAAAAAAATTTTATCAGAGTTACGCACAAAGATTTAATATTAATTCTGAGGAAAACAACTATCCTAACTACAAATCAAGAACATACAAATCAAGTTTTCCAAAAATTCATGATGCAGTAAGCACTCAGTGTAAGCCTAGCAAAAAGAAAAAACTGTAAGACAATATTTACAATTTTGTTTTTTAAATGTTCGCAAAAAAAAAAAAAGCCAGCAAAATATAGCAGGAATTATCTCATATTAATGAAAATGGATTAACTCTTTTCTTTATAGGATTATTTCCCAATTTTCTACTGTAATCAACTATGATTTCCACAATCAAAAAACAATACAGTATTCATTTATGATTTTTAAAAAACTCTCAGTGAACAAGAAGCTAAAGAAAACTTCCTCAATCTGATGAGAACTGTACTTTCAAAAAAACCTATAGCTAACTACTTAATGGTAAAAGATTACATGCCTTCCCCACTAAGAAGACAAACAAGGCAAGGATGTCAGCTCTTACTTGTTCTGTTTAACATCACACTGAAGGTCCTAGCCAGTGTAACGAGACAAGAAAATGAAATAAATTAAATAAAAGGCAAATAGGAAAATATGAACTAAAACTGTCTCTACTGGCAGACAAGACTGTCTACATAGAAAATCCCAATGAGTCTACAAAAGCTACTAGGGTAATTGAATTTATTAACAAGGTTGAGAATCCAAGGTCAATATAAAATATCAATTTATTTATATAAATAATTGGAAACTGAAATTTTTTAAAAGATTACCATTTACAACAGCACCAAATAACATGAAGCACTTAGACATAAATATAACATTTTGCACAAATATGTGCATAATTATTATGCTGAAAGCTTTAAAACGTTAATGAGAAAAATCAAAGACTTTATTAACATCTTAACAACATTAAGATGTCAATTCTCTCCATATAAAACTATAACTTCAGTGCATCCACAGTCAAAATCCCAGAATGCTTTTTTATAGAATAGGCTGATTCTAAAAATGTACATGGAAAGAAAAGGAGCTAGGATACCCAAAACAAACACACACAGAAAGTAAGCTGAAAGACTCAGACTTCCTAATTTCAAGACATACTATAAAATTATATTAATAGGGACTTCCCTGGTGGTGCAGGGGTTAAGAATCCACCTGCCAATGCAGGGGGACACAGGTTCGAGCCCTGGTCCAGGAAGATCCCATATGCTGTGGAGCAAATAAGCCCGTGTGCCACAACTACTGAGCCTGCGTGTCACCAACTACTGAAGCCCGCATGCCTAGAGCCCGTGCTCTGCAACAAGAGAAGCCACTGTGATAAAAGCCCGCACACGGCAACGAAGAGTAACCCCCTCTTGCTGCAACTAGAGAAAGCCCATGTGCAGCAAAGAAGACCCAATGCAGCCAAAAATAAAAAATAATTTATTTTTTTTTAATTTACATTAATGAAGACATTGTCGTTTTAGCCAAAGGAGAGATACATAGAACAATGGAAGAGAACTGAGAGTCCAGGAACAGATCTACACATAGTCAATTGATTTTTTACAAAGGTGCCAAGAAAATTTACTGAAGAAAGGATAGTAAGGATAGTCCTTTCAATAAGTGGTGCTGGACAAATTGGGTGTCAATACACAAAAAAAGAAAGGGAAAGAGAAAAAGAACTTTGACCCATATCTTGCACCACATACAAAAATGAAGACATAATTGATCAAAATAGATCACAGACCGAGAGGTAAAATTTAAGACTATAAAAGTTCTAGAAGAAAACACAGTTTAAAAAAAAAATCTTTATATCTTTGGGTTAGTCAAAATTTTCTAGATAGGACCCAAAAGCACAAATCATAAAAGAAAAAAATGATAAACTGGACTTCTTCAAAATTTACAACTTCAGCTCTTTGTAAGATACTGTTAAGAAACTAAAAAGACAAAGCACAGACTGAAAGAAAATATTTGTGAACATATATATGATAAAGGAATTGTATCCAGACTATACAAAACTCTTACAACTCACTAAGAAAATAGACCAAAGATTTGAACAGATAACTTCACCAAAGAAGACATACAGATAGCAAATGATAGCAAATGAGCACATGAAAAGATGCTCAACATATTAGTCGATAGGAAAATTTAAATTAAAACAACAATGAGATAGCACTAAATACCTATTAGAATAGCTAAGATTAAAAGTAAAATGACAAATGCTGACCAGGATGTGGAGCAAATGGAACCATCAAACATTGCTGGTAAGGATGTAAAATGAAACAGCTATCTTGGAAAATAGTTTGGTAATTTCTTATGAAGTTAAACAAACATTTGCCACATGATCAAAGAATCCTACTCCTACTTAACAAGAAATGAAAGCATATTTCTACACAAAGACCGGTAGATGAATGTACAAAGAACTGTACATGAATGTTTACAGCAGCATCATTCCTAAATGCCAAAAACTGGAAACAACCTAAATGTCCAACTGGTGAATAGATAAACAAATTGTGATATAGCCATACAATGAAATAGCACTCGGCAATAAAAAAAGAACAAAGCACTGATACATGCACCAAAATGGATGAATCACAAAAGCATTAAGTGAAAGAAACCAGAAAACAAGGTCTATACACTGTAGGAGTCCATTTATATGACAGTCCAGAAAAGACAAAGCTATAGGAACAGTGAACAAATCACTGGTAGCCAGATCTACTGTTAAGGGGAGAAAACGAACTTACAGAGGAGCAATGAGGGAACTTTTTGGAATGATAGAAATGTTCTTTGTCTAGTTTGCGGTAGTGGTTACATGACTATTATGCATTTGTTAGAATTTAAATAACAAGATACTAGACGAGATTTTTTTTACTTGTAAAGTATACCTCAATAAACCCACATTTTAAAAGACACAGGACATGCCCTTTTGGAAAATATGCATCAAATTAAATGAGCTAAACCCAGCTAAATGGGTATTTGGGTGGGGGAGAAACAGTGGGGAAACAAAAATATCAGAAATACTGGAAATCGAAATATTGATTTATCAGTAGTAAATAAGAAGAAACACATTGATACAAAGAGTTACTCTAAAGAGAGTTGCCTTTTTTATTGTTCTCATTGTTAAGACAGAAAATAACAAAATTTGATGAGTTTCAAGAAAGACCAAAATTCACAAGTAACAAGACTGATAAAGGAGGCACAGTGATTACAAACTAAAATTTGGAAACAACTCACCTAAACATACCCTTTTCAATTTACTAATTAAAAGAGTCCCATCCACCCTAATGTACTTCCACCCCAATTTCTGCTATGAAGGGCAAGATAATAAACCTTCAAATAGTTTTCTTTATTCATAACAATCCTATGTACTTTACAAATCTTACATCTATAGCTAGGGGTGCAAGATAAAATGCCTCTAACTAGGCAAATTCCTATTTGTCCATTTAAGCTTCAGACCAGCTATTTGGTAACCATCTTTCTTTTCTTCTTTTTTTTTTTTTTTTTTTTTAACTGCCACCAAAAAAAAAAAAAGCTGTCTCTGTGATGACTTTCTGAAGTTTCTTTTTGTCTGTTATTAAGTATCAAGATGATTAAAATAAACAGAAAGCTCTCAGAAGGTTTGAGCTGATCACTCCAATAAGATACATTTTTCCATTTAATAAAAGTTAAGAGGTAAATTGTAACTTTCATCACTTTGTTTTCTTTATGTTTATTCCATTTGGCTTGTACTGTTGCTAGGAAACCTGTTCATAATAAGATTTCCCAGCCCACAGAACAACCTCCTAGCCAGCCTGGAGGATACCAAACTCTGTAACCAGGGCAATTCTCTACCACACAATTTACTGGCTAGCCAGCACCATACAGGTGCACTCTCCCTGGCATCCCCCCGCTGCATTAACCTTACAGGTACAGTACAGCGAATCCCCTTAATGCAACAGAAATTGTAGCAGGAGGTAAATGATATGAAGTGTTCAGCTCTCTGATGGCAGAGAACAACGCGAATTTATTGCCACTCCCTGTCACCCCACCCAACTAAATATTCTGGGTATTTTGTCTTAAATTGTGGGGTGAAATGTTAGCCCACCCCAGTGACAAGATGTAACGTCAGTCCACCCCAATCTCTAGTACCATGCAACATCCAAACTGCGTCCAAAAGCCATCATCCAACTACCGCCCAGATAAATATTTGGAGAGTAAGGTGGGCATCAGTATCTGCACAGTTCAGAGGGGGAGAGAAGGAAAAGAGCCGGAATTCTTAAGGTGCCACTGAATCACCTATAGCCGTGGCCAGAACTGTACCCTCCAGGAAATCAGCCTCTGCCCCAACTCTCATCAGGGAAGCAAGTGAGAGTAGCAGCAGCAACATCATCCTACCAAAAAGAAAACCCACTCAGCGCTGCTTTTAAGAGTTCCCACTCCTTCAAGCGAAGACAAAAATAGGCTTCATGTCCAAAGCTTTGCTCCGCACTACGCAACAAGGGCAGATGGAAGAAACATCTTTGAGGAGAGAGGGGGCGCACTTAAGAGGATGAAAGATGCCTCACCACTAGGAAAGTTACTGGCTGCTGCTTTCACCCCGAAACGCCACTTTTATTGCAACCTATGGCCCAAAGTAACGGCAAGGAAATGTGACTGACGGCCGTTGTAGAGCTTTTACCCTGGTGTACCTGGCCAAGTCGAAGGAGAAACATAAACCAGGCGCGATCGGTGAAAACTCGTCAAGGATCAAAGTCAACGTTCAGTGGGAGCTTCGGTGACACAACAGTCACGTGTACTTGTGCGTAGGCTTTCAAAAACATTCGATTCTGCAAAGCGCAGGGGCCGAAACCTGCCGGCGAGGGCAAGCTCTGGTCGGCACCGCCCGCCAAGGGAGGCAGGTCACGCCCCCTGACTCTCAGGCACCGCGACCGACCTCCCGGGGCCAGGCCCGGGCGGAAGCCCGGCCGCGCTGCCCGGCCGCGCCCAGGCCGCCTCCGGGCGCGCGGCCGGCCTCGCGCGGCCCCGGCCCCAGACCCGAAAGGCGAGCGTCCGTTTACCTGCGCCCCGGCTCTCGCCGCCGCCGCCGCCGCCGTCGCCGCCGCCGCGCCGCTCCCCCACGCCGCCAGGTGAGCCACCCCCAGGACACAGCCCCGCACTTGTGCACGCGGGCGCGACCCTGACCCGGGGAAGCAGGGCCCCGGCTGCACGAGTTGGGGTAGCCCACGTACCACGCACCACCCGGCTTCCAGCACCTCTGCCCCCGGAAGTTGATTTCCGCCAATGCCCGCCCAAGGCCGCGCCTGTCACTCAACGCCCACAAGCGCGTCACGTGTGCCTATGCTGAGGCCGAGCCCGGGGGCCCCATCTTCAGAGGGCCGCCACCCCTGGCTCGAGTGGTCTTCGGAGCGCTGCCCTGGGAAAGAGGTTGACTCAGGCGCTACTTCCTGGTGGTTACAGCTTCTAATTCCCCTTGAATGACAGGCCCTTTTTCTATGCCGAATCCATGCAAATCAAACCATCCCCAAGTTGGCACTGCCATCCGGGACTTTGTAGGATTGTTCCAGAGAAGAGGAACAATCCTCTTCACCACCTCCAAGCAGAGTTCCCTAAATACTGGAACTCAGTTAAATGCTGACGTGTGCTCAAGAAAGCGGAGTAGACAACTGCTCCATCTCCTCTTGACGTATCGGAACTCTCAAAGCACCAGGATGCACCCAAGCCCAGAGCCTTTCCAGACCACTGCTGTATGACTTCAGCCAAAGAGCTCTGCTCTAGAGTTACGTATGATCTTGTCTTCATCTCTAGATCACAGCAATTTGTAGATGCCATCTCTGTTTCAGAGAGAATCAATTATCCGCTACCGAGACACCCCCTTTTTTCCAAACCTTCAAATAATTTCTCCTGAAGAAAAGAGAGAATGACAAAACTGACCGTTTTATTTGAAAGCAGACAAGGTTATGTAGTTTTTGGTTTTTTTTTTTTTTTGGTCCATTTCAGACTGTCCATAGATGTGAAAGAAAAACAATCACCAGGACATTTGTTAAAGATTTTTCCATTTTTGACATGGGAGGGATTTGGGGAACATCTATTTAACAATTTATATAACAATTTTTTACTGTCCCTACTGAGCCAAGTTGGGACAATCCAAGAGTGCACAGGATACACTCAAGATCTTTGCCTTCAAGGAGTTAACAGTCTAGTAAGAAAGACAGACAAGTAACCTGGGAATTTGAGCATTAGTCTCTGGAATATTCATGTTCATTGTATAACAGGCATTCTTTAACGTTCTGAACTTTAACATTTTGGACATTATTTTTCTCATCTTTCCACTGAACAAAAGTGGCTCAAGTCTGTAATCATCTCTGCTCTGTACTGGAGGTGCAATATGTCAGCAAGGAATCCTAACAATCAGTTCTCCAATAAGTGCAGGCTCAAGTGATTAATGAACAGTTTCAATATTGAGCATGAATGTCACCTCTTCTACACCCTTTTTTCTGTCCACCATCTTCTTTGTGTGCATAGCAAACAGATTTCTATTATAGGAAATCTGATGCTTTCTTACACATATTTGTTTACCTGTCTACTAGACCACCAAGTCAAGGACCACTTCTCAGTTATATATCTTTTTTTTTTCTTTTTTTACTAGATCACTGATTTATTATACAGTAAGTCACCTACATACAAGCGAGTTCTGTTCCAAGTCATTTTATATGTTTTAGTCTACTTCTCCTTTATCTTTGTATATCCTGCAACCTAGCACAGTGTCTAGTGATTAGAAGAAAGAATTTAATAAATGTTTCTTAAACTGAATACATAACAATTATCTTTGTATCATTGTGTGTCTCATCTCTTTCTGCTAGAAACTTCAGATGAGTTTCTGAGAGTTTTCATTGATATATCTACATGCTACCTCTGTCCCACTTAATCCAATATTCAGTATTAAACAGATTTATAAAAACTAAGTATTTATTGAGCACTTGCTATGTGCCTGGAATTGGGCTAAATATTTTAAACGTATTATCTAATGTGTCATCACACTAATCCTCTGGAATAAGTATATTAATATATTCACTTTTTAGGTGAGGATACAGACTTAGGGAGGGTAACTCGACCAAGCGGCAGAACAGGATTCAAAGTCAGCTGTGCCCAACGAAAGGATTTGTTGATTCACTACAACACACTGCCTCTGCTTTTCGCATCATTTGTTTGTGAACCCAAATCTCTCCACCTCCAATATGTCTTTCTCTCCTTTTATTAAGTACAGTTCAATGGTTGTTGGTATATTCACTAAGTTGTGCAACCATCACCACCATCAACTTTAGAACATTTTCGTCACCCCAAAAAGAAACCTCATATCCTTTTTCAGTCACTCCCCGTTCCTACTGTTCCCTGCTCCTCCCAGCCCTAGACAAGCATTAATCCACTTTTTGTCTCTATAGATTTGCCTATTCTGCACATTTCATATGAAAGGAATCATGCAATATGTAGTCTTTTGTAACTGACTTCTTTTACTTCACACCATCTTGACAAAGTTTGTTGATCCACTCTTCAGTTGATGGATATTTGGGTTGTTCACACTTTTTGGCTATTATGAATAGTGCTTCTATGAACATATACAAGTTTTTGTGTCAGCATATGTTTTCATTTCTCTTGGGTATATACCTAGGAGTGGAATTGCTGGGTCATATGGTAACTCTATGTTTAACCTTTTGAGGAACTATCGGACTGTTTTCCAAAGTGGCTGTACCATTTTTTTCATTCCCATTTGCAATGTACGAGTCTTCTTATCTCCTCTAGAATTTATGGCTCTATTCCTTGTCAGGGTACTTTCCATAAGCCATCTTTTTTTATTGTTAGCTACCTTTGCTATGTATGTGTCTGCAGACCCACGATGCTAATAGATTGTAACCTTCTGAGATGAGAAACATGGTTCCTGCCCTCAAGAAGATAAATTTGGAGCTGATATGGAGAATCAAATGAAATAGAATGATAATAAGCACTGAAATCATGTTTGTTTATTGTTGAAATGTGGTGGAGGAGCACCTCATTCACCCTGTACTAAACAGGAAGTACTTCTCATAAAATGTAAAGCTCAAGATGAGTCTTGAAGAATCAGTAGGAATTGGCCAAGCTAAGAAGAGAAGAAAGTGTGCTCCAGATAAAGGAAAATGTACCTGTATATGTATTTCCTTGCCTATGAACTGTTGAGGTAAGTATTGTATAGTGTGTAGGTAGGTATAGTGAAGCAAAGGTGAGGATGTGTGGAAATGTGGCAGGATAAAGGGGAAAGGTAGATGAGGCAAGATGAATGGAGAGTTTTGTAAACCACTAAGGAGTTTGCTATATATCCTGCAGGTAATGGAAAACTAATGGGTTATTTAGGCAAGGTTCAGGGAGAATTACTTCAGGAGCAGTATGGAGGATGGATTATTAGACAGGGAAGAGATGGCCAAGACTGGAGAAACAGAGAAACCAGTTAGAAGACTGATGAAATAACTAGAATGAGAAATTATGAAAGTCTGAGTTGAGGTAGTAGCCATGAAATTGTCAGAGGATTTGAAAGGTATGTGGGCAGCAAAAAAAAATTAAGAAAGAACTAAAGATGTCGCCCAAGTTTCTGGTGCTATTCAAAGAAGAAAGGGATTCAAGAAGAAGACGGTACACTTGCTGATATGAAGAATGAAACACCACAGCTTATTACTGTTGTATTGTACAATGCTACAGATCTTTGTTTATTTGATCAGGGTTCCAGCTCCATGTCCCCTTCATTTTCTTGGTCACAAGATGACTGCCTTCAGCAACAAGGATCCAGTGCTTTCTCATTCAAATCAAGGGTAGGGGGATGGGGGAAAGGGGGCCACATCACACAATTCTGGGCAAAAGTCCTGTGGTTGGTGCTCACTCTCAAACTATTTCTTATGGACAGGGGAACACCATAGGTCAGGATTAGATGATCCCAATTGGGTTAGTTTGAGAATAAGAGTGAGGTTAGTTCTACCTAAACTTCTCAGGTGTGTGCTGCACAATGTGGGGAGAGTGAAATAAATGCCAAGTGTCTACTACAATTATTTTCAAAGCATATAAATATGTAACAACTATATTATTTTCTTTGTTGGAGTAAAAAAAAAAAAAAGAAGAAAAAAACTAACTCTAAGCATGTGTAACAAAGACTCTGATTCTATTTTTGATGTTTGACCTTTGACAATTTTCAAGCCTCACCCATTCCCTCTTGCCCCGCATCTTGAGAGGCTGATATGAAAGCCTGAGTTCTCCCTTCTCCGGTGCCAGAGGGAATGTTCACCCTAGTGCCATGCCCTAGCCACCATAAAATGCCCAAGGCCAGTCTCTCATTGTGCGCTCTCCTCCAACCCTCCTATAAAGCCATTTTGGACCTGCTTGGGAAGACTGCCCTGCTCTTTCTAGAAAGTCTCCTCATGTGAGCAATAAGCTTTCTTATACCCCTTGGCATATGCATGGTTGAAATCTGAACCAAATTTTAGGTGGGTGTCCGTCTCACTTCTATGGGTGACTGCAACAGCATATACACTATCGATACATAGGCGAAAGGATGTAAGGAACAAACTGAAACTTTTCAATAAGCACTCTTCTAGCCCCTTCCTTTTCCTATATTCATTGTTCATTTATGTGAGCCTTCAAATCAAATCAATATAGAGTTTGATTTTTCTGCTACTGATCCTCAGTATTGAATATTGAATGTTGAATATTGTATTGAATGTTAAGTCAGTGTGAATTTGCTTGTTATACTTTACCTCAAAATACTTTAGTGTAGGTAATGTGATATAAGTGTGCATGTACTTTACTTAATTTACTTTATCTTCTAATGATTGTCAGTTGCCATAATCTAGAGTTCATACTTTCGAAGTATTCAACTGGTGTTTAATCAGAAAGGTTGCATTCCAAACATAGCAAGGATAAGTGCTTCAGCTATCATTGTCTTCCGTTAACACTTGAGACTATGCTAATCAATAAAATGAATGCTATAAATGGGTTTTCATGGGTGAAATTAAGGGTTTGTTGATAAGCACGATGGATGTTATAAATTGACTCTCATTGATGAGCCAGTTGGGTTCATGATATGTAGATTGGTTAAAATATTTCAGAGACAGTCCCTACCTTTCATGACCAAGATTATAAGAAGCTCTGTAGTCGACACTTTTAGGAACAACAGCCTTCAGACCTCAAACTTAAATGTCTGAAATCCTAATAATCTTAAGCATGCCAAAGGTGGAACAGTTTAATTTCTACTTAGCTAAAGGAAGAATCACGCTCATTACAGAGATGACGGGAAACATGATGGAGACAAGGAATAAATTATTGGTGCCTTTCCCTCCTCTCCCCCCATTCATCTTTGGAATATCCCCAATGCAGGTGCCATTAAACTGAGATCTCAGGATTGGCCATTAAACTAAATTCAGACTAGTAAAGCCTGAAGATCTACTAGGAAGTAGAAATTCCAAGATATAAAAATTTGAACTACATATCGTTTCTGGCCGTGGTTACTTGCCTACAGAAATAACAAGAAGCAAATTGTTCAAAAACCTAATATTAAAGGGAGAATATATCATTAAATAACCCCCAAGCCTGACTGATAATAGCCTGTGACTACAGAATGTTAGGATGATCCTCAGAATTCCGTACTCCATCTAATAGGAAATGAGGTGCCAAAATAGTGTAAGTTCCTGAAAAGAGCATCTTCCCCGATGACCCTCTCAGGGCCACATATAGGACACAGAGAACAAAGCAGCACCTGCCTAAAGAACACACACCACAGCCAGCCAGGAATCCTCACTACTCCTTTCTTCAGAATATGACAGAAAACAGTGACCACTGTGCAATGTTTCCAAATATCCTCTTTTTAATTGGGAGTTTCTATTGCAATGACTTCATCCTTTCTCTTCCATTGCATTTTGCATTCATTGGGACTAAATAACTTGTCACTGATTGCTAGACCATGAGGAACCCCAGGTGAAGCTAACACACTTTGGAGAGACAGACAGAAAACATTTGCTAATTAAAGTGATTGGGTAGGACTTCCTGGTGGCACAGTGGTTAAGAATCCATCTGCCAATGCAGGGAACATGGGTTCGATCCCTGGTCCGGGAAGATCCCACATGCCGCAGAGCAACTAAGCCTGTGCACCACAACTACTGAGCCTGAGCTCTAGAGCCCGTGAGCCACAACTTCTGAGCCCTCACGCCACAACTACTGAGCCCATGCGCCACTACTACTGAGCCCACGCACTGCAACTACTGAGCCTGCATGCTGCAACTACTGAAGCCCGCGCACATGGTGTCCATGCTCTGCAACAAGAGAGGCCACTGCAATGAGAAGCCTGCGCACTGCAACAAAGAGTAACCCTCGCTTGCTGCAACTAGAGAAAGCCTGCACACAGCAACGAAGACCCAACACAGCCAAATAAATAAATAAATAAATAAATAAATAAATAAAGTGATTGGGCAGCAAAAGGGTATACTACAATTATCCAATCTTTCCCCATGGTGCAGCATTCAGGTATATTGGATGAAATTGACCCTAACCTTGGTTAGTCCTGATTGGTGTAAACCAGAAGTTACTCCCAACCCCCTTGCCACAGTTTATTTGGGGGTGGGGGGGTGAGAAATCAAGTCAATCATTGCATTGCCCTAACCATATGAATTGTTTCAGGGATCATCCAACAAGCACAAACCTCAGGACAAGTGCTCAATGATTGTTGGAAGGAACTTTCTCTCTTCCTGAGGAGATAAGTGAAGAAGCATGTAATTCCCATTGCTTTTAACAATCATCTTGTGACCGTGAAGGAGACCTGTCTGAGGATAAAAGCAGATACAGATTGCAGAACAAACCTGATATAAATTGGAGAAATGGAGCCGAAACTTTGATTAAATCAGTTCTAAAGCTTCCTTCCTCTCCATGGGACTTTTAATTTATGTAAACAATTTCCACTTTTTATTTAATCCATTTTGAATTAGGTTTTCTGTTACTTTCAATCCCAGGTGTTTTAACTGGCAGAAAGATTCTGTATCTCTATCTTCATTTTAAATGTCAGAAAATAAATTGTCATTTTCTTAAAACGGAAAAGAGCCTTATTTTCCTTCTTCCGTTTGAACATGCTCATACCAGAGTGAGACTGAAAATGAGCTACTGTCCCTGAGAGCAGTTCTTTCACCTTCATGTGATACTCAGCTTTCACATTAAACCAATGGGAAACTACTTCAAATATTGATTTGTAACATTATATATGAAGTATATAAAGAATAAACTGTGAAAGCTTTACGTAAGCACCTTTCTGGCCCTTCCTCCAATCAGGTCTCCTTTGAATTCTGTACAGGATGTAACCCATTAATAAAAACTTCATTCTATAGGAGATATGTGAACCCTAACTTCTCACTCTTTTGTAAATTGTTATTGGTCACCATTTGGTTTTGACAGTTTAGCTTGATTTATAACTGGGCAAGAATCACTCCCTAATGTTTGAATATATGAATTGCTTCTATTATTACCTCAGGGCCTAATACACAAAAGAAGGCCCAAGGCAGAAAACGAAACAAGAGAAGCCATCATTTCATTCATGTAATCATTATAATAAATTAATAAACACTTATTTACACGATGAGTTGCCTTTAACTATGATCTCCAAATAATAACACAGAAATGTGGCCACTGTAGATAGAAAACACACACGTCCACTCTATTTCCTTTGCTCCTCATTAAAAAACATTGACTTGTATCTATGGAATGAAATTTCTAACATTAAAAATGATGAAATTTTTTTTTATATTCTGGGTTAATTCTAACTCCTAAATTATTCACATAATTCCCAGTGCTTAATTAAATGTCACATCTCGTACCTAAACACTACTTTTTGTGATGCATGTTGAAAAATCCAAACGTGACCTAGGTTTTGCATCTATATGAAACTATCATATTGCTTCCTTAGAACTCACTCTACCACTTTTGCAGATGGAGCAAGCAATACTCTGGGCAGAAAGCCATGCGAGAGCTGCTACAACTAAGATAAATTGAGTCTGAATTAAACTTCTTCAAAAATTTTGGTGCACCGCAGAATTAACACATCATGAAAAAACTCTGAAGTTTGAAAAATGGAGTTTGAAAGAACATGGTGGAACCCCAAGCAGCATTCTCCTGAGAGTCTGATCACTCTTTTAAGTTGACCAGAAAAAGCAAAGTATTACATATGAACAGTGGAAGGCCCTTCCATTTATTTCTTTCAGTTTGGGATACTAAATGTTTCTAATGATAAAGAGAATTTTGTGTCATATGTCAAACTTTAACCTAGCATAGAAAAAAAAAAATCATCCAACATCTGAAAGAAAATTATCCCTGTTGGAGACCAGCTCTACCTGCATATTTGTTGTACTGTCATTCAGGAATACCTGGCTTACAATTTAAATTATAAATAAAACTCTAATCAGTTTTTTCTTTGATGACAATATCTAAGAATTGTCAGCATAGTTTTAAGGAAACTATCTGAAACTATTTGAAAGCATAGTTTTAAGGATATAAAGATACAGTGTGTTTAACCCGCAGTGTCTAAATCCGTTTCTGGCAATAAGCCACAAACCCACTGCTTTTTTGGGGATAGTGGGGAGTTTACTAACAGCTAAGGCATTGTTTTAACCATTATTCATATTATAAGTTTTTACATTATTTTAATACATTTATCAGAATCTTTGCTTAAGATGTGTATCTTAAACCCCAGCATCATATAGTAATTTGCCTAATTTTTCTACCAAACAATTTAACAAATGCCAGTAATGCCTTTAGATAATAATGCCGAGAGATTGACAATAAAATTAGCTTTTACATTAATGAAGGTATTTTTTAAGTAAAATTAGATTTATGAGATACCCCAAATCTAGGATTTTATAGAAATATTTGATAATGAGACTTCTGAGTAACATATGGATTATGTGAGTCCTGTTATAAAGAGTATGAATAGGGGCTTCCCTGGTGGTGCAGTGGTTGAGAATCCGCCTGCCAATGCAGGGGACACGGGTTCGAGCCCTGGTCTGGGAAGATCCCACATGCCACGGAGCAGCTGGGCCCGTGAGCCACGACTACTGAGCCTGCGCATCTGGAGCCTGTGCTCGGCAGCAAGAGAGGCCGCGATAGGGAGGGGCCCGCGCACTGCGATGAAGAGTGGCCCCTGCTCGCCGCAAATAGAGGAAGCCCACGCACAGAAACAAAGGCCCACGCACAGAAACAAAGACCCAACACAGCCAAAAATAAATAAATAAATAAATAAATTTATTAAAAGAAAAGAAGAGGAGGTACTTTTAAAAAAAAAAGAGTATGAATAATTGTATGCTCTTAGTTTTCTGGTAAATTGCTGTGAATCCTTGATCACCATGTGATTAAGGTGCACAGGCAACATTTCCCCCAACTTTATAATAATAGCGTAAAGGCTTATTGTTAACAATCTGTAGTGATGTGAATATTCTTTACATCACTATATATAAGATATATATGTGTGTGTATTATCTCCCAATTATGTTTACTCACTAAAATATACAAGCATTTGTGACTGAGTTACTGTCTCTTTACAGAAATTCACTCCCCCATGAATCTGAACAAAATTACTCTCTCTTGATTCTCTGACTTCAGACTATTCTTTATCCAATTCAAAAGATCCCTTTCCTCCACCCTCTACTTCAGTGTAGCTATTCTGCGAGTTTTCAGCCTTTGTTCTCTTCTAGCTCAGGTTTAGCCATTCTCTGTGGGTAGTTTTTCCTTCTCACCACAGACTTTATGTCCTTAATACAAATGATTCTGGAATCCACAGGTGTCTTTTGAATAAAATCTTCTCTCAACCTACATTATTATACTCCACATGACCACCCAAATTCCATTCTCTGTATCCACATTTTATGATCCCATGGAAGTTTTTTTTTAACTCTCTAGCCCAGTATTCTCTCTTAAGTTCAAAATAGACTTTATAGCTTGCCTGCTAGATATGCCCCTAAATGTCCCACAGGCAACTTACATGTTCCAGAAGAAACTCATTATCTGTTCTCCCCTAAACCTAACCATCTTCACTCAGTTGCTTTCATAAGCACCTGCATTAGTTAAGACTCTAGTTTCAGCTCCTTTAACCAAGGCTGGAAAATACTAGTGGCATAAACAAGAAAAGTATGACATATCTCACATAAAAACATAAGAATAGGCAACCAGGGCTCCATGGATACCCAACCCAGCCTCCTTACATCTCGTGGTTCTCCCATCTTGAACACGTAGCTTCCTTTTCAAGGTCTAAGATACATGCTCCAGCTCACGCCATCACATCTGCATTCTAATTGGCAGAACAAGGGAAAGGGGGAAGTGAAGGGAATGCCTCTTCTTTTTAAGGGCGGGCACAGAAGGTACACATATCACTTCAATTCACATCCCACTGGTCAGAACTTTGCCACTTAGCCATGCCTAGCTACAAGGGAAGCTGGGAAATGTCCTCTTCAGCTGCAGCTTTGTGGCCTGCTGAAACTCAGAGATTCTACTACTAAAGAGGAAGGGGATAATATACACTAGGGAAGAAGTCTTGATCCCTCTCACATCCACTCTCTGATATTTCACTACTGCTACTGCCTTGTTAAATATATATTTATTCTTTTCATGTGAATGTACACTGAATGGTTTCTGATCCTGTAATCTGAGTGGGGTAGAAAAGAATGCATTCATCAAACCAATGGTTGCATACCTTGTTCCTAAGCCTGAATTAATTCACTCTAACAAAGTGGATTAACTCTAACAAAGCTACCGCATCTGACACAGTAGCTGTGATCAGGGATACTACTTGGTTGAGCTTGAGACAGTCTATAGTCATCTCACAGGATCCATCCAGTGTTTTCAGGAGCCAGAGGAGTGAATCAAATGGAGATAAGATAGGGACAACCACCTTTACATCTGAGGTCAGCAAACTTATTCTGTAAAGGGCCAGATACTATTTTAGGCTTTGCAGGCCATGTAGTTTCTGTTGCAACCAGTGGACCCATGGTAAACTAAACCTTGGACAGAACTCCATTTTTAAACTGCCCTTTATATTCTCCCACTCTTACTGGAGGGTCCTGATGATGTGTTAGGTTTCCTGGTTTCAGTGTTGACTAAGGCTCCGTGCCCATCTGTTTCTAAAATGTAAGTGGCCTTTGGTCCCTTTTGAAAAGGACTGGAAATCATAACCCTATACTTGCCATGGTCATAACAGGGTCCATCCCTGTGAGGACCTACCACTGCAATGAATGGGTTCTGGGTCTGAAAATTGGCTCAGATCCATAACGTGGCCAAGAGATAATGGCAATTTTATTGTGGTGGCCACTCTCAGCCTCCCAGTTATCCATCCTTGTGTCCTTCTGCTGGTGCATGCTGAGTGATTCCATTGTTCATTATCCTTCTGTAGACCATCAGTGCTGCTTAGCAATAGCCATCCAATCCCATTATCTTTATAGATATGATATTCTCCATACATCTCAAATATCTGACTCATTTGGCCAATTCACCAACAGTGAAAATGTTAACAACTGGACCACTATCCTGTGCCAGGGGCTATCTGTGTCCCATGTGCCACAAATGATAAAGTTTTCATTGCCAGAAGACAAAATCCTATCTTAGAACCTACTCTCTTGGACCACTCCTTAACAAAATGCACAGGTTATGTTCTCAGGAAGCAGAAGCTGAGACAGAATTTTGGGTGCAGGATGTATATTAGGGGTAAAACCCTTAATAGGAAGGGAAAAGGAAACAGGATCAGGCAGAGGGAGAAGCTGAACTGTGATGCAGATGCAACATAGCTTCAGCTAACCCATCAGAAAACTCTGGAACAAATATGCCTTTCAGAGTCCTGCATCAGGTCAAAATGACCAGATCTTTGTACTACCACTTCTCTCAGTCACCAGATGCAAATTGCCCTGGGAAGGGTATGACTTTTGGGAAGTCAATTCTCTATACCTGAGCAGATCCTAAAGAGATGCCAGCTGTAGAATGCCGACTGTACTTCCTGCAGCTGAGGAGGAAGTCCTTCTTGAAGGGGAATCTGGTGGTACATCTCTGTATCTAGCACATTAAAACACTTGCAACATTGGCTGTGGCTGAAACAGTCTCATTTTTGTGCATTTGAACATGCTGTTTCTTCTTCCAGGCATCCTCTTCCTTCTGGAAATCTCCTCTGAATTTCCCAGGCTATATCACTTGCCCAATCTCTGAGGCCTGATCACATATTATTTATACCATTATCTTAGTCATTCTCAAGCTATATTGTAATAATTTGCTTATACCTTTTGCCCAATATATTGTGAACTCCTTGAAGACATGGATTATCTGTTTCATTTTCGTATATACAACATCTAAAGCAGTGTATTTCATATAAGAAATTTTCAGTACCTCATTGTAGTTTTGATTTGCATTTTTCCGATAATTAGTGACGTTGAGCATCTTTTCATGTGCCTCTTGGCCATCTATAGGTCTTCTTTGGAGAAATGTCTATTTAGGCTCATTTTTTAATTGGGTTATTTGGTTTTTTTGATATTGAGCTGCATGAGCTGTTTGTATATTTTGGAGATTAATCTTCAAAACTACAATGAGGTATCACCTCACACCAGTCAGATTGGCCATCAACAGAAAATCTACAAACGATAAATGCTGGAGAGGGTGTGGAGAAAAGGGAACCCTCTTGCACTGTTGGTGGGAATGTAAATTGATACAGCCACTATGGAGAACAGTATGGCAGTTACCTAAAAAACTAAAAAAAGAATTACCATTATGACCCAGCAATCCAACTACTGGGCATATACCCATAGAAAACTATAACTAAAAAAGACACATGTACCCCAATGTTCATTGTGGCACTATTTACAATAGCCAGGTCATGGAAGCAACCTAAATGCCCATCAACAGACAAATGGATAAAGAGGATGTGGTACATATATACAATGGAATATTACTCATCCATAAAAAAGAAACGAAATGGGGTCATTTGTAGAGATGTGGTTGGACCTAGAGACTGTCACACAGAGTGAAGTAAGTCAGAAAGCTAAAAACAAATATCGTATATTAATGCATATATGTGGAATCTAGAAAAATGGTACAGATGAACTGGCTTGCAAGGCAGAAATAGAGACAAAGATGTAGAGAACAAACGTATGGACACCAAGGGGGGAAAGGAGGGAGGTGGGATGAATTGGGAGATTAGGACTGACATATATACACTAATATGTTTAAAATAGATAACAAATGAGAACCTGCTGTAGAGCACAGGGAACTCCACTTCACTGTACAGTAGAAAGTAACACAACATTGTAAAACAACTATACCCCAATAAAAAAAGATAAAAAAAGAAATATTCAATAAATAAATATTTCCTAAATAAAAGAGAAGCCTTGTTTGTTTTTAGCTTATCCCTTTTTTTAATCTCTTTTATAAAAATTAGACCCCAAAAGATTCCTGAAATGACTCTTTCATTTTTCTTATTGCATTTTTACACAATTCAAAATTAATGACAGACTAAGTAATAACATTGGAAACTATATACTCATTTCAGACTACTTCCCCAAGCCTTGCATTCATGTATCTTAATGCCTGATGGACATTTTCTTCTGACTGTCCCAAGGCCACTCAGACTCAACATATCAACATACCCCAAAGAGCATACATCATTTTCTATCCCCCAACCTGCTTTTTCTTCTATATTCTCTCTCTTGCTTGATGGTGCTACCTACTCATCCTAGCTAGAAAACTGAGAGCCTCCCTAAACTCTTTTTACCTTCATTGTCCATGTTCCTCAGGTCCTAATTACTTAATGTTCTAAATGATTTCAGCTATGTCTTCTCCTTTCTGACTTCTCCTTTTTCCTAATACTTACGGCCAATTCAGGTACTTCTCCAATTTTCTGGACAAATTCTTAAGTGATCTCCCTGCCTTCAGTCTTATTCCTTTAAAATCCATGCTTTACCACACTTCCCCAGATATCACCATAGTAAATGGTGAGAGACGAAGGTTTTCTGCCAAGATCAGAAACAGGGCAAGGATGTCCCCTCCCATCACTGCTTTTCAACGTCACACTGGAAGGCCTAACTAATGAAATAAGACAAGAAAGTAAAATAAAAGGTATACAGATTGGGAATAAAGAAATAAAACTGTCTTTATTTGCAAATGACATGATTGTCTATGTAGAAAATCTGAACAGATCAACCAAGAAACCCCTGGAACTAATAAGCAATTATAGCAAGATTACAAAATAAAAGGTTAAGATACAAAAGTCAATTGCTTTCCTATATACCATTAATGAACAAGTGGAATTTGAAATTAAAAACTCATTGCCACTTACATTAGCATCCCCCAAAATGAAATACTTAGGTAGAACTCTAACAATATATGCACAAGATACATATGAAGAAAACTACAAAACTCTGATGAAAGATATCAAAGAAGAACTAAATAAATGAAGAGATATTTCATGTTCATGGATAAAAAGACTCAATATTGTCAAGATGTCAATTCTTCCCAACTTGCTCTATAGATTCAATGCAATTTCAAGCAAAATTCCAGCAAGTTATTTTGTGTATACTGGCAAAATGAGAAGTATATAGAGAGAGGCAAAAGACCCAGAATAGCCAACACTAATATTGAAGAAGAACAAAGTCAGAGGACTGACGCTACCCAGTTTCAAGACTTACTATAGAGCTACAATAACCAAGACAGTGTAGTATTAACAAAGAAGAAACAAACAGATCAATGGAACAGAACAGAGAGCCCAGAAATAGACCCACATAAATATAGTCAATTGGTCTTTGACGGGAGCAAAGGCAATACAATGGAGCAAAGATAGTCATTTCAACAAATGATGCTGGAACAACTGGATACCCACATGCAAAAAAATGAATTGAGACATTGACATTACACCCTTCAGAAAAAAATTAACTCAAAATGGATCACAGACATAAATATAAAATCAAAACTATAAATTTCCTAAAAAATAACATAGATAACCTTGGGGATGACTTTTAGATGACTTTTATGTATAACACCAAAGGCATAGTCTACAAATAAAAGAAAAATAATTGAGAAGCTGGACTTCCTGAAAATCAAAAGCTCTGCAGAAGACAATAGCAAGAGAATGAAAAGACAATACACAGTCTGGGAGAAAATTTTTACAAAGACGCATCAGATAAAGAACTGTTATCCAAAATATACAAAGAACTCTTAAATACAAGATAATAAAATGAACAATTCAATTAAAAAATTAGCCAAAAACTTTAATGACACCTCACCAAAGAAGAAGTACCAAAGACAAGTAAGCACATGACAAGATGTTTAACATCTTATGTCATTAGGGAATTGCAAATTAAAAGAACAAAGAGATACACCTACACACCCATTAGAATAGTCAAAATCCACAACAAGGTCAACTCCAAATGTTGGCAAGGATGTAGAGCAAGAGGAACTCTCATTCATTGCTGCTGGGAATGCAAAATGGCCAGGCCACTTTAGAAGACAGTTTGGCAGTTTCTTAAAAAACTAAACATACTCTTACCACACATTCCAGTAATTGAACTCCTTGGTATTTACCCAAATGAAAATTTCTATTCACACAAAAAACTGGTGTACAGATGTTTATAGCAGCTATATTGACAGTAGCTAAAACTTGAAATCCACCAGGATGCCCTGCAGAAGGTGAGTAGATAAACTGTGGTACATCCAGGCAAGAGCATGTTATTCAGTACTAAAAAGAAATGAGCTACAGAGCCATGAAAAGATATGAAGGAAAGGCAAAACTATGGAGACAGTAAAAAGTTTAGTGATTGTCAGGGGGTAGGAGAGAGGAAGGAATGAATAGGTAGAGCACAGAGGATTTTTAGGGCAGTAAAAATACTCTGTATGTTACTCTAATGGTGGATACAGGTCATTATACATTTGTCAAAACCCATAAAATGTGCAGCAGCAAGAGAGACCCCTAATGTAAGCTATGGGCTTTGAGTATGAGGATGTGTCTCTGCAGGTTCATTCAGTGTAACCAATATACCACTCTGGTGTGGGATGTTGATAGTGGCAGAGGTGAAACACATAGGAGAAAGAGGATATAGTAACTCTGTATGTTGCACTCAGTTTTGCTATGAACCTAGAACTGCTCTGAAGAATAAAGTCTATTAATATCAAAAAATTGGAAAGCCCTACATGAAGATAAGGTGTTAACATCATAAATGAACTCGTGATAAAAGTCACTTTTAAGTAAGCCATTTAGAGGAGTGGCCAAGACGGCATAGTAGGAAGACCCTGAGCTAATTTACTCAGATGGGCACACCAAAATTACAGCTATTTAGGGACAAACTATTGATGAGAAAGACAGGAAGACTAGCAGAAAAAATCTTCTACAACCAAAGACATAAAGAAGGAACAATGAGATGCAGTACAGTAAAAGCCCATACACCTGGGTGGACAACACACAAACGGGAGAATAATTACAATTGCAGAGTTTTTCCCGAAGGAGAGAAGGGTCCAAGCCCCACGTAAGGATCCCCCACCAGGAAGGCGAACCCCCAAAACATGGCTGTGAAGACCAGGGGGGCTTACTTTCTTGAAAGTCAGAGGGCTGTGGGAAATAAAGACTTCATTCTTAAAGGGTGCACACAAAATTTCACATGCTTCAGGACCCAGGGCAGAAACAATCATTTGAAAGGTGCCTCCGTCAGACCCACGTGCTGATCTCGGAGAGCCTCAAGGAAACTTGAGCTCACCCTGGGGACATAGACACTGGGGGCAGCCATTTTGGGGAGTTTGTTCTACCAGGAGGACACTGGTGCTGGCAAGCACCACTTTGGAACCCATCCTTTAGTTTATTAGCACCAGGACTTGGCCTTGCCCACCAGTCTGTCAGTACCAGTACTGGGACGCCTCATGCCAAGCACCAGCAAGCCAGCTGCTGGTACTGCTGTTAAAGACACCCTGAACCCACAGCCACCCTGGGCACCAACCCTGTCCACCAGAGGGCTCAAGACCACGCCTTGCACACCAGTGTGCCGGCACTAGTACCAGAATGCCCTGGGGCCCTACAGCCAGACGTCAGGGCCCAGCTTTGCTCACCAGTGTGCTGACACCAATTCCAAGACTCCCAGCGCCCTGAAGCCAGAGAACACCAGTGGGCCAGCACTACCCTGGAAACAGCCTCACCCACCACTGGGCAGGTGCTAGCCCTAGGACAACCTGAGCTCCAGCCCCACCCACCAACAGGCCAATACGAATTCCAGGACCTCCAGGCCCTGCAACCAGAGACTCCAGGACACAGCTCTGCCCACTAGTGGACCAGCACAAGCCCCAAGACATGGCCTAATCCACCAGAGGGTGGGCGCCAGCCCCAGGATGCCCTGGGCCCCAGCCTTGCCCACTAGTGTATGGACAGCAGCCCCAGGACCACTGCAGCCCCACAACCTGCTGTGTCAGGAACCAGCCCACCTACCGTCAGGCCAGCACCAACCCTAGGACCAATCTAAGCCCCGCCCCCAGCCCCCAGCAGGCCAGCACCAGCTCCAAGACACCTTGGACCCCACAGCCAGCCACCCTGGGATCCAGCCCCTCTCACCAGCGGGTGGACACCAGCTTTGGGACACCCCCTACACTGCAGCCAGCCATGTCAAGAACCAGCCCCACCCACAAATAGGCTGACACTATATCTGGGACCCTTGGCAGCACAACCACCTACCACAGAACATGGCTGTGCCCACCAGTGGGCTAGCACTAGCCTCATGACCCCTTGGGTCTCTGCAACCAGTTGCCTTGTGATCCAGCCCTGCTCACCAGCAGCCAGCAGATTCCACACAAGGCAGGGCCTAGCAACCAGGCAGACTGGGGGCCAGTCACACCTACCAGACCACCCATAGTGGCCAGCCCACCACAAGAAAAGGACCCACACAGCCCACATAGAGGGCACCCCTAAAGCATATATCTCTGATGACCAGAAAGGAGTGCACCACTACAAAACATAGGATATCTCCTACAAAAGACCAGTTATCCAAGCTTGGGAAATGTAAACAACATACTCAATACATTGAAATAAAAACAGCAAGTTAGGCAAAATAAGGTGACAGAAGAATATATCCCAAACAAAGGAACAAGATAAAATCCTAGAAGAAGAACTAAGTGGAGATAAGAAATCTACCTGATAAAGAGTTCAAGGTAATGATCATAAAGATGCTCAAAGAACTTGGGAGAAGATTGGATGAGCAGAATGAAAAATTAGAAGTTTTTAACAGAGAGTTAGAAAATTTACAGAAGAACCAAACAGAGATGAAGAATACAATAACTGAAATGAAAAACATACTAGAAAGAATCAACAGTAGATTAGATGATGCAAAGGAATGGATCCCAGAGAGCTAGAAGACAGAGTAATGGAAATCACCCAACCTGAAGAGAAAAAAATAGAGAAGAAAAAAAACGAAATGAAGACAGTTTAAGAGACCTCTGGGATAACATGAATCATACTAACATTCACATTATAAGGATTCCAGAAGGAGAAAAGAGAGAAAGGGGCAGAGAACATATATGAAGATGTAATAGCTGAAAACTTCCCTAACCTGGGAAAGGAAAGAGACATCCAGCTCCAGGAAGCACAGAGAGTCCCAAACAGGATGAGTCCAAAGAGGGCCACACCAAAACACACTCATTAAAATTAAAATGCCAAAAAAGAAAGATAAGAGAGAATATTAAAGCACCAAGGTAAAACCAATAAGTTACATACAAGAGAACTACCATAAAGTGATCAGCTAACTTTTCAGCAAAAACTCTGAAGACCAGAAGGAAGTGGTACTATATATTTAAAATGATGAAAGGGAAAAAACTGCAACCAAGAATTCGCTACTCAGCAAGGCTTTCATTCAGATTTGAAGGAGAGAGCAAAAGTTTTACAGACAAGTAAAAACTAAGAGAGGTAAGCACCATGAAAGCAGCTTTACAATAAATGTTAAAGGGACTTCTCTAAGAGGAAAAGAAAACATCACAACTAGAAATATGAAAAATTTGAAAGGAAAAATCTCATTAGTAAAGGCAAATATACAGAAAAGGTAGTAAATCAACTATGCATAAAGTTAATAAGAATGTTAAAAGACAAAAGTAGTAAAATCACCTGTATCCACAATAAGTAGTTAAGGGATGCACAGAACAAAAAGATGTAAAATATGATGTCAAAACAGAAATGTTGGGGGGGGGGGTAGTAAAAATACACAATTTTTAAAATGTATTTGAACTTAGAAGATCAGCAACTTAAATGATCACATATGTATATAGATTGCTATATATAAACCTCATGGTAACAAAAAACCAAAAATCTATAATAGAAACACACACACCAAAGAGAAAGGAATCCAAATATAATACTAAAGATAGTCGTCAAATCACAAGGGAAGAAAGCAAAAAAAGGAGACAGGGTAAAAATGAACTACAGAAACAACCTACAAATAATTAACAAAATGACAATAAGTACATTCCTATAAATAATAACTTTAAATGTAAATGGACTAAATGTCCCAATCAACAGACAGGGTGGCTGAATGGATACAAAAACAAGACCCTTATATATGTTGCTTACAAGAGACTCACTTCAGATCTAAAGACACAGACCGAAAGTGAAAATATTGAGAAAGGTATTCAATGCAAATGGAAATGAAAAGAAATCTGAGGTAGCAATACTCATATCAGACAAGATAGACTTTAAAAACAAAGGGTGTGACAAGAGACAAAGAGGGACATTACATAATTATCAAGGGATCAATCAAAGAAGAAGACATAACAATTGTAAATATATACGAACCCAATATAGGAGTACCTAATTACATAAAGCAAGTATTAACAGATACAAGGGGAAAAATTCACAGTATAATAATAATATCAGGGAACTTTAACACAAACAAACCCAAAGTTAGTAGACGGGAAGAAATCATAAAGATCAGAACAGAAATAAATAAAATAGACTAAAAAAAATAGAAAAGATCAATTAAACTAAAAGCTGTTCTTTGAAAAGATAAACAAAGTGAATAAACCTTTAGCCATACTCATCAAGAAAAAAAGGGACAGTGCCCAACTCAATAAAATCAGAAATTAAAAAGGAGAAGTTACAATCAACACCACAGAAATACAAAGCACCATAAGTGACTACTATGAGCAATTTTGTGCCAATAAAAATAGATATCTAGAAAAAAATGGACAAATTCTTAGAAAGGTACAATCTCCCAAGACTGAACAAGGAAGAAATAGAAAATATGAACACACCAATTACCAGTACTGAAATTGAATCAGTAATTTAAAAACTCCCAACAAACAAAAGTCCAGAACCAGATGGCTTCAGAGGTGAATTCTATCAAAGATTTAGAGAAGAGTTAGCACCTATCCTTCTGAACCTATTCCAAAAAATATAGAGGAAGGAGCACTTCCAAACTCATTCTATGAGGCCAACATCACCCTGATACCAAAACTGGACAAAGATATCACACACACACACAAAATTCCAGGCCAATATCACTGATGAACATAGATGCAAAAATCCTCAACAAAATACTGCAAACCAAATCCAACAATACATTAAAAGGATAATACACCATGATCAAGTGGGATTCATCCCAGGGATGCAAGGATTCTTCAATATCCACAAATAAGTCAGTGTGATACACCACATTAACAAACTGAAGAATAAAAACCATATGATCTCAATAGATGAAGAAAAAGCTTTTGATAAAGTTCAACATCCATTTATGATAAAATTCTTCAGAATGTGGGCATAGGGAGAACATACCTCAACATGATAAAGGCCATATATGACAAACACACAGCTAACATCATACTCAATGGTGAAAAGCTTAAAGCATTTCCTCTAAGATCAGGAATAAGACAAGGATGCCCACTCTCACCACTTCTATTCAACATAGATTTGGAAGTCCTAGTCACAGCAATCAGAGAAGAAAAAGAAAGAAAAGGAATCCAAATTGGAAAAGAAGTAAAACTGTCACTGTTTGCAGACAACGTAGAAAACCCTAAAGATGCTAGCAGAAAACTACTAGAGTTCAACAATGAATTTGGTAAAGTTGTAGGATACAAAATTAATATACAGAAATCTGTTGCATTTCTATCAATAACAATGAAATATCAGAAAGAGAAATTAAGGAAACAATGCCATTTACCATCACATCAAAAAGAATAAAATACCTAGGAATAAACCTACCTAAGGAGGCAAAAGACCCATACTCTGAAATCTATAAGACATTGATGAATGAAGATAACACAAGCAGAAGGAAAGATATACCATGTTCTTGGTTTGGAATAATCAATATTATTAAAATGACCATACTACCCAAGGCAATCTACAGCCTCAATGCGATCCTTATCAAATTACCAATGGCATTTTCGCAGAACTGCATTTAACTCCTGTGCATGGGATATGATGTTTAGAGACAAAACAATTTATTGACTGCACACATAAAATAATTTAAAAGGTGTAATTATTTTTACAAAAGCAATCGAAATGTCAAAATTCAGATTATAATTGACATGAGTCCAATAGAGTTTTTATATGTATATGTTACAAATATCAGAAATAAGTTTGGGGGTATCCTCCCTCCATTTTCCCCTTTACCTCAGCAGTTGAATAGGTTCCTATTAAGGGAAGCTAAGCAAAATACTGTCATGAAAATTTTGGATATTCCAATTAATGAATTCCAAATAAAAGTGGAATTAAGCTAAAAACAAAAACTCTCAACAAAGTGGGTATAGAGGGAACACAGTTCAACATAATGAAGGCTATATACCATATAACAAGCCCACAGCTAACAGCATGTTTAACGGTGAAAAGCTGAAAGCATTCCTTCTAGGATCAGGAATGAGACAAAAATGCCCACTCTTGCCACTTTCATTTAACATAGTTTTGAAAGTCCCAGCCACAGCAACCAGACAAGAAAAAAGAAATATAAGAAATCTAAATTGGAAAGGAAGAAGGAAAACTGTCACTGTTTGCAGATAACATAATACTATGCATAGAAAATCCTAAAGACAACACCGAAAAAAACTACTAGAACTCATCAATGAATTTGGTAAAGTTGCAGGATACAAGATTAATATGCAGAAATCTGTTGCATTCTATACACCAACAATGAACTACCAGAAAGAGAAAGTAAGAAAACAATCTCATTTACAATCACATCAAAATAGATAAAATACCTAGGAATAATTCTAACCAGTTCTCTGGATGTGGAGAACTAAAAGACACTGAAAGAAATTGCAGAAGACAAACTGATGAAAAGATAAGCTGGTTTCATGGACTGGAAGAATTAATACTGTTAAAATGACCATACTACCCAAGGCAATCTATGGATTTAATGCAATCCCTATAAATAGCATTTTTCACAGAACTAGAACAAATAATTCAAAAACTTGTATGGAAACACAAAAGAACCTAAATAGCTAAAAGAATCTTGAGAAAGGAGAACAAAGCTGGAGGTATAATGTTTCCTGATTTCAAACTATACTACAAAGCTACAGAAATCAAAACGGTATGGTACTGGCACAAAAACAGACTTATAGATCAATGGAAGAGAGTAGAGAACCCAGAAATGAACCCACACTTACATGAACAATTAATTTACAACAAAGTAGGCAAGAATCTATAACAAGGAAAAGGCAGCATCTTCAATAAATTGTGTTGGGAAACCTGGTCAGCTACATGCAAAAGCATCAAACTGAGCTATTCTCTCACACCAAGCACAAAAATAAATTCAAAATGGATTGAAGACTTAAATGTAAGACTTGAAACAATAAAACTTTCAAAAGAAAACATAGGCAGTACCTCTCTGACATAGGTCTTAGTAATGTTTTTTTTGGTTATGTCTCCTCAGGCAAGGGAAACAAAAGGAAAAAATAGCAAACGTGACTACATCAAACTAAAAAGCTTTTGCACAACTAAAGAAACTATCAACAAAACAAAAAGGCCACCTACTGAATGGAGAAGATATTTGCAAATAATATATCCAATAAGTGTTAATATCCAAAATATTCAAAGAACTTATATAACTCAATATCAAAGAAACAAACAGTTCTATTAAAGAATGAGCAGAGAACTTATATAGACATTTTTCCAAAGAAGATATGCAGATGGCTAACAGACACATGAAAAGATGCTCAACATCACTCATCATCTGGGAAATGCAAATCATAATCACAATGAGATATCCCTTCATACTTGTCAAAATGGCTTTTATCAAAAAGACAACAAATAACAAGTGTTGGCAAGGATGTGGAGAGAAGGGAACCCTCTTGCACTGTTGGTGGGAATGTAAATTGGTGCAGCCACTATGGAAAACAGTATGGAGATTCTTGCAAAAAATTAAAAGTAGAACTACCATGTGATACAGCAATTCTGCTCTTGGGTATTTATACAAGGAAAATGAAAACACTAATTAGAAAAGATATATGCACCCCTATATTCATTGCAGCATTACTCACAATAACCAAGATATGGAAGCAACCTAAGTTCCCATCAACAGATGAATGGATATAGAAGATATGAGATACACACACACACATGCACACACACACACACACACACACACACACACACACACATACAATGGAATATTACTCAGCCATAAAAAAGAATGGAATCTTTCCATTCGCAACAACGTGGATGGACCTGAGGGTATTATGCTAAGTGAAGTAAGTTAGTTGGAGAAAGACAAAAACTATATGATTCTACTTATACATAGAATCTTAAAAACAAATGAACAAATGTAACAAAACAGAAACAGAGTTATAGATACAGAGAACAAACAGGTGATTGCCAGAGGGGAGGGGAGTAGGGAAAGAAAAGAAATAGGTGAAGGAGGTTAAGAGGTACAAACTTTGCTTGCAAAATAAATGTAATGGTTTGAAATGTACAGTGTGGGAATATAGTCAATAGCTATGTAATATATTTGTATGATGACAGGTTGTAACCAGACTTATCATGGTGATCATTTTAAAATGCACAGAAATATCAGATCACTATTTTATATAACAGGAGCTAACATTGTGTTGTAGGTCAATTGTACTTCAAAAACAAACAAACAAACTCATAGAATAAGAGATCAGATTTGTGGTTACCTGAGGTGGGGGATGTGGGGTGGGGGTGGGGGTGGAATGAGGAGGAATTGGAGGAAGGCAGTCAAAAAGTACAAACTTCCAGTTATAAGATAAATGAGTTCTAGCGTTGTAATGTACAATATGATAAATATAGTTAACCCTGCTGTATGTTTTATATTAAAGTTGTTAAGAGAGTACATCCTGAGTTCTCATCATAAGAAAAATGTATTTTTTTCTATTCTTTAATTTTATATCTGTATGAGATGATGGATGTTCATTAAACTTACTGTGATAATTAAAAAAAAGGGTAGACCTCATTTTAAGTGTTCTCACCACAATAAAATTTTCAAAACTTAAAAAGTTAAAAAAAAATAAACTAGCCATTTAAATTCTGTGACCTTGGTGGTTGTCTTTCACTTTTGATTGACATCCATAAAAACAAATTAGATATAAGAAAAAGCAAAAGAAGAATTTTATATAATACATTGTAATATTGTATCACATACAATGCTATTAATTTACATATTTGATTTATAAATATTTGGTTTATTTTAAAAGCATTTACTACAAAATACAGATATATCCTATTTGAGTAAATTCTGACTAGACATAGAATTGATATTTGATCTAGGCTGATAACATTATTTCTGTGGTAAAAACTACATTTCATTTATACCATTTCTCTTTATGGTACTTTTTCAGTTATATAATATACAGCAATACAAAGATTGAGTTTAAGTATATATTACATATATGGTTAATATTTAAAGGTTTAAAATAATTATTCACCAAAATATTGATATCAATGGCAACATAGAATTTTGAAGTTTAAAGGATCTTAAATACTATTTTATCTAAACTTCTCTCTGAATTCAGGAATCTATTCACCCACATTTAAGTAACAACTGAACAAAAACCAGTATTATACCTCCCACAGAAGGTTTTCTTATTTGAAAGTAAAATAAATTAACCATAAGTAAAAACTAGTTTTCTGAGTTTGCATGTAAACAGCCTCAGAAAATTAAAAGGCTGAAAGTCAAGAAAGGATTTGCAACTACTACATAAGGAAATTTTACATCTCTATTTTAGAAGGTTAGAACCTTCTGAAGCAATATTAGCTGCTTAGAGATTGAGGAAAGCCAAAATTTTGATAAAAGAGAACTTTTAAAAAAACAACATTAGCACTTCATTAAACAATAAGAAGGTGCTTATTTGATGTTTCTACAAGTCTTTTTTTTCTTCCCCTTCAGGAAGGAAATTTCCTCTTATTTGAAGATCATCCATTATTGGTATCACTTTTACAACATGTAGTTTCCCAAAATTAGGAATAGGATAAGAAAATAACAAATGTCCTTGTGTACAAAATAGAGTTGATTACAGAAGCCAAAGAAACACTTCTTTGGAAGTGGGGTTATGTGTATCCTTCCTAGAAAAATAGTTTTGAGTAGTTCCATGTCTATTCTGAAACTTTTAATTATTGATTTAGTCATGGATGGTATTTGGTCAGGTGGTAATGAATAAATGAATAACATCACCCAGAAATATGGCTGTTTTAATGTGGTCAAAAGCCAGATATATTTGTGATTCTTCCAAGTCAAACAGTACTTCTAATGTTATTGGGTTGGTTATTTGGTTTTTGGCCTTCTCTTTAGGAATGAGAAAGCTCTATATTTTTATATATGAAATACAACTTGTTTATGTGGATGTAGGAGAATTCAGCATGTCAACTACTAAGAGTCTATTTTCCTTGCAAACTGAGAACATTTTTTACCATTATTTTCATGCAACGCTTTGGGGGTATTTGAAGATGCAGGGAAATGTCGTGGTGGGAGTAATAGTAATATTTATTTTAAAGCTTGGGTTAGTAAGAGTCATTACATCTATTCTGGATCCATTTTTGGCTAAGTGAAGAGGAAAATTTTACCCGCTGATGGCCGTTTGATGACCTGCATGGAAAGAATTGGTAGACTCAAGGGGGCACAATTGAGAGAAGTGATCACATCATAAAATGTGACATCATTCTTTGGCACCAGCTGGGCATGGAGAGTAAATTATGCTCTCAACCAGGAATTTTCATCTCTAGATTACCCTTGTGACTCACCAGAGGGCAGTGTGCAGTAATCAGCTCTACTGCTTCCTGCATTGGATGTCTCCTATGAAAAAGCCAAGGTCAGATCATCAGAACCAGAAAACAGGCAAGATAATAGAGTATGGAAGTTGTTTTGTTATATTTGTTGTATCTGTGCCCCCTACATGGAATTTTTGATATTTGGAAATTAATCAATCACCACATGAGATGTAATGAGTGTTTTTGAGTTTTTCATAAATTCTGTGTCACAGTTTCAAATTTATGGCAGAAGCTTTGGGATTAGTGAACTCAATTCTCCTCTTTAGACTTACAAATGTATAATATTATCCAAAGGTAGGTAAATTGCCTTCCTTTATATATCTCACACCTGAATTCTCAAGGGTTTCCCATTTTACACACAGATTAAATAATTCAGTGAATATTTATTGAACAATTGGAGTGTGGGATATAACAAGATAAAGCACCTATAAATCTTGTTTAAAGGAGCTTGAAATATATCAAGGCATTAAAGCATAAATGAAAAATATGATCAAAGTTATACAAAATGGGTGGTACATTTAAAGTACTATGAGAATTAGGAGGATGGAAAGATGAAGGCTTTTGGGAAGGGTTCAGAATCTGAACTGAGTCTTGAAGGTAAGTCAAAATTCATTTAGACATATTGAGAGTGATGAGAGCACATCCTAAATAAAGGTAATATCATGGATACTTGGATCTTAGAGTATGTAAAAGGTAGTAGTGGGAAATAATGCTAGAGAGCTACATTGTGAATGTAGAGTGTTGAGAGTGTTGAGTATCAGGCATGCTCCCAAAACTGAATTGCAGTGGGAAATTGTAGGAGCATAAAGTCAGCATTAGCATTGTATACCAAGAAAATTGTGCAGCATGGTGCAGGATGGACTGGATAAGTGAGAATCCAAAGGTAGGGAGTTGACTTAAAAGGTTATTTCAATATCTTGTGGGTTTTGTGATTGAAAAGAAGGCAAACAAGAGGTACATAAAAGTTAAAACTAAGTAGATGTGGGTGGGGTGAAGAGAGAAAGAAGTCAAAACACAGTTTGAGGTTTTAAGCAGAAGTGGAAAGATGACAACTTCATTCATTGAATTATAGGTCCCAGAAGAAGCAGGTTTGGGAAAGAAATGGATACATCCACCAAAAATCTTCAATAGAAAATCCTAGTCAAAATCTCTGTGAAGCTAAATACTTCTCTCTTTTTTCCAAATTAATTCAGATAAATATGGAGAACCCATTATTCTTGGTACCCTCAAAAGCCCCCTCAAATAGCAAACTTTTGTTTATTGAAATGTTTTGAAATTTTTAAATGTGAAAGTCTAAGAGGAGTTTATTGTGCGCTCAGGTTAACAGACTTGAATTATGTCATCATGTCAAATGGGAGGAAATGCAATGTGTTCTCCCACCACAGAGGAAAAAAAGATTTGTAAAACTTAATTATTGTTAAAAAAAAATTAAGAATACCCTAATTTTACCAAGTAGTGAATTTCTGCTTAATGAAAAGGAAAGAATTGCAAGCTTTCATCCATGCAAAAACCATGTTTTATGCATTTTTTCTAATGGAAAAATATATGATAGAATATTTAAAAGAATCAATAATAATCTTGTTGAAGAAACAAAAAGAAAAAATATAACTTCCTTTAATATTTTCAAACATGTTTGTTATATTAACCGAAAAGACTGTGATGGAGTCCCGGTTGCTCAAACACATTGTAATATTTTTCCCCAATTTGGTTGACAGTTACAAAACCCAGCGATCAAGCTATGAAAGCAACTTTTCCAGTTAAAGCATCTGCTTTTATGGCAAATTTTTCAATCAATCATATAGGAACTTTTGGAGTTGCCTTGAGTTCATCTGTTAGTTTTTCTACTCAAATTAAATAAATGACATCATAAGTGGCATGGACCCTTTTCTTGGCCACTAAAAAAAGAAATCCATTAGTAAATTTTCCTTGCTTAACTGAGTTTTAGAATCCTATCTTTCACTCTTGACCCTTGAAATACCTGTTTGTCCATACCTGTGGACCTATAGCTTGAAATTTTTTTCTGTGTAAACCAGTAAAACTCTTCTACATGTTAATCATGTCCTCTCCACCCTGCCTTCAAACTTATATAATTATTTAGAACAAAATAAGCCTTTCATCTTGATAAGCTATTGTACATGATACTTCTTAGTGTATGTCTTAAATTAGAACTGCCAGGCTTTATGCTACCATTAATATTATTTTTCTTGGTCTCCTAGATGGGCTAAGGTACTATAAGAAGCCCTCTTGAATTCAGCACCATCAGGACTTTAGGTGAGCTTCAGAAATCGACACCACCATATTGTGCTGTGATCACCTCTTCTCTTGTTTATGTACCCCTACTGGAATGTGAGCCAAATGAGGGAAGGATGGTGTCTAATTTAAGAAGCCCTCTGAGTTCATCGACTTGTGTACAAAAAGAAAACAAGAAGGGAGTGGAAATGTCAGCGAGTGACAAGATTTCTGGCAGGGGGGAAGGCCATGATATTGGCTGGTATTCCACTAAAGGGAGAAAAGGGAGGTACCACAGAAGAGAGATTATAGTTATTACACAAGGATCAGAAAGCATAAAAGAATAAAAAATTTCTGGTCTTTCTTTTCATAGATTATCTCTCCAAAATACCTTTATTTGTGTATGTATATAATTAATTAATATTTTGGTAAAATATGTATAAAATTTACCATCTTCACCATTTTTAAGTGTATTCAGTGACATTACATACACTCACATTGTTGTGCACCCATCACCACCATCCATCTCCAGAACTCTTCATCTTGCAACACTGAAGCTCTGTATCAGTTAACAATAAATCTCCATCTCCTCCTTCCCCCAGCACCTAGAAACCACCATTTTACTTTCTATCTCTATGAATTAGATTACTTAAGGTAACTCATAAGTGGAATTAAGTATTTGTTTCTTTGTAACTGACTTATTTCCCCTAGCATAATGTCCTCAAGATTCATCCATGTTTTAGCATGTGTCAGAATTTTCTTCCTTTTTTAAGTCTGAATAATTCTTGTGTGTGTGTGTGTGTGTGTGTGTGTGTGTGTGTGTGTGTGTGTGTGTGTGTGTGTGTGATCTGTCATTGGCAGTTGGGTTGTTTCCACCATTTAGCTATTGTGAATAATGCTGCTGTGAGCATGGGTGTATAAATATCTCTTCAGGAAGCTCTTTCCATTCTTTTGGGTATATATTCAGAAGTGGAATTGCTGGATCATATAATTCTATTTTTAATTTTTTGAGGATGCACTATGCAGTTTTAATTACTGTAGCTTTATAGTAAGCTTTGGAATCAAGAAGTGTGAGTCATCCAACTTTGTTCTTCCTTTTCAAAGTTGTTTTGGATACTCAGGGTCCCTGGAGATTTATATGAATTTTAGGATGAATTTTTCTAATTCTACCAAAAAAAAGTCTTTGGGATTTTTTATAGGACTTTGATTGCATTGGATCAATAGATCACTCTGGGTAGTATTAACATCTTAACTATATTAAGTCTTCCAATCTTCAATATATCTTTAGGCAGAGAACAAGGGCTGTTTTAAAAATCTCATTTATTGGATGAATGGCACTGTGAACATTTTATTCTAGGCACTTATGATGTCAAATTCCAAGAAATTGATGAGTGAGGATTGGAGTTATCTATTAAAAAACTGAAACACAACCAGTAGAGGAGACAGCAGAAAAATTTAAAAACACAACTTTGTTATTATTCCATGTGTACTAGATTTTGTTTATGTATTTTTATTTTATTTATTTTTTATCCTTTTTTAAATTAATTTTTATTGGAATATAGTTGCTTTACAATGTTGTGTTAGTTTCTACTGCACAGCAAAGTGAATCAGCTATACATATACATATATCCCCTCTTTTTTGGATTTCCTTCCCACTTAGGTCACCACAGAGAACTGAGTAGAGTTCCCTGAGCTATACAGTAGGTTCTCATTAGTTATCTATTTTCTACACAGTATCAATAGTGTATATATGTCAATCCCAATCTCCCAACTCATCCCACCACCCCCCCTTTTCCCCCCCTTGTTGGCCATACCTTTGTTCTCTACTTCTGTGTCTCTCTTTCTGCTTTGCAAATAAGATCATCTATTTCTATTGAGCTTTATCTATGGTGATATGGCACCATATCACATTTTTAATTATTGTAATTTTATAATTTGCTTTAATGTTTAGTAGGTGAATTATTTATATATTGTTCTTCTCTCATAAATAATTTAATTAATCTTGTTCATGATTTTTTTCAAGAAAGCTCTACAAGAATTTTACCAAGTTTTAAAAACATTTTCATTAGAATTTTATTTAAATAATATCAAGTGTGTAAATTAATTTGAAGGGACTGGATATTTTCATAATATCGAATCTTTGACATCCAAGAATGAGGTATATCCACTCATTTATTCAAAATTTGTCTGAGAAAAGTTCTATTGATTTCGTTAAGCACTTCCTACATATTATTGTTAAGTTTGATATGTATAATGATTGTAGGTGGTTCACAAGAACTCTGGTGAAAGCCAGTATGAATCCCATGTTTGCAACTGCCTCAGAGAATAATGGCCTCTCTTTCTCTTGAACCCTATAAATCTCATGTCAGTGCTTCTTACTGGCAAATTCTGACTAGGAGTGGTAGTCCGTGGCTTCTGTTCCTCAATAAAAGGGTAGAGAAGTGATGCCAAGTGAACCGTCCAATTTATGAAGATGAGCATTACTGTAAAGAGCATATAGGTTTTTTTAATGTGATGAATTATATTACTGGGTTTTCTAATATTAAGCCATGTTTGAAATAAAACCTACCTCATCATGGTATGTTTTTTAATATACTGTCAAATTTAATTTAAAACTCTATTTTATTCAGCTGGGGTATTGTGTTATATTTATGAGAGAGTTCTGCAATTGTATTGTGGTATCTTTGTCCTATTTTGCTACCGAGATTATGTTTGCTTTCTAAAATGAACTGGGAAAGTTGTCATCTTTTTCTGTATTCTGAAAGAATTTAAATTTTAATATGGGAATTACCTGTTGCTTGATAATTAGAAATAACTCACAAACACTTCTGGGTCCAATACCTTTTTTAATCCCCATTTTCCCCCAATTTTATGAGTAAATATTGATCTGTGCTCTTCTCAATTTAACCAATAGAAAAAAATAAACTTTCTAAAGCTAAAGAAACATACATTTGTAATGGGAATAGTTCAATAACTGAATTGGGATAAATTAATATAAAAGTACTAATACTTAGACATATTAGGGTGAAAATTTTTAATTTCAAAAGCAAAAAATATTCTACAACATGGCAGCCAATTAACACAGATTATCTTTAAAGCAGTAAAAATCAGATCGGCCTTGGGCTTGAATATAAATTTAAAAGAAAGAAAACAAAGTATCCTTCTGAGAGAAAGTTTTTTAACCCAAAAGTTCTAAACTCAGCTAAATTGTTCTTTACATATGAAGTCAACAGAAAGACATTCTCATATATGCAGAGGCTCAGAAAGAATACCACCCAAATATTCTTAAAGAAAAAATTTTCAAAGATAAGCCTCTAGCCAATGGGAAATGCCTCAAAATAAACAACAAAAGAGATAAACAACAAAAGAGAGGAGAAATGATAATAAAAAAGAATCAAGAGGAGCATCAACGGCAGTTCTGCAATGAGTAAATTTAAACGTTTGGGGACTTCCCTGGCAGTCCAGTGGTTAAGACTCCGTGCTTCCAATGCAGGCGACGTGGGTTCAATCGGGAACTAAGATCACACATGCTGCACGGTGCTGCTAAAAAAAAAAAAAAGACCAAATGTATAAAAAAAAATAAATTTAAACATTTGTTGGAATTACTGATGCAAACCCAATGCAAATGTCAAAACATTCCTAAGAGAGGTCTAATATAAAATATTTTCTAAGATTAAGGGCTATCATTAATAGAATTTAAAACAGTATAGCAACACAAAGATTTTTAAAAGGTTTATAACAGTCATATGAGATTGGATGTGAGGCAATTTGTTTTTTCAGTCACTGTTGGTAAAAGTAAATCTAATCACTTAATAAGACAGTTTCATAACACATTCTAGAATTTTTCTAAATGCATACCTTATGACCCAGTATTTCCAAAATTAGAATTCATTATGGAATAAACAGATAACATGCAAAGATTTATATACAAAAGTGGTCTTCTCTCTTGTTTATAACAGAAAAAAACATAGATATAACATCTTCTCTTCCACGCTTTGTCTTTTTATCCTTTTTCTCTAAATACTAATTTTATTTTCTGCAATGTTGCTTCTTTTCTTATGGAGACAGAAAAACTGTTGAATTGTAGATTTATTAAATTTTCTCTTTTCTAATTCAACCACTTTGAAGTTTTGTCCTTTTTTTAAAAGATTACCTCCTTTTGTCTCAATTTATAGACTTGCTCTCTGATCTTTCCTCTGTTATATTGTAGAGATCAGGTTCTCTTCAATTTTATTTAAAATACAGATGAAATGTCATTTTCTTCCATATGGCTCCACTTATACTATAACCAATAGAAATCCTTGGAATTTTATGACAGGTGAATCGTATTCCTTCATAGATACCAGCATTGATACTGTGATTAAACATTTTGCATATTAAAAGGAAGATTTTAATAGAGGAGTTAGATGTTGTACCCATATTTCCATGTAAGCAGAGAGTGCCCTTTGAATGGTGCTATATATACGAGTGATAGCAGTGGGATGACTCCAGCAGCAATGTGAAAAACAGGTAAGAGAGATGCTCACATCTCAGACAGGGGAACTACTTAGGAGGATATAAAAATACTCTGCGGGAAAAAAAGATAATGAGGGTCCACACTATACCTATTTCAATGGAATTGAGAAGAGAGGGTCAATCTGAGAAATAGTTAATTGATACTAATAACAAACATGGTGGTTTATTCATGTGGGAGTTGAGAGAGAGAAAGGACAGAATAGAGAATTATTCAGAAATACTACCTTGGATGGCTGGGTTAAAGATTGCTAACTGAGACAGGAAATAAAGGAGGAAAATCAGACTTCTGGAGTTTAGACAATAATTTCAGTTTGGAACTTACTGAGTTGGGGATATTTAGGGGAAAAACAAGTGGAAATGCCAAGTAGACAATTTAAAATATGGAGCTGGATCTCAAGTTTTTGAAGGTGGAGATATGGATTTGAGCATTATTAATAGACTGTAATTTAAAACACAACTCTGAATTAGATTCCCCAAGAAGAAGGTATAGCAAGGAGAAAAGGTTGAAGATAGAAAACAGAAGGAAATCAATAATTAAGGAATGGTTAGAAGAAAATCTAGTGAAGGGGGCTGAGAAGGAACACCTCAGTAATAAGATTAGAACCAGGGGAGTGTGGTGTCACAAAAGCCAAAGTAGGAGAAAAAAATATTTTTTAAGCTATCCTAACTTAGAGAAAAATTTTAAAGAACGGTTAAAGAGGGAATTCCCTGCAGGTCCAGTGGTCAGGACTCCGTGCTTTCACTGCCAAGGGCTTGGGTGTGATCCCTGGTTGGGGAACTAAGATCCTACAGGCCACGTGGCGTGACGATAAATAAATAAATAAATAAATAAATAAATAAATAAATAAATAAATAAATAAATAAAAGAGAAAAGGTTTTAGAAAGAATGGTCAAAGAATCAAGGGACTAGAGCCATTACAGAAGATAAAGATTGAAGAGGGCCCTGAGAGATGGTGATCCTGTCATTGGCAGTGTTGTAGAGTTAGATCTTGGAAATGTTGTGTGGAGACTATGAGATGTTGCAGCAGATTGAATAGTAACAAAAAGCTGAGGAAGCTTGTTTGAAAAAGGAAAGGAAGACATAGCTTTTAAATATGTATTCAACAGTTCCCTATCTTTTTTCCTGTTCAATTTTATGTAAATTTTACTAAGGTATAAATTCAGGACAGTGTACAAATCATAAGATTATAGCTCAGTGAATATTCACAAAGTGAATATATGCGTGTAACCAACATGCAGATCAAGAAACAAACTAGCAGAATCTCAAAGGCCTCTTTTGTGTTCCCTTCTTTTCTCTACCCATCCCCCATTTCCACCAATATTAACATCATCTTGACATCCAACACACCATAAATCAGATATGTTGTCTCTGTACTTCCCTATATTTTAAAATAAAATGTAACTAATCTAATGTAACATTTTTCAATAATTCAGGATAGTTATTATGAGTGTAAATTACAGGATAAGGCAGTAGCTTATTGGTCTCCACATCCCCAGACCCTGGCAGGGGGCCTGAAGCATCGTAGGTGCTACTAAATTAATTGAATGAAAGAATAAGCCTCCACAATCAGTTGTCATGCTTCTAACCCTTCTACTCCCCAGACTTTATTTGACATTCTCAAGGCCATTGCAACTGTTTTGGCTTGAAATCATTCTCTTACTACAGTGTATGAAAAAAAATGGAGGAGTATGGCCGGAAAAATTGCTTTTTCAAAGAATTAAAACTATTCGTTTATTTCTAGCTGAGAGATATTTTAAGCTTGCCTCTTCCTTCAGTATTTGTATCACGTCCTGTTCATTATTTCTAGCTCTGCTCAGGACTGTGTCCTAACAACCTTCTCAAAAAGTTTCTCAATTCTACAACTCGTTAGCAAAATCCCAGACTCGTTTTTCTACTTCAGGCTCTTTTATAGCTTTACTAATGTAGCTGTTGTTATTAACAGCAAGATCCTTAAGAACTAAGACTTATTTTATTCCTTAAATCATAAAGATATATCCTAAAATCATATAGCCTTATCTATAACTCCAAACATTTATATATTTGTATTGTAAAATACATTTGTTTGTAGTGAAAAACAGCTGAGGGGAAATCTGATTAAAAAGCAACTATCATTGATTTCATATGGCTCTGTTAATTGCCTGCCATTCCTTCCATATATTTTTTATTTAATTTGATCTGATACCATTAAAATATTAACCTCAAGGAAACTTACAGGGATTCAAACATTTAAGATTAAAACCATAAGTTAAAGCTGCTTCTTTGCCCATACTCTCCACGCTTGTTTCTAACAAAAGCAAAGATTAAATGGAATCCTTTCTTACGTTTGGATAGTGCATTTAACTCACTTTGCCTGAACTGTATGTCCATTACGACAAAGCACCAAGATTACTTTCTTGAATGAGTATAAAGATACATTCTTTTTTTTCAGTTCAGGAAAAAAATTCAAATCCTTTATTGTAATAGCTAGGTTGTGTTCCTATATCAAAAGCTCATTTGTGTACATAGGGGCTTCTGTTATCAAAAACAAAGCAGGACACTGTTGTTATAAAGTATTATTTTCGCTATAGTGAGCTATAAGGAGAAAAAAATTCAGATATGAAATACCCCATAGCTCTAGGACTTTTCAAATTGCAAATATTTTATATGAAAGAATACCAACTGATAGTTGTAGATATTCTAAAGTATTTATTATTTTAATCCTATCTACTTTAATTTGCACAGAAAACACAGATATAACTGATTATTGAAGCAAGTATAAAAGCACAAAAGCCAAGAAATATAGAAGGAGAAAGGGCAAGAAAAGGAATTTGGTTGTACCAGAAAGCCCGAACTCAGGATAACTACCGATTTAACAAAAAAATTAGCTTTAACCTTCTTGGTAATCAAGCCAAAAAAAAAAAAAAAAAAAAAAAAAAAATATATGAGTTGCGCAGGTTTCTTAATATAATAAAAAGAATTATATTAGTTAGAAAAACTTCTTCCCTGATTTAAACTCTAAAACAAGCTAGGTATATGGATACATCTTCATATTGAACATACAGAACAAAATCACAGTTATTTTTAAAAACAGAGATTTTATAAAAGTTTTGAAATATTGAGCACATTATGGGAGTTTATATTGCAATATGTAAAAGTAAGTTGTGGTACTTTCAAGGCAAATACAAACTTTATTAACTGGATTTTCATGTCGGTTTTAAACTATCAACATTTAATATCTTTAAACATTTTTACATTTGCAAAACTTTTCTTAAAAGGCAAAAATTCAAAGGTAAGGGTATTCAAGGAGGAAAGAAGCAAGGAATTGACATTAAAATTTGTTGACTACAGCATCCTTGTAATTTTTTGGTTACCTTTCCCTGTTTATGATGCATGAAGCTATGAATAATTTAGAAAATTATTCTAAATGATTTAGAATCTGTACAGCAAAAATAGGACCCATATTTCCTGTTCAGTCTCTTCATTTTTACACAGAACATCCCCTTAATCTCTTCAACTATGTGGTTTCATAGTCTACAATAATCTCAAATATTTTTATCAACACAATAAACATTTGATATTTACAACATGGGCTGAATACTAGATATTTCTTTCTGGAGAAATAGAGACCCATATCTAATTATTCATCTACCCTCTTTTGTTAAACTGCTTTAGATACATTAATTTTAAAACTATTTCTGTGAGGAAAATACTTTATCCAAGAAAGTAGATATAGGAGATAGCAATGTTTTCTTCCTTATATATAAATAATGTTTGTATTTCCTTGTGGTCCTGCTACTTATTTATATATTTTCTACACTTTTCACTTTCATCACAAGCTGCTACAACAGGATCTGAGAACACAAGATTCTTAAGCTCAAAACATTGCAAAAGAAAAAGAAATGGTACTTATAAACTACCTGGGGTGCTGCAAACTCCTGGCAATTAATTTCAATTAAGTTATTTACAAGGTGTGCCACTACTAACTTGTGCCCAGATGTTTCAGTTGGCAAAATGTGATGGCCACCAATGTAGTCAATTTCAGTATGGAATTTTCACACTGAATTCACAGCATCTTTGTAACATTAGTACATGATGTCATCACCCTTTGCCTCATCATAACCATAAAAATGCCAATACGAGTTGCAACAAATTACTGCAGGCAATTGCTGAGTTCTAGAGATGTTGTAGTGAACACCTGGACTGGCTCGGAATCTAGCAGCTTTCAAAGTTTCGTTACCAGATGTTTGTGGAACAACTTATGTATGTATGGAAAACATACACTTTTTTTTTCATTTGCATGAACGATTACCAGATCTTTGGAAGTAGTGGAAACACATGTTTCATGAAAAAAAAGTTAGCTAATAACAATTTTTTAGAGAAATATTTTTATTAAAGTCAGCACGGTTAGTCTTAAACACTCTGAATTGAATCTGCATAATCATGTTTATATGCAATTATTTGTTCACATAATAAAACACATCTTCACAAATTAGGTAAGTGGCTTAGTGGATTATATATACCTTTCTTTGGTGAAGAAAAAAGAATTTAGGAAAGTTTCATTAATATTAAAATAAAAATCATCCTTCTGTCTGATTTTGATATTTTTAGAACACTATCCACTTAATAATTGTCTTCCTTTTCTTAAATATCCTATGTCTTACTAGAAGAAGACAGAGACTGTTTAAAATTGTCTGTATTTGTTTATTTTTGCCACTAATTTAAGATAATATTAACTTTCAGTGCATTTTAGGAAAATTTCACTTTGTTATTCAAATAATAAGTAGTCTTAGAAAAACACTTTTCTGTATCATTTCAAAATATATTCTACACCCATAATGAGAATAAGAATAGGAAGAAAACCATCACTAATTTTTTGATGGCTCTATTTCTTAGAGGATTCTTATTTTTAATGCAAAGAAAGTGATGATATTTAATTTTTTAACTAACTGAAATACAAGCCCTATTAAAATCAACAGGTCTCCCCTTTATTAAAGTTAAATTATTGCTCCTATTGTAATTCACTATTTTATATAAGGACCTGAAATAGACCACATTTTCCTCCCTCTGGGCAACTGCAAGAAGTTGTTAAAACTATTAACAGCTGTCTGGTAACAGATTTTCAGTGATTTCATTTAGTTCAAAAGACCTCTAAATTTAACCAGGTGTTAAATATATTAAGTCCTGGATAATATCAAAGGATATTCTATTAGGGATGCATTTCATGATTTGATGAATACATTATGTCCATAAAGGCCCAAGTATAAGAAAATATATTTCTGCTACTCACTAAACAAGCAGGTAAGTAAATGTCTAAAACAAAAACAAAAACAAAAACAGAAAAACCTCCTGCCCTTTTTAAGAAGCAACTATTTCAACACCTTTACTGAGAAATGAGAATTACACATGCCATTAAAACAGACCTGTTCACTATCGGGGTATAAACTGAATCAAGTGCCAGAAGCAAACACACATTAATAGGCTGAAGAGTAAATTTGAAATGAAAAACCCCTTTGCAGCTTTAACACTTAGGAGATGGATACACATCACTCTTTGCACTGCTGTGAAGTTCACGGTGGTCCTGGGGTGCTGCCCTGATGATTTAGTTTGCCTTTCCTTCTTGTATGTCCAGGAATCCCTCCTCATCTCCCGGGAGTCGTTCTGAGCTGGGGGTGGTGCTGCAAGCAGGCGCCTCCAGGGCATCCCTAGGGAGGCGCGGACCAGAGACACACTGAGAGTCACTGTGGAGCCCACATTTTCTCATTCCTTGTTTGTTGTAAGACCTGGGCCCAAGAGGGTGCGCAAGAATGCCACGTGAATATAGTCCCCTATGTTTTGTTAAGAAAATGTAAATGTTTCACTGTTGCATTTTTAACCTGAAATGATCCTGAAAGTTTAATCTTGACCCGTAGGCAAAATAACAGAGTACCTCTTAATGCCTATTTTTAAAAAAAGCTGCAATTTGTTTTTAGTCCTTGGGACATTTTTACACTCCCATTAAATAAAAGAAATAATCACAAAGGAAATTAAACCACAAAGAAACTATGTTAAAGCCATGTTTAGCATCTGACCTAAATATATAAAACAAAGGAAATACATGACTGTGGTTAAGACTTGGTCTTTAACCCGTCTATTGCATTTATAGCACGTGGTAACATGGTAACAATATGTCAAAATGATTCTTAAGCTGTATTTACTCAAAACAACATATTTGGAAGAAGAGTGAAAAATTCACTGAATTATTCCAATGTTTATGCACTTGAAGTAAAGTTTCCAGTTTTTTAGGGGTATCAGTAGTGTTAGAAAGGTCAGAATTGATGATTTGGGGATGTTTACTACTTATATCTCCTCCATATGCAAATATAATTTCCAGTAAAATAGCTGAACATCCATGGGTAGTACAAGTCACCCATGTCAGCACACCATGAAGCTCTAGTGTCCACAGGCAATCTGGGCAAAATGATTCCCAGTCCAACTTCCCCATCCTTATATTCCCCAAAGAATGAAACAGTTAAAGAAGTTCAGCACTGGTACCCAAAATGCCTTTCAGTAGTCTGAATTCTCTTTATATGTTAGAGGTAATATACTACATTTTTCAACTGCTTCACTTGATATCCTTAAGCCCACATATTAATGAAGGCAAGCAAACAAGAGCAGCACTCAGAATCTTTGTTTTATCCCTAAGGGGTCATCCTGACATGCTCGGTCTGAGACCCAGGCTTTGCCCACTGCATGATTTTATCACCTCAAATTGAAACTTCAGGATTTTAGCCATTCCAAAAATTTAGTCCAGTTCAACTTGCAAGTAGTCATGTATATATTAGATCATATGATAAAGTAGAAATTATTCATTGGCAATTAAGTTTTTCACATAATGGAAAGATGAACACCATATTTTTATTATTACTAGATGCATTGCCCAGTAGGTATATTTACACAGTATATTGCCCTGCAGATGCATATTTAGGATTGCTAAATGTCCAGTATGTTCTACATAATCTAAGCGAATCAGGTGGTTAAGGATCCTTGTCATGCATTGGAGAGTGGTTGAAGAAATCCATTCTGGTGGGAAGATACAATCCTGTCTAAGATAGCACATTGGGCCTACTCCAAGGAGCTAATGTAAGAAGTGGAGATCTGCTATCCTCTTGGCATGAATCTTACAGAAATTTATAAATGTGTCTTTGGAAAGTCTGTTTTTGTTGAAACAGCGTTTTGATAATATCCTAACCTTTCCCCGTTGTGAAGATCTTTCTTTACATGTATTTGCTTAATTGCATTTCAGCTTTCTCTACTAGGTTCAGATGAGCTGATTATTTGGGGAGTATTTAGTATCAAAAACAACTAGGAAATTTACAACTGGAATAGAAGAAAGAAAAATTGAGTTCTTTGTTTAAATACTTTTATCATGATTAAATTTGACCCTTATTTGAAGGTGCCCTTAAAAACTGCATCAACAAATTAGTATATATAGGATGGATAAACAACAAGGTCCTACTGTCTAGCACAGGGAACTATACTCAATAACCTGTGATAAACCATAATGGAAAAGAATATGAAACAGAATATATATATATCCATAACTAAGTCACTTTGCTGTACAGCAGAAATTAACAAAACATTGTAAATCAACTATACTTCTATAAAATTAAAAAAAAAATTTTTTTAAACTGCATCAAAGCAAGCAGGAGCCTCACAGCTGAACACAATGCATCCATGCAGATGGAGAGTTAGCCTGCCTAGAAAGAAGCCATTGTGCTATATCGTGATTGGGAAGTGCCTCACCGTGGCAGGTTTTATTTAGCATCTGCGCCAAAACCTTCACTCACCAGCTATTGAAGTTCTGAGAGACAACCCACAGAGCAGCTCAGGGACAAAATTAGATGGGAGTTTCCTACCCCTTAATTAAATTTCAACTGCTTTCTGCAGTGACAGGGCTCCAATTAGAGGACGAGTTCAGAGAAAGTCTAACATAGTTACCTGTGGCTGTATCATAAGTTTTAATGCAACCCAGGATGTGGAGAGTACAACCTTAAGTGAGCCTTCTGTATCTGTCTTAACAGTGACAAATTTAACTCAGATAAATCATAAAGCCCGGAGGGAAAGTTTCTTTTCTTTGTTGAGTTTTTCCTAAGTGGTCTAATCCACATATATGAATCACACATAAATACAGTTCTTGGGGAGATGATTTCCCTTTGTTCCACATGAAGTATATTTCCCACAAAAGCCATCCCCAAAATCTGGTTCTAAGATTTTCACACACTCCGACAAATACTAACACCAAATAACGCTGGCATGCTATCAGCATTTCCCATATATATATATATAAATACCAACTTATATATGTAGGTATATATATTATTTTCAAATAATAGTAAAGATACTAGAAAAGAATAGTAGTGCACTTCGTGATGATCTTTGTGAGATTTCCAAATTCTCAAAGTCTCAAACCTTCTCAAAGCAGAAGACATAATGATTTCTTTAAAATGTCACTAAAAATCTGTTCCCCTGTCTCTCTATTTAAAATGAGTATGGTCCATCCATTTTAAGTCAGCATTTTCAAAAAGGATCAACTGAAACTTGAACGGGCAGAAGGAAAAATGTTTCCACTTCTACAAGACTTAAAAGAAGTTGGGCATCTTTTCATATTTTTCTTGTTAGCATTGTAATACAAAACATCTGTAATAATTTAGTAAATTAAATACATTAAAACAACAAATAAAAGCTGTAATGAATAAAATACAGAAGACCCCATGCAGCTGCCTGTTCTTTTCTTGACAAGCTGCATGGTTAAGTAGCTAGAGCCATGAGTAACTGTGCAGGCAGGAAATACACTGACGAGCAGGAAGGAGAGCTGCCCTGTGTTCACGTGAAAACCAGTTTTGACTGATTTCATCACCTTTGTAACAGAATGCCATATTCTGCCATTTCTCTCCAATTCTTTTCCTGTCTATGGAAACAGTAATCTCATAACTTCTTTTTCCTTTATCATTCTTGTCTAATCCCATTTTCTCTTACCTGCCAGTTCTCTTTTCTATATCTTTCCATCATCAGAACTACCACCTTTATCCAAACTGTTATCTCCTACCTAGATTACTGAGAAGGTTTTGAACTCATATCTTTCTCTTCATTCAAGTTTAGCCATTATATAGAAGTCAAGTGCCTTGTCTCAAGCAATTCAAATAACTCTCAAAAAAGAACTTAGAGTGACAGACAACTGCTTAATGGAGAAAATCTAAATTCTTTGACCTCGTTACTTATGGGCCTCTATCACCAAGTCCTTCTGAAATTATTCCTTTTCAGCTATTAGAATTCTACCATTAGAGTATCTTAATTCCATACAGACCACCTTCTATTACATACCTATTTCATTCACACACAATCATGGCTCACATCTCTTGGCCATTGTATGAGCTACTCTCCCAAGAATGAATGAATGCCCACTTCTTTCATCATGACAGTCGACATCCGGGGGCTGCAAACTCAGATGTCTTCAGGAGCAGGGCAGGCAGCATACTCATGATAGAGCAAATGAGGGGACAAAACACGAAGGAGGGAGGACCTTCAAGATGGTGGAGGAGTAAGACGTGGAGATCACCTTCCTCCCCACAAATAAATCAAAAATACATCTACATGTGGAACAGCTCCTACAGAACACCTACTGAATGCTGGCAGAAGATAGCAGGCTTCCCAAAAGGCAAGAAAATCCCCAAGTACGTGGTGATGTGGCTGACAGGGTCTTGGTGCTCTGGCCGGGTGTCAGGGCTGAGTCTCTGAGATGGGAGAGCCGAGTTCAGGACATTGGACACCAGAGAACTCCCGGCCCCATGTAAAATCAATTGGCGAGAGCTCTCCCAGAGATCACCGTCTCAATGCTAAGTGCCAGTTCCACTCAACAACCAGAAGACTCCAGTGCTGTACACCCCATGCCACACAACTAGCAAGACAGGAACACAACCCCACCCATTAGCAGAGAGGCTGGCTAAAATCACAATAAGTTCACAGACACCCCAAAACACAGCACCAGACGTGGTCCTGCCCACCAGAAAGACAAGATCCAGCCTCATCCACCAGAACACAGGCACCAGTCCCCTCCACCATGAAGCCTATACCACCCACTGAACCAACCTTACCCACTGGGGGCAGACACCAAAAACAATGGGAACTACAAACCTGCAGCCTGCAAAAAGGAGCCTCAAACACAGTAAGTTAAGCAAAATGAGAAGACAGAGAAACACACAGCAGATGAAGGAGCAAGGCAAAAACCCACCAGACCAAACAAATGAAGAGGAAATAGGCAGTCTACCTGAAAAAGAATTCAGAGTAATGATAGTAAAGATGATCCTAATCCTGGAAATAGAATGGAGAAAATACAAGGAACGTTTAACAAGGATCTAGAAGAACTAAAGAGCAAACAAACAATGATGAACAACACAATAAATGAAATTAAAAATTCTCTAGAATCAATAGCAAAATAACTGAGGCAGAAGAACGGGTAAGTGATCTGGAAGATAAAATAGTGTAAATAACTGCTGAGGAGCAGAATAAAGAAAAAAGAATGAAAACAATTGAGGACAGTCTCAGAGACATCTGTGACAACATTAAACATATCAACATTCGAATTATAGGCATCCCAGAAGAAGAAGAGAATAAGAAAGGGACTGAGAAAATATTGGAAGAGATTAAAGTTGAAAACTTCCCTGATATGGGAAAGGAAATAATGAAGTCCAGTAAGTGCAGAGAGTCCATACAGGATAACCCCAAGGAGAAACACACTGAGACAGATATTAATCACACAAACAAAAATTAAATACAGTGAAAATATATTAACAGCAGCAAGGGAAAAGCAACTAATAACATACAAGGGAATACCCATAAGGTTAACAGCTGATCCTTCAGCAGAAACTCTGCAAGCCAGAAGGGAGTGGCAAGGAATTTTTAAAGTGATGAAAGGGAAAAACCTACAACCAAGATTACTCTACCCAGCAAGGATCTCATTCAGATTTGGCAGAGAAATTAAAACGTTTACAGACAAGCAAAAGCTAAGAGAATTCAGCACCACCAAACCAGCTTTACAAGAAAGGCTGAAGGAACTCCTCTAGGCAGGAAACACAAGAGAAGGAAAAGAAGACCTACAATAACAAACACAAAACTATTAAGAAAATGGTAATAAGAACATACATATCAATAATTACCTTAAACGTAAATGGATTAAATGCTCCAACCAAAAGACATAGACTGGCTGAATGGATACAAAAACAGGACGTGTACATATGCTGTCTACAAGAGACTCACTTCAGACCTAGGGACACATACAGACTGAAAGTGAGGGGTTGGAAAAAGATACTCCATCCAAATGGAAATCAAAAGCTCATAGCAATTCTCATATCAGACAAAATGACTTTAAAATAAAGATTGTTACAAGAGACAAAGAAGGACACTACATAATGATCAAGGGATCAATCCAAGAAGAAGAAATAACAATTATAAATATTCATACACCCAACATAGGAGCACCTCAATACATAAGGCAAAGGCTTACAGCCATAAAAGGGGAAATCGACAGTAACACAATCAAAGTAGGGGACTTTAACACCCTACTTTCACCAATGGACAGACCATGCAAAATGAAAATAAATAAGGAAACACAAGCTCTAAATGACACATTAAAAAAGATGGACTTAATTGATATTTATAGGACATTTCATCCAAAAACAACAGAATACACTTTCTTCTCAAGTGCTCATGGAACATTCTCCAGGATAGATCATATTTTGAGTCACAAATCAAGGCTTGGTAAATTTAAGAAAATTGAAATCATATAAAATATCTTTTCCGACCGCAATGCTATGAAACTAGATATCAATTACAGGAAAAAAACTGTAGAAAATACAAACACACGGAGGCTAAATGATACACTACTAAATAACCAAGAGATCACTGAAGAAATCAAAAAATACCTAGAAACAAAAGACAATGAAAACACAATGACCAAAAAAACCTATGGGATGCAGCCAAAGCAGTTTTAAGAGGGAAATTTATAGCAATACAATCCTACCTCAAGAAACAAGGAACATCTCAAATAAACAACCTAACCTTACACCTAAAGCAATTAGAGAAAGAAGAAGAAAAAAAAAACCCAAAGTTATCAGAAGGAAGAAAATCATAATGATCAGATCAGAAAAAAATGAAAAAGAAATGAAGGACACCATAGCAAAGATCAATAAAACTAAAAGCTGGTTCTTTGACAAGATAAACAAAATTGATAAACCATTAGCCAGACTCATCAAGAAAAAAAGGGAAAAGACTCAAAACAACAGAATTAGAAGTGAAAAAGGAGAAGTAACAACTGACTGTAGAAATACAAAGGATCATGAGAGGTTACCACAAGCAACTATATGCCAATAAAATGGACAACCTGGAAGAAATGGACAAATTCCTAGAAAAGCACAACCTTCCAAGACTGAACCAGGAAGAAATAGAAAATATAAACAGACCAATCACAAGCACTGAAATTGTGATTGTGATTAAAAATCTTCCAACAAACAGAAGCCCAGGACCAGGCAAATTCTATCCAACATTTAGAGAAAATCTAACACCCATCCTTCTCAAACTCTTCCAAAATATATCAGAGGGAGGGACTCTCCCAAACTCATTCTATGAGGCCACCACCACCCTGATACCAAAACCAGACAAAGATGTCACAAAGAAAGAAAACTACAGGCCAATATCACTGATGAATATAGATGCCAAAATCCTCAGCAAAATACTAGCAAACAGAATCCAACAGCACATTAAAAGGATCATACACCGTGATCAAGTGGCGTTTATCCCAGGAATGCAAGGATTCTTCAGTATGTGCAAATCAATCAATGTGATAAACCATATTAACAAATTGAAGGAGAAAAACCATATGATTATCTCAATAGATGCAGAAAAAGCTTTCAACAACACTCAACACCCATTTATGATAAAAACTCTCCAGAAAGTGGGCATAGAGGGACCTTACCTCAACATAATAAAGGCCATATATGACAAACCCACAGCCAACATCATTCTCAATGGAAAAAACTGAAAACATTTCCACTAAGATCAAGAACAAGACAAGGTTGCCCACTCTCACCACTATTATTCAACATACTTTTGGAAGTTTTAGCCACAGAAATCAGAGAAGAAAAAGAAATTAAAGGAATCCAAATCAGAAAAGAAGAAGTAAAACTGTCACTGTTGCGGATGACATGATACTATACATAGAGGATCCTGAAGATGCCACCAGAAAACTACTAGAGCTAATCAATGAATTTGGTAAAGTTGCAGGATACAAAATGAATACACAGAAATCTCTTGCATTCTTATACACTAATGATAAATATTCTGAACGAGAAATGAAGGAAACACTCCCATTTACCACTGCAACAAAAAGAATAAAATACCTAGGAATAAACCTACCTAAGGAGACAAAAGACCTGTATTCAGAAAACTATAAGACACTGATGAAAGAAATTAAAGGTGATACAAACAGATGGAGAGATATGCCATGTTCTTGGATTGGAAGACTCAACATTGTGAAAATGACTATACTACCCAAAGCAATCTACAGATTCCATGCAATCCCTATCAAACTACCAATGGCATTTTTCACAGAACTAGAACAAAATTTGTACGGAAACACAAAAGACCCTGAATAGGCAAAGCAATCTTGAGAAAGAAAAATGGAGCTGGAGGAATCAGGCTCCCTGACTTCAGACTATACTACAAAGCTACAGTAATCAAGACAGTATGGTACTGGCACGAAAACAGAAATATACATCAATGGAACAGGATAGAAACCTCAGAGAAACCCACACACATATGGTCACCTTATTTTTGATAAAGGAAGCAAGAATATACAATGGAGAAAAGACAGCCTCTTCAATAAGTGGTGCTGGGAAAACTGGACAGGTACATGTAAAAGAATGAAATTAGAACACTCCCTAACACCATACACAAAAATAAACTCAAAATGGATTACAGACCTAAATGTAAGGCCAGACACTATCAAACTCTTAGAGGAAAACATAGGCAGAACACTCTATGACATAAATCACAGCAAGACCCTTTTTGACCCACCTCCTAGAGAAATGGAAATAAACACAAAAATAAACAAATGGGACCTAATGAAACTTAAAAGCTTTTGCACAACAAAGGAAACCATAAACAAGACACAAAAAGACAACCCTCAGAATAGGAGAAAATATTTGCAAACAAAGCAACTGACAAAGGATTAATCTCCAAAATTTACAAGCAGCTCATGAAGCTCAATGTCAAAAAAACAAACAACCCAATCCAAAAATGGGCAGAAGACTTAAATAGACATTTCTCCAAAGAAGATATACAGATTGCCATCAAACACATGAAAGGATGCTCAGCATCATTAATCATTAGAGAAATGCAAATCAAAACTACAATAGGGTATCACCTCACACTGGTCAGAATGGCCATCATCAAAAAATCTACAATCAATAAATGCTGGAGAGGGTGTGGAGGAAAGGGAACCCTCTTGCACTGTTGGTGGGAATGTAAACTGATACAGCCACTATGGAGAACCTCCACTATGGAGGTTCCTTAAAAAACTAAAAATAGAACTACCATATGACCCAGCAATCCCACTACTGGGCATATACTCTGAGAAAACCATAATTCAAAAAAAGTCATGTAACACAATGTTCATCGCAGCACTATTTACAGTAGCCAGGACATGGAAGCAACCTAAGTGTCCATCGACAGATGAATGGTAAAAGAAGATGTGACACATATATACAGTGGAATATTACTCAGCCATAAAAAGAAACAAAATTGAGTTATTTATAGTGAGGTGGATGGACCTGGAGTCTGTCATACAGAGTGAAGTAAGTCAGAAAGAGAAAAACAAATACCGTATGTTAACACATATATATGGGCTCTAAAAAAAAAAAAAGTTTCTGAAGAACATAGGGGCAGGACAAGAATAAAGACGCAGATGTAGAGATTGGACTTGAGGACACAGGGAGGGGGAAGGGTAAGCTTGGACAAAGTGAGAGAGTGGCATGGACATATAAACACTATCAAGTGTAAAATAGATGGCTAGTAGGAAGCAGCTGCATAGCAGAGGGAGATCAGCTCGGTGCTTTGTGACCACCTAGAGGGGTGGGATAGGGAAAGTGGGAGCAAGACGCAAGAGGCTGGGGATATGGGGATATACGTGTACATATAGCTGAGTCACTTTGTTATATAGCAGAAACTAACACACCATTGTAAAGCAATTATACTCCAATAAAGATGTTAAAAAAAAAGTAGTGCAGTTACATTATAATTATAAAATATTCATAATTCCTCACTCACATCCACGGTGAGTTTCATTTATTACTTTGAGCATTAAATTCTATTTAATTTGAAAAATTTTCCAAATTCTGTAAATAAAATACTGTATCTGAAAAAAAAAAAAAACACGAGGAATGGTAAAGAGTATGGCTAAATTGGAAAGAGCTGGTCTCATGTAAAAACATTCAAATTTAAGTTGTTTTTCAAAATACCATCCTGGCCCAACAAAACATAGTAGAGCTAATTTATCAAGGGCCAGAAATTTGCAACCTCTGAGTTATAATTACCATTATCTTCATTAAGATCTGTTAAAAATTTGCCTTCAGAACATCTTTCTGAAGATTTCCATCTGTAGTCTTTATTTTCTATTCCTTCAGTGATTTCTAGGCAGTTTGGCTTACATTACAATACAATTACTTTTGCTCTCTACTTTGTTCATTTATGGCTATATTATTTTCTCAGTTATCTAGGAAGTTTATTTTGGTCAAAAAGAGGTCTTGGGTTTTGATTCTTTTGTCTTCATGTCCTAGAGATAACTTTCCTCCACTTTTATACATAAAAACATGCTAGTTGAGCATAAAAAAGAATCAACAAATCAATACACTACCAGGGCAAGATCTTCTGAAAAATTGTCTCTCTAGCTTACTTAGCATTTTCTCTAATTTCCTAGAAAGAAACAAATAGAAAAGTAAGGGAAAGGAAACTGTGGGATTCTGAGTGAAATAAAGAGAAGCAAACCGGTGTTTTGATACAGTTTATTTAATGTTAATCAGTCTCCAGTCAAGAAAGCTAAATCACATGTGAAAATAGCACTAGATGGGGAATTCTCACTTTATAACTGTGACCAAATAGTTTACTATTTGGGGGGATGTTTCCTTACATATAAAATGGTGTTTTTTGGGTGGGGTGGTAGGGGCAAGGTGGGGGTAGCCTTTCTGGGGGACACATTTTGGAATATCTGCTTAGCCTACGATCCCCTTAACCACCTCCCCTCCCCATCCCAAACTACAGGGATATATTCCTTTAAGTCACGTGATCCTCATTTCTGGACCACAGCTAATTGGACCATGAGTGGCGTCCATCAATGTCTCTCCCTCAGGGAATGGAACTGTGGTGGAGAGAAAGAGATTCAGTATGTAATGTTTCATGTTGTAGTATATAAACTTGGGCCATATCCTGCCTAACTGATTAGGAGACAGAGAAATACAGAAGATAAAAGCAGGGACGAGAGATAAGTGATAGAATCGGCCTGGGTTCAAGACCTCCTTTCTATTACCAGTTCCAGTCATTCTGTTTGTAGTTATCAGCAACCAACCGTCTAATCTTCAAGATTCCTCTCTACCCTTTAATTCTGTGATGCTATACATTTAAGTTTTCTCGTCTGTAAAATAGAGGCTGTGAGTGGAAAAACAGTTAACAGGATAGTTCATTTTAGTGGGACTCGAAAACCATGTAGTCAGCCAAAACTGTCCGCACAAGCTGTATTTCCTGGGATAGAAGGCAGAGTTTGTCATAATGACACATATCTTACTTTCCACCCAAGGTGATGATACGGAGTTCGGGAAAAAAAATAACCTAAAAAGCTGTGAGGATTACTAAGGTAATATCTGAAAGAGGTTTTAAGTTTCCCAAATATAAGAACCATATGGAGCTTAAGAACTTTATGCATTTCTTTTTACATGTATAAGGAACCCGAGGAGAGAGGCTCAAGTATATTCGTACATAATTGTCATAAAATTATCCATAATACTTTCAACATTGTGCAAAATAAATGCTTGTTGAGTAGTTTTTTAAATTGTTTGAGCTATTAAATGGACTTAATAAGAGACAACAATTCAAAGGGCTGTGAACGGTATTACACCCTTACACACTGGGCTGAAAGGACTTAATTTCACTGAGTGATTTTCGGTTTCAGTATTCTTGGAACTTCTGGCTGGCAGTTTCACTCCATGTACTCTTCTGTGTGAGTGCAGTAGAATCTTGTTGCAGGACGAAGGGCTATGAGAGTAGAAGTTGGTCTGTCACATATCAGAATGTGCTCCTAAAAACATAACTACAGATGAAGGAAAAAAGTATATGAAAGGCTCGTCCCCCAAAGCAGATGTTTGTAGTAGCCTCCAAAATCAGGGCATCTCTTTGGAATAGCACCTCTTTCCTTTATTTTAGCCTAAAAATCTTTCCTTTCTTAGAAAGAGAAGAAGACAAAAGAGGAGAAAGAGGAGGAGGAGAGAGCAAAGAAGACTAAAAGAAGAGACCAGAAGAGAAAGAGAGAAAGAAAAAGAGAAGAAGAGAAAGAGAGCAGGGGAGAGAGAAAGCTGGTTTTCTTCCACCTGTGTTCACACTCAGACTTCTGGAGTCATCCCCCACATGATTTTGCCCCCTCCCCTCCTTGAATATCTTGCGATCTGTCTTTTCCCCCCTTCACACTGAGAAAATTATTTTTGAGGCTGTCTCCAAAAGCCCTATAGCAGCACAATTTGATGGGCACTTAATTATTATTGCAACGGATTTTTAATAGAATTCAAAATATTTATCAAACTTCATTTGAAATGCTTGCCATTCTTACTTTATGTGGCAATGACTTGATCTTCCTCTACCTCTATTTGTTCTATCTCCTTCTTCTTCAGCTTCTTTTTCTACAATCCATCCTTCTACACTCTGGTTTGCCTCCAAGATTTTGTCCTTGCACTTGTCTGTTCTCCTCTACACGTTCTTCATGGCAGTCTCGGCCACTCCTGTGCTCTCAGGTGCCAGGTATTTATGACTCTTGACTTTTTATCTTTAGTACAGGCCCTTCTCTCGAACTTCAGATTTGTATTTCTAGGCTCCTAATAGACCTCTCTGCTAGCTATATCACAAACACTGATATAAACTTAACTGATCCAAAATTAAATTCTCTTTTCTCCTCTTTCCAATTCTGTTCCACTTCATTAGATCTTAGTATCCAAGTCAGAAACTTCAGAATCACTTCTTCTTCGTTACTCACTTATCTAAAAATTCATTACATCTGGTTGAGTCGATGGATGTCTCTGGGATCCACTCCGTACCCACTGTTTCTGTCTTCCTTCAGACTCAGCATTTCTTGCCTATTCTGTTGCAGCAGCCTCTGACCAGATCTCCTTGCCTGCAGGCTTTCTCACGCTTCCTCCCTCCTGAATCTGTGTTCTACATTGTTGCCGCTGGTATCTAAAGCACAAAACTAGTCATGGCACTTCTCTGCTTAACATCTTTCAATGACTTTTCATCACCTATTTTTTAAAAATCAGCTCCTTTCCTTGATGAACATAGAAGGCCCTTCATGATCTGACTCCTTCCTCCCTGTTATTGTATTTCCCCATTTTCCCCTACTCATTCTTTGTGGTTCAGCCTTAACTATCTCCTTGCAGTTTCTCAAGCATGCAGTTTTTGGACAGGCCGATGCATTTGCCTGGAATGATCTTTCCTTCTTGGGCACTTAACAAATTCCTGCTCAGTATCTGAAAATTCCATAAACATCACCCTCCGTGTGCATCTTCCTACAGCCATTCTCGCCCAAAGCACAGAGGTACATGCCTGCGTTAACCTTTTTCTCCCCGTGTAGCAGTTTATAACACGAGGGGGCCCCATCAGTCCTCACGTCCCCTGAGAAATGCCTTAGTCACCTTTATTTCAGTGTTTTAAGTTTGCTTGATGCATAATATGTGCTCAGTGAATGTTGGTTGAATGAATGACAAATGAATAAACACAGAAAATGACTAGAGAGAGGGGGCAGCTTGTTGAATGTATTTGGCATTCCTTTCCTGTGCCATTTGGACTATATGTAACACAATGCAAAAATTTCCTTAAATCTCTTGAAAGCTAGGTTTCAGAGAAGCAGAGAACTGCATAATAAAGCAAAAGTTTGAAAATGAAGCTCCTTTATAAAAAAAGAAGTGCTTTCTTAACTCAAAGCAAGTATCTGAACTAATTTAAAGGAGAAATTTTGCCTTTTGTTACTAATTGCTGAAATAAGAGAAATCACGTCTGGCTTTCTCATTGTTAATTCTTCCACTAGAAATATTTGAAAAAGAGTAACCAGTCTTACAGCCTGTGGGATCACTTTCGCCCAGGGAACAAAACCTGGACAAGTGCGTCACCAACTACCTGGCAAAATCTTCTAGCAGACCTGCATCTACACGCACGTCTCTGATTTTATAAGATCCTGTACCTGACAATAAACACATCAACAGTGCATCTAGACTACGAGGTCATATGCAGAAACTTATGACTTCAACAGGGGTGGAGACCGTGGGGCAACAGAGCCTAGATCAGGTGAACTTCAAAATAGAAAAGGCATTTGTGTGTTCCTGTGAAAAGGAAACAAGGAAAGAAACATGTTAACAAAAGAATGACTTGTCATCATTCTGAGAACTACTGGAGCAAAGAATTATGAACTTAATCCAATACCTGGTTAATTGTAATGACATACAGAGTTTTTCAGGAAGAAGATTTCTACTAACTCTTGCGTGAGAAGGGGATGAAGAATAGCAATCAAAAGTGCAGGTGAGGGGCTTCCCTGGTGGCACAGTGGTTGAGAATCTGCCTGCCAATGCAGGGGACGCGGGTTCGAGCCCTGGTCTGGGAGGATCCCACATGCCGCGGAGCAACTAGGCCCGTGAGCCACAACTACTGAGCCTGCGCGTCTGGAGCCTGTGCTCCGCAACAAGAGAGGCCACGATAGTGAGAGGCCCGCGCACCGCGATGAAGAGTCGCCCGTGCTCGCCGCAACTAGAGAAAGCCCTTGCACAGAAACGAAGACCCAACACAGCCAAAAATAAATAAATAAATTAATTAATTAAAAAAAAAAGTGCAGGTGAAGATCAGTTTGCAAAAGACATTTCCATTTACATTAAGAAATTTCTTTCTTTGGATGGTAGGTGATGTCAGATTGAAAACACGTTGACAAGCTGAAAGAATATTTCCCCGAATAGGAAATGGAAATAAGGGAACTTCCATGAGCCACAGGCCTGGCCAGAATCTTTGCCTCTTAAATAATGTTTATACTGTTTCCTCCTCCTCCCTTGGCAAACCCCGTATCTTTCCTCTCTTTATCTGTACTACTTGTTCGTACCTTCCCTAATAATTTTTTTCTTTTCACTTGGGGGGAGGGATGACTTTACCATTTCCAGAGCCCAGAAGTCCTAGGACAAGCGTAGCCAAATTCTGCTCGACCACAAGTCCTACATGAACAGACAAGTGCATAGAAAAGAGAAAAGCAGAGCAGCATCCCCTTTGTGTTGTTTTGAATCTTCTCAGCAAAGCTATAAAAATCTATTCCATTAAAATCTCCACTTAAATCTTTAAATTGCTGATTCTGAATACAAATAATAAATGGTAAGCTCTCATTATTCGTATTCCATTCATTGGAATTTATAATGAAAAAAAAAAAAAGCCTTGTGGTCAGACACAGTTTCATGCAACGCCGGTCTCTGTCTCTGATTACAGAGATGTTTTATGGGGAAATGTGAGTTGAATTTTCTAATGTCAGACTAAAGTGTTTAGAATTGCACTCCCCAATTCTCCACTTTCTTTCCATAATCTAATGTTAATTTTATTATGCAGTAATTCTCTCTTCAATCCATTCATATATGTAGTCTCCATTCTCTTCCGGAGGTAATAAATTTCAAGTTTTCCATCCATCATATAAAATATATGTTTTTCTTCTAAATTCCTGTTTAACAAATTTTATGGGGGTGTTCCCCATTTTAATAAGATTATCACTATACTTCACAATTTTAGAAATTTAGGTTTTTATTTTTTTTGAAACAACCATTACTGAAGCTGAAAATTCTTAAACTTTTTTGCTCTCCAAATAATTTATGCAATGCACTTGACTTTACCTAGTTTCTTGGGTTAAAACACATAATTATGGTTTAGTACAAAAGCTATCCATTGTTATGTACTTTTTTAGCTTGTTTTGATTGTGGTTGCATATTGGGCTGCTGTCACCTGATTTCTCCAGCTGTGGTTTTCAAGGATTTCCAGTTTCTTGTTTCTTTTTTTTTAAATGAAAATAATGGTTCTCTTTATTAATTAAAAATCCAACAAATAAAAATTTCCAAAAAATATAATAAAGAAAATGAGTCACTTGACTATCTTCCTTGCAAAGATCACTGCAGTCGACTTTCTTCTGAATACTTTTTCTTTGCTCATATTCTGATATATTATTGTCCTAAAAGGAAAAAAAAAAAAAACACAGACATGATTCTTGACTTGGGAAGAGTCTGGGAGGAAAGGAGTGGTGTGGCTGGTGATTCAGAACCATCTGGGGATCTTTCTCAAAGTACACATGATTCCCCACCTTATTCAAACCTGACTCCTGCAAAAGCAAATCAAAATGAGGGAGGGGAGAGAGGAGTGAATGATATATCCCACCTTAGCCTATCATTATCCTACCATTCCCACCTCTCCATTTGAGAATTACTGTTCTAACGCCACTTTGTAATCCTTTTTCTCATTTACTCTATGTTGTAAACATTTCTCTGTACCAATGACCAAGTATCAACTATTCAGTCAAAGAGAGATGTCTATAACATATTTTAAATGGAAAAAAAGAAATTAGAGATTAGTACAACATTGTAAATCAGCTATACTTCAATTAAAAAAAATTTTTTTAAAGAAATTATAGAACAGAGTGTTCAATATGTTGTCATTTATGTTAATGCTATACTTACATATATATATAAAATCTTTTGAAGGGGTGTTTGTCTGTTAATAGGATTTATCTCTGGAGCTTTTGGGTATTGGGGTGTTGGGGGCATCTTCACTCTTGTATGATTTGAGAATGCGGAGAGTTTTGTGGAACAAAAAAGAGATTGTGTTTTGGAAAAGACGAATATAGATATAGAAAATCATTTTAATAGCTACTTAATACTGTGTGGATCAACTATAATTTTTAAAGTAGTCTCCTTTTGCTCTTTTAAAAACATTGTGAATAATGCTGATTTCAATATTGATGTATCTATCTCTTAGTGCACTTGTTTGTTCTTAAACAGAATTCCTGATCAGGGAAAGGGTAAAGAGAAGGCATGTGGAATACTTGAAATCTGTTGTCAGATTACTGTCCGAAAAAAAACACTCATTTGTTTCCACCAATGAACATGTCCACTTTCTCACAACTTTATCAACAGGGGGTATTTTCAATTCTTTTCACCTTTGAAAATCTAATACATATGTGAAAAATGTCATTGAAGTTTGCATTTCTTTGATTACAAACGAGGGAGAATGTCTATTCATACATTTATTGATCATACACATTTCTTTGGTGAGTTGCCTGTTTAAGGTCTTTGCTCACCTTTCTGTTGGGGTGTACATATTTTTATTATTAATTTGTAAATGCTTCTCATATCTTAGGTGTATTAATGATTGCTATATATTATGCTAACATGAAACTTGTGAGCAGTTTGCCATTAGTCTATAGATTTTCTTTTGATTACAGAAATTTATATGCTTATCCATTTACCTATTCCTCCTGTCCTGTATGATTGGCTTTCTTGATGCAAAATTATAAAACAATTTACTTTTATTAATATTATCATTTCTTATATGCATTTAAATCTTTAATCCATCTGGAATATATTTAGGTGTTATTGCTTCCATTTAAGGCAAACATTATTTCACAATAATTTGACCTGAATTTCTGAGTATTCAACAAAGTCCAAGTGGCATTACACTGATACTATAATAAGTCATTTTGTATTTATTTTTCTTATTTGTTTAATGCTATTAAAATATAGTGTTCTACCTCATTCTTTCTCACACTTTTTTTCCTCTTCTTCTTGTAGTCAGTTGTAAGCAGGGTCTTTTAATCATACATACAGTATTTATTCTGTTTCCCTATATTCCACATATGAAATGTAGGGATTAATGGTTATTTCAAAAGTGACTTAAAATATGGCATAAACCTCCTCTTGGTTTACCATAATGTCTGACACATTGCAGGCTTTTGATAAGGGTTTTGGGAATGGCTAGATTGACAAACCAAACAAAACATTCGAATCATAGCCAATAAATGGCACTAAAATCTCACAAACAATGTGATGTTTGTACTGCTGTTCAGCCCAAGCTTGTTAACCCTTCATTTATTCACTTTGCCATGTTAGCACCATGGACCTTCTGATCTCCATTTGTCATAGGGGTCATTTTTAATCACCTCCTCACAAGATTGTTGGAAGAGTAGCAAGATACGATTCTGAAAGTGTTTTGAAAGAAAATAACTTTTTACATGAAAAAATGCTGTCATATAAACAAATAGCAATGGCTGTGGATGGTCTGCTGCTGCTATAAAAACAAATAAGAGCATGATAGCCAATCAGCATGTTTCCAACTGGCCTATAAAGGGTTGTGATTTCAATTCTGAAACAAAAATGAATTCCCCACACAAAAATTCATGAAGACAAGTATCACCTGTCCTGCCAGACCACAGTGAGGAGGAGACTGGTTGCAAGTTAGGTATTTCCTGTGGGCTCAGCTGTATCTATGATTATAAGTGGTGAGTATTCATTCTTCAGAGTTGATGTGTGTTGATGACACGTTCTGCCCTCTGTGGCTCGGCTCCAGGGCTCTCCACATCACAGCCAAGCCATGATAGGAAGAACTGCATTGTGTAATAATGACTTACCTCACCTCCTTCTGACATAATATCTCATACTCTCATGGGGCTTTGTAGTCGTATGGCAATTTTATGCCTCACAGAGTTTCAAGGAAGAAGGTAAGTTTCATTACTATGTGTGTTATGGTAATATGTGCCATACTAATATTTTGTTAAAAAAGCTAATTTACAGGAGATTGGCTTGACAAAGTTAAAGATATATGCTCCACAAGCACTGCCTCAAATGGCAAAATCAGTATCAGAACTCAGGTTTACCCACAGGTATTTATTTAGAAACTACTATGTGTCCACAACTGTGATGCATGCAAGAGCCACTTGTTTTCCTTTAAGAACCTTCATAATCTGAAGCTTTACCCTCTTTAGAGGGTAAAGACAAAACTCAAAAGTAGGTGAAATATAACAATGCCAGTACACCTCAAGGGTTGTAACTACCTTCATGTGTAAATCAATACACCTGAGGAACCAGATGCTTAGACCAAACTCAGGCACCGCAGACTCACTCACATCCTCACATGATGGAGACACTTGGGAATCCTGGATTCCCTCTTGGGGGGAGATTTAAAGCTGTTTCTCGATGGCCATGCTATTGGATTATTGGATAGTATAATTCTTTGTAGCACAACAGTGGCAGAGAGAAGGGGGAACTCAGCATGAAAACTATAGCATCCCCACACCTTCCCAATGCCCCCTTTGCACTGAGTGGATACATTTCCAAATGCCCCCTTAGGGGTGGGCTCCACCCCAGGTGAAAACCACTGGTCTGTGAGATTCCAAGAAGTTACTTTGTTTCATTAGCTCATTTTAGCTGTGAAAATCCACAGGGAGTCACAGAAAGCAAAATTTTATTTGGTTAAGAGTGATTGTGATTATCCATCCATGCTTCTGACCTTCACGGCAGGTCATTCCATTTTTTGAAACAACTCAAACTGTTAAAAAAATTTCTTAAAATAAGGAAACAATGACTTCTGGCCCAACACATGGATTGAACTCTTGCACACTGTAACCAAACCTCACACGAAACAGAGTAAATGGATAAAAAGCTCACAAGGACCATGAAAACAGGAGAGGAGACGACACTGGGTGTAAAGTCAAGCCTGACCATATCACTACCTACTCAAAACTCATCAATGTCTTCCCATCTCACTCAAAGTCCACAGTCCTTGCCAAGGCTACAGAGACCCTGCACAAATACTGTCATCACTTTTATTCTGTGACATCACCTCCTCCTTTCCCACCACACTGACCTCCTTGTTGTTCCTTACAAGCTAGTGCTCCTGCTTCAGGTTCTTTGCATTTGAATGTCTCCGTATCTGCTTATCTCCTTCCCTAACTTTCTTCAGGCTTCTGTTCAAATGCTACCTTTAGGAAGAGTCCTTCTCTGCACATGCCACGTAAAATAACACTCCCGTCACTCATCTCTCTCATCCTAATTTATTTTTCTTTATAGCATTTATTGCCATTAGACGTCTTTTATATTTTTGTTTATTGTCTGTCTCCTCCTCTAGAACATAAGCTCTAGAAGGACAGGGGCAAAATGATGTCAATGAACTGAATGGGTCAAGGAATGTCAAGAAATTTTTTTTTCAAAAATGGAAAACACATAAGTAAGAGGTAATTGACACAATTGAGAAGAGAAAGCTGAAACCTAAGTATCTGTAGATGGAATGGCAGCAGAAACCAACCAAGTCATACTGCAGAGCCTTGAAAAGTCTTAGAAATTGGAGGCACCAGAGACCCCAGAAGAAGAGAGTGGATAGTAGATTTGAAAAACAAGGTGGTGAGGATCAGTTGAAATTCCTATAAAAGAAATTAGATCCCTGGTCCACTCTCCAGCTTCACGTAACCAGGTAATAAGCTCTCTTCAAGATTGACAAAAGACTCGAAACAGACCAGAAACTCAGGATGAGAGGATGTCAGGTGGTGGAAAGGCATGAGGCATCGTATACCTAAAATAGGAGATGTAAGCACAAGTTTACATTGTGAGCTGTGAGGAACCTCTCTTTCCCCCTCCTACACACATGTGGACTTTCCAATCTGATTTTTTGTATATCACTCTTAAATATGAACATGTGGTCAAATACAATATATACTTGAAGAAAGTTCCAGCATGAAAGAGAACAAAACAAAGATAAAAAGAAATTCAGAAGGTGGGACCTAATCAAACTTAAAAGCTTTTTACACAGCAAAGGAAACCATCAACAAAATGAAAAGACAACCTATGAAATGGGAGAATATATTTGTGAACAATGCGACAAACAAGGGGTTAATATCCAAAATATACAAACAGCTCATACAACTCAATATCAAAAAAAAATCCAAACGAAAAAAGGGCAGAAAACCTAAATAGACATTTCTCCAAAGAAAACATACAGACAGCCAACAGGCACATGAAAAGATGCTCAACATTCTTAATTATTAGAGAAAGGCAAATCAAAACTACAATGAGATATCACCTCACAGTGGTCACAATGGCTATCATTGAAAAGTTTACAAATAATAAATGCTGGAGAGGGTGTGGAGAAAAGGGAACCGTCCTGCACTGTTGGTGGGAATGTAAATTGGTGAAGCCACTATGGAAACAGTATGGAGATTCCTTAAAAAACTAAAAATAGAATTACCATATGACCCAGCAATCCCACTCCTGGGGATATATCCAGAAAAGATGAAAACTCTAGTTGGAAAAGCTACATGCACCCCAATGTTCATAACAGCACTATATACGATAGCCAAGACATGGAAACAACACAAATGCCCATCAACAGACAATTGGTTTAAGATGTGGTGTGTGTATATATATATATATATATATATATATATATATATATACGCAATGGAAAATTACTCAGGCATAAAAAAGAATGAAATATTGCCATTTGTAGCAACATGGATGGACTTAGAGAATATCATACTAAGTGAAGTAAATCAGACAGGCAAATATTATATAATATCACTTATATATGGAGTCTAAAAAATAATACAAATGAATCTATATACAGAACAGAAATAGACTCACAGACATAGAAAACAAACTTATGATTACCAAATGGGAAAAGGGAAGGAGGGATAAATTAGGAGTATGGGATTAACATATACAAACTACTATGCATAAAATAGATAAGCCACAAGGATTTACTGTATAGCACAGGGAATTATACCCAATATCCTGTAAAAACCTGTAATGGAAAATAATCTGAAATTTATGTGTGTGTATATATATATATATATACACAAATATATATAAAACTGAATCACTTTGCTGTATACCTGAAACTAACACAATGTTGTAAATCAGCTATACTTCAACAAAAGAAAAAAAAAGAAGAAATTCAGAGGGAATAGGTATTTCAGGGAGGAGAAAATATGTACTTAAAAATTATTAATATGCTTAGGGAAATAAGAGAAAAAATATGTTGCTGTTTTAAAAGGATGTATTTAGAGGATAAGAAAAATGTACTGTGAATGAAAAATATTATAGAAGAAATAAAAATTCAATAGAAGAGTTGCATATAAAAATATAGATTTGCAAAAGATAAAGAGATGTAAAATATCAAAGAACACAGAAGAAATTTAAAAGATCAGTCTAAACAGTCCAGGTAATAAGAGTTCCAGAGATAGATACAGAAGGGAGAAGAAGTTATCCAAGAAATAAATTAAGAAAGTTTCCCAGTACTGAGATATATAAATTTCTATTTTGAAAAGCCCCCCCAAATTGCTTCCACAGGGAATGCAAAATGATCCTCATCAAAACGGGTCATCATGAAATATCAGACTGACTATAAAAGCTTCCAGAGAGAGACATTAAAAATCAGGTCATATCTAAAGTATTAGGAATCAAAATAGCAACAGATTTCTAAACAATCCTAGAAGCTAGAAGGCAGCTAGAAGGCACCTCAAAAATTCTGAGGGCTAAATAGTTTCCAGCTTAGAATTTTAAACTGAACCAAATTTTCACTCAAGTCTGAAAGTAAAGAAATTTTCATACATGAAAGGTGTAATAGTAAGGATGAGGTTATTCCTGAAAATGAGGAATATTCAAAGTATATTCAAAGAAAAAAAAAGGAATTGTTAAATTACCTGATATGTCTGAGATTGTATTCACAGCAGTTTTATAGGTAGATCAGGTAGAAATTTGAGTGTACATTAATAATAGATACCTAGAAAACAAAGAAATTGAGACAAACAAACAAACATGGTATGTGTTACCTCTAAGGAAATCCAAAAAGTCACACAATAAAGGAAAGGTAATAATACCCATCATGACTCAGTGGTGAACAAAATGGATAAACTAGACACTGAATATAATGTAACTCTCCTAGGAGAAGAGGAGGAAAATGGTGAAATGTGTGTGTGTGTGTGTGTGTGTGTGTGTGTGAAGTAAAAGAGCAGCATTCTTATCTCCCATATTTGGAAGTCAGTGAATACATTCTAATATTGAAATATAAGGAAAGAAAGGAAAAAATATCATGTAAGCATGTTATTTAGAAATACCAGAAGAAATAGCTAGAAGAGTTAAAGGATTACTTCTAGGATGCAGGATTTGGGTTGGAGAGGTAGCTACTATTTTCCATAATCATTCCTCTAGTGCTGTTTGAGTTTTTAGATTATGTTCCTACAGTACTTTGATTTAAAAGTAATAGAAGAGGGGGTGGCTAGGAAAGACAAATGAAATTCAAACCTTTTCTATTAAGGGTACTTTGCAGCTATTAGTTCCCTATCCCTGCCTGTAATAGTAGAAGTAGAGAAGGTTTCCAAGGATTCTCAAAATTAATAGTCCATTGGTAGAATTATTATTATTATTAGGCCACCGACATTATTTGAGCATGCACTGTGTGCCAGGATTGCTTAATTTAATCCTCAAACGGTCCAGTGAATTAGGCTGTATTATTGCCCTTACTGTACAGGTGAGAAATCTAAAGCTTGGAGCAGCTTACATAACTTGTCCAAGATAGCATGGCGAGTGAAAAACAATTCAGTAAAGCAACATAGTTCAAAAGAGCACCTCATCTATTGACTTACATCACAGGTGTCCATCTGACCTGTGAATATGAGTTATCCTTCAAAAACTCCAGTAAACTTAGGGCAAGTGCAATTTAGACATTTGTAGCACCTTTAATCTATGCCTGATCGGACACCCAAGAAGTTTCCCACAGACAGCCCTGCCTGCGTACTTCAGGCCTGACCTTCGGCACCCAAGGTTTTGGTCTCTTCTGAATTGAGCGTGCCAAGAACACGATTATATGAAATGATGTCAGTGCTTTCACAGTATAAATATTGCACTGAGGCTTTAGGGCTCCCTCAATAAAAGTTCACATTTACAACGGCTTTAGTGAAATGTCAAATGATGTAATTATCAACTCTCTGTCATGTCTGATGAAGATATACATCTAAAGAGGCCAAAGACATAGTGAAAATGGAAGATGAAAGAAGAGGGTGGAGTATCCAATTTGCTTTTTCAGTCTTCACCTTTTCCCAACCAGTATTGAAAAGCTCTAAGCCCATTTCCTTATGACTAACTTCGAGTAGAGTAACAAACTGGGAATATTAATTTTCTTAATGCCTTTCCATTCCTCCTTTCAGATGTCCCCAATTTTTCTGACAATCTTTTCTCTCACAAAACAATGTACTTTTCCAGTGTTTCCTCCTAGATTTTTATAAGGTTATGGGACACTAACCCTGGTAACCCCATGACTTTGGCTTTGACAGGGCTTTCCTGGGGACTCTAGGTCAATAGTACACTTTCCATAATGGCGATTACATATTTTTATTCAAAGAATTGACTCATTTGACAATTTGAATAGAAAAGAGAGGGGGTAGTACATAAACAGAAACAGAAAGCTTGAAGGAAGCATTTTATCATTAAAAAATAGGACTAGTTTCTAATTTGGATGAGTGGATGGATTTGGTATCGTTAAACCATAATGTTGAATACTGGAAGAGGAATCAGCTTTTTGAAGGAAGACAGGAGTTCTTTTTGATGAAGTGGAGTTCTGCAGAACATCCAGATGGAGATGTCTGATAGGACTTTGTCCTGTTCAGGGCAATTTGGTAGCAGAATTCAGGAGATGCCACTGGAATCCAAACTAGGGGGACAGGGCTTAGAACAGTTTCAGTCTTCTTCAGGGCGTGGTAACATAGTCTGAACCGAAAAGGCTGTTTTTCCAGACATCGAGGGATGAACAGAAATAGCTCAATCCTCTGTTTTAGTTTCACTGCCTCCTTCTACCCTTCCGAGCTATCCCTACTAATTATCCTCATCTGTTTCTGCTTTAATTGCTTTTCTGGCTCACTGTTTACCCCAGGCTGGGGCTTACAGATTCCACGCTGCCACTCAGCCCTGTACCCACAGAAGACATTGCTGATTGAACAAGAGCTTCCCCTGCTGAGTCCAGGTGATCAACAATGCTTCCCCACCTGGTGTTTCCAGCAGCAACCACCAGGCAGAGTTGGCACAAGGGATGAAACCCACCTCTCTCCTTTGTCCTTGCCCAGGCCTAGGTTCTCCAATGTGGAACCAATTATTTGTGGGGTTGGTTTTTTTTTTTTGAGATCTCTTTTTCCTCTCATTTTCTAAACATGCTTACACAATGTTTGACATTTCTGCCCATCCTTGGTTACCAGTCCTTATCTGGGGTTTCCAATTTCCAAATCAAGGCCACAGATTCAACAAATTGGAATTATGGAAGCACAGCAGTAAGGTCATGGGCTGTGAACTCAGACAGATGTGGGTTCAAGTCCTTGCTCCATTACCTGCAAATCTTGTGACTTGGGCATGTTACCTGACCTCCCTGAACCTGTGTTTCCACAACTGTAACATGGTGAAAATAATATCCACCTTTCAGGATTGTTTGGAGTTTAACTAATTTACATAAAACTTGGTACATAGCACTTGGTCAATAAGTATTTATTTTTATTATTGGAGCAGCCTCCATTTCATGCATTTCCTCTAGAGCACTTTAAGCTCCCTGAGAGCCAGCTGTGTGCTTTATTTATCTTTGAATCTTTCACAATGCCTACCATAACATAGGTCCTCAATATGCCCTCAGTACATTCTTCTTTAAGAAATGGATAAATTACTTGATAATTTTTTGGGGGGTAGGGATCCATCCTTTTTATTTTAAATAAACCAGGGTGTATCGTAGCATAGGAAGTAAGGGATTATCTTCAAAATAATCAGAGCTCATTTATTGAGCCCTCAGTGTATGCTGGGCCTTCTTGTGAGCACTTCACTTGAATTAACTCATTCCAACCTCACAACAGCCCTGTAAAGAGATAATACTATTATTATCCCCACTTAACAAATTGAAGTAATTGAAGCAGAAGAAGGATAGGCTGCTCGTTCAAGGTCACCCAGCTAGTAAATGGTGGCTCAGGGATTCAAGATCAGACCATTTGGCTTCAAGAACCTATATTATTAACCTCTACACCATACATATGGGAAACCTGAAAAAAATTCTGCTTCTGGCTGACCTGCTCAGGTTTTGTCCCTAACCTTTGGTCTTCACTCTTGGCTGTGGTTAGGTCTACTTTGGTGGAAAAATTGGAGAAGCTGTGCCTAAAGAAATCTAAGCACGAACATCCAAGCTCTAGCAACTTGCTATTAGCAGACAACGAATTTCTAACATTTTAGATTCAGAACATTTCCTTCAAACAAAACCGAAAAACTTAACTTCAAATAAGAAAGCCACACTAGTTTGTAGAAAGACTCTCATGTTCCTTGTTCCCAAGGTCTAACTGAAAATTTGTTTACAAACATAAACTGATGACTTGCACATGTCATTATCCATTTTCCCAGATTTGATTTATCCAACTTCACATGCAAATATATCCACCTTCATATGTGTTTTTTTGCATGCTTATGAGTGCACCTGGAATTATGACACAAGAGATTGAACAGGTAGGGGCTACAGTGGGTGGTAAAGTTGGGATGTACAAAGAGATAAACAGAAAATGAGGTTTAACTTATTCCCTCACACAATCTTGCCTCCCTTTGTCTTTGCTGCTTGCTTCCCGCAGGGGAAGATTCCTCAGGGGAAACTCTGTAAACAGGCCCTTTCTCCAGCTCAGCTGCACTAAAAATGCTCTTATTGTGTGTCCAGGCTTAGCAGGTTTGGGAGAGTTCTTAAATAGTCTGCTAAACAACCTCATGAATTCTTTGAGGGGTAGCTACAGTTTTTTTATTTCTTCTTGAAAATTTTTCTTAATCTTTATCATTTGCTGTGCTGTAGTTTTGTTGTTGTTCCATTACTTTGTTTGTTTTGGGTATTTCATGATTAATCAAGGAAAAGGCCAGAGATAGAAATTGAGCAGAAGCTTCAAGCTCCATCTAGTGTAGAACTTAACCCTTTCACTGTCTGAAGTCAACCTTTCTGCAATACCAGCAATGACCAGAACTCACATCTTCACTGGCTGAGCTGTAGATGAACAGGGCAAAGTTCTTGCCCAGGGTGGAAGAACTGAAGCATGTCTAGGGGCAAGGCCAAGACGAAGAGCGAATTGGTGTCAGAGTAGAAAGAACAGCAGGCTGAAAATCAGAAATACTAGACCTTACCCCTTACCATTAACTAAAATTGGGAAATTCACTTCCTCTCTTGACTTTGATTTCCTCATTTGTAAAATAATAATTATAAATGAATGATAATAGCGAACATTTAATGAGAACTGACTAAAGATGTCAGACACTGTTCTACTCTCAAATGTATTAACTCATTTTATCTTTATAATAGCACTATGAGATTGGTACTATAATATCCTCATTTTGAAGTTGAGAAAACTAAAGGACAAAGGGATTAAGTAACTTGCTCAAGGTTTCAATTCTAAACTCACATTAACTCTGAGACTTTTGAAGGCAAGCTTTGTAGAGATACAAAAGAATTTAAAAACCCAAGTTTTACTAAGGTTAGTTGGACTTGCATTCCATTAAAAATTTTTAGTTTGCATGTATAATCTATTTCCTTTGGGTGGAGTTTATCAATTTTACATGGTTGTAAAGGACCAACTTTAATTATAGTCCCAAACTCAAGAGCAATTTGACATGGAGTAGGAAACATTTTAAATATTCACATACTTTGATTTACTAGATGGAATAATAATAATTAACATTTATCAGAAGACTTAAATGGATCGAGTCGCTGTGCAGAGCACTCTATACATACTATCTCATTTAATCCTCACTCACTCCTAAAACGACAGTCTGATGGGATAGTATCCTCATTTTACAGAGGGGTCAAAAAACTTGCCCACAGTCACACAGCTTAGCAAAAACCTCAGGATTTAATCCAGTCACAGTCTTGCTCCAAAACCTTCATACTTAACTTCTCTATGTGGAAGGAAAGTAAAATAATAAAAGATGGATTTGGGGAGGAAGGTAAACACTGGAGTGCTGTATTAAGTGTTTTAAAACCTGCTCAAAGGTTTAGAATGGCAAAATTAAGATGTGAACAAAAACCAGTCCATAATGACTACTGATCTTTGCCAATTTAAGCATATCATTAGCATTAAAATTAATTTTCCATTATCTATGTCATCTAGGACTTGGAAGAGCACAAGGAATTCTAATTCTCAGAAGAAACTCAGACCTCATTTTAGTCAGTAGTCTCAGGCTTTTCCCTGACCAGACATTTTACAGAACAGCCTAGTTATTACAGTTTGTCAAATGGAATGCTATGGAATTTTGTGAGTTCTTTTTTCCTCTTTGATTTAAGCTGCAGTATAAGGTGTACTCAAAGTGGATAAAAGTGTATTTGGACAATGAAAGTTGGGGGAAACATGACCTGTGCCTGGATACTATTTCAGATGAATAAGCAATTCCTTGTTAATTTGTTTGCCAAAATTCCTCTAAAATCTGTAACATGTCGGATACCATGTTAACCATTTTTTATTTTCAAATTTCTGCTTTAAAATGTGGAGAGTTGAGCAAGTCTGAAGGCCAGTTACAAAGCACCCAGGGTACACTGTCTAATAGATAAAACAAGTACATAGCAGCAAGTACAAGAAATGCAAGATAGAGTAGCCTTTTCTTTATCTAAGAAACCACAAGGTTTTGCTTTGTTCTGAACTATTTCATACTACCCATTATAGAAGCATTGTTTCATGGTCATGACAGCAAAAAAGGTCAGGATATTCCCTGCAGAAATGTAAATATGCTTTGCTGAAGACAGTTGGGTGTCTTCTTTATAAGCATGAAGCAATGGGAAAGATTTGGTTTTTTTAATCTGATGCTTCCATCAAATTCTTGCTATAAACATATGATGGGCTGTAGCAAATTAACATTTAAACACTGGGTTTATGTACTTTTTTTGTTTGTCTTATAGCCACAAAGAAAACCCACCTTTTCTTAGCTTTTAGTATCATGAATCACAGACCTATTATTTCCTCCTTCCCATCTACATTTTACAATTTTCAGACAAATAGCACTGTCTCCAGAAAAGCAGTAATTTCATTTCTGCCAGTTATGTTCTTTGTTCAGTTTCTCCTTGACTTCCCAGAACCATATAACTGAAAGGAACACTGAGAGATCATCTGGACCAACCATCCCATGAAGGCATTTTATAACATGTACTGCATGGATTGAAAAGAGATCCTCTATCTGACATATGGTTTTTTTTCCATTATGATAACTATGTACTTTAATTCATCAACCAGCAAGTATTTGTTTTTATTTAATGTCAACAACTGTTACTGACCTTACGAGAATCATTATAACAATGATGGGAAAAAACATTATTCCACAGTTATCTTATCTATAAAATAGGGGGTGATACTACTTACCTTGCAGGGTTGATATGTCGTGCACAGAAGTCCACTGAAATGGTTGAGTATCACTAACACAATGTGTAGATAAAGGAAACTAAAATTCAGAGAGGTTAAGTGGCATCACCGAATTATTCTGTGCCAGTCATAAAACTAGTAAGTGACAAAGTCTTGATCTCAGGTCTTCGAATCTCAAGTTTTTTCCTTTTGATCTCCTGCTGTTTTCCCTTCCTTCTGAATACCTTACACTTAAGTCTCAGTATACATTTTATAAAATTCTTCCACATACATTCTTATTTTAATTAGATATTCTTATCTTTATTTCACAGATGAGGAAACTTGGACAGAGAAGAAATGGCTTGTCTGTAGGCATCTGGCTGGCGAGACAGGCCAGGTCTTAGACAACTCTCTTCTGATCCCAATTTTAGTGTGTTTTTCACTGCATTGCTGCAGTCACCAGTCTAGCTTAGGAACCCACATAAACACACATGAAACCAAGAAAAATTAAATCTTAAAACTCTGCACTACTACTTACAAGTACAATGGGAGATCAGGGTTCATGAGCTATTTTTCAAATGGTTTTCATACTGTCTCCATTCCTACCGGTTCTATTGTCATTTTCTGTGCCCTGTATGGTTAAATCTTTCCACTTTCCTCTACCATTTTAGTCGATCTGCCTGCTTTCCCTTGAACTTCATTTGACTTGTCTATTAAATATTTCCAAGCACAAGTACTACATTCCTTTAATCCTTAAACATGGTTATCCTCATAAATGTTTAAATTTGCTCAGAACAATTTCTCTTTTCGTTAACTTGGGAGACGGATTGCTCATTATTACACTGGGTTTACGTGTTCATACAGATTGTTAAATACCTTCCATGTTATTCCCCAGCTTATGTGGCTATGCAGAGACTTCTCAATGACTCAACTCTAGTGTGTGCCAAATACTGTAGCTGTGAGCAATCCTCCTCTTTAAAGGCACGTCCCTTGGCCTGCCTTTGCCTTCCACTGAAAAGCACAGCTTGGATGATTATTCTTTCCCCAGTGTTTTGGCCTAGCAGAAGGCCATGTTCATTCTCTAAAGCTGCCCTTGTATTGTTTCTAATGCTAAAGTTAGGTCAAGTGAAGAAGTAGCTTCAGCAGCATGCAAGGTGTGGGGCCGTGCTGCCTGGGCTCAGTGTTCAGCTTGCCAAAGCTGTGTGGCCATTCCTTAGCTACTCTGGGCCTGTTTCCTTGTTTGTAAAATGAGGCTAATAACACTAGCTTCCTCCTAGGATTACTGTGAGGATTCAAGGAGTCCATGAGTATAGAGTGTTTGAACACACATACCAGTATTTGTGTACTAGTATCATATTTTTAGTTAATCAGCAGAATATGGCTGGCATAGTGTAGGGAAAGTGATATGTTTTAGTTAGTTCACTGAATCCTCGTAAGAACCTGAAAGACCAGTGTCATTAGCCTCATTTATGATGAAGAAATCGAGGCACAGAGAATAATCAATTTGCTCAAGTTAATATGGCTAGAAAATGGTAGCGAAAGAAGGTTAAACCCAGATCAGTATGATTCCTGTATGCCAAGTAATAATAATAGCTGAATATTTATTCAACGCTTATGAGACACCTGGCATGGTGCTCTTTGATCCTTCATAAAAGCCCCTTAAAATAAGCACTATCATGATACTCTTTTTACAGTTCACAAAATTGAGGCTTAGTGAGTTCTAAGAACTCACGTGAAAATTAAATCAAACTGATACTGATTCAAAATATAAATTTTTTCTGATAAGAGGAGGATCTCAAAATTAGAAGTTGAAATTGAGCAAACTCACTAATGTTTTTGGCAATAACTAATATTTAGTGGAACAAAACATAACAGCAAGCAGAAAGAAACTCTCTAATGGAGGATTAAATGTGAAACAATTTAAGGATCTCTTTAATAGGTTACCTACAATTTAATACCTTTCTATATGGAGTCTGAAAAAATCAAGTACTTCCTCTTCTAGATTATTCCATAAGCTGTATTTCATCAACTCTAAGGCACAGTTTTTCATATTGGAACATCTAAATTAAGATTCGTATTAAAATGATAGCTGGGAAAGTTTTCTCTTCTCTAGTGATACATAAGATAATAGTGCTATTTACAGTCGATGATTTCTTAAGATTCATTGGATCCTGATACTTTGTTCTCTATTGTGTGATCTCAATATTATAGCCTTCAAAGGTTTTTTTTTTATTTAATAGCAAGCAAGCTCCTTACTTGGGCTTAAATAAGGAAGGTGAACTCCCACAAAATCGCCTTTTTATTCACGATGCTCCATATATCATTGATAGTTATAATAAATCATGAGCTGATACTACAAGGAGGGAAATAAGTGAAGGGTTTTCTCTAGACTGATTTAGGCTGGTGCTGTACAAGAAAAATGGTAACCAAATAAGAAAGTCAGCATGCTGGTTGAATGTTTCGTTTCTCTTCTCAAAAATTTCCTTTGGCTTCATGAAGTCACAGTTCAAACATTTTCAAGTTCTCATTTTTGAAAGATACTAACTACTCTCAAAATTCCCCTACTATATTACTTGCTTTAAGTTGCTTTTTCTGTGATCCTGATATTTTTCCAATTCCCACCCCCAGTTTAATTTTAGGCTTTTACCCACCTTTTCCAGGTGAGAGTTTTAAGGACCTCTCCTATCTCATTTGCTTGAAATAAATTTTGCATAACTCCAGGCTCCCCAAAAGAATATTCTTTCAATATAAATTTCTATCAGTGTTTTTTTTGTTCCTTATTTGTATAATCAGATTTCTATGCATTCTTATTCCAGCCTCTTCCCCTCTTCTCTAACATATTCAATGATGTTCAGTGTAGGTGAATAATGTAAAGCACCCTCCATTCTAAGAACTGACTGTGGTCTCTTTTGTCATTGTTTCCTCATGTATTATGTGTGTGTTTTCAATTGCAACTACTTTTGCTCATTGAAAAAATCGATTTTCACACCCATCCTATGGGTTTGAACAGAACATCCTATGGGTTACAACAGAAAGTCTCAACCCTAATATAAACTATGGACTTTAGTTAATAAAAATGGATAAATATTGGTTCATTAACTGTAACAAATGTACCACAATAATAGGGGAAGCTCTGTGTGTGTGTGTGTGTGTGTGTGAGTGTGTGTGAGTGTGTGTGCATGTAGGAACCTCTATTTCCAATCAGTTTTTCTGGGAACTTAACACTGCCCGGAAAAAATTCTATTAATTAAAAAAATCAATTTTCCCAAATTAAGAAAGGAATATAGCTCATGGCTTTATGGTCTTTAAAATCACTCCCCTTCCAGGATCAGGCACAGACCTCGTTGTCCTGGAAGAGGACATTTTCCCCCCCAGGAAATGACCATGAAAGGCTGAAAGAAGGAAACTATGGTGATTTAATGTACAATATACTCCCTTTCCTCACTGAGTCAGTACCATTAATGCTTCTGTAGCACTTTATGGTTTTTGACGGCTTTACAAGAGCTTAATAGCTGAGTCTCACAATACTTCTGTGAGGTAGGTGGTCAGCAAATACCTTGGTTAGCAGTTTCCTTTGAACAGCAGGATGCCCCAAATAGCCAATGACAAAAGCAAGGTGAGTCAGGGAGTGGAGAGGAAAGCGGACATGGGAACATCTTCTGAGTGCCTCATTCCGTGGCGTTGGCCTTTACCAGATCAGCATGCTATGCGGTGTGTAATTATTAAAAGCCTGTTTTTCATGGGGTAGCTATTTAAAGGGAGGGAGGATTGAGCATGAGATGACAGGACTTTGTACCACTGTGTCTCTTGTAAGCGTAAGTTGCACATGCCAATCCCCTGAGCCTAATACTGGTAGAGAGGAGGTGACCAGACATCTCCATGGAAACAGTTTCCCTAGAGGTAAAAAAAAAAAAAAAAGGAAATTGATGGAAAAACCCTCTCAGACTTCTTTTTTTTTAGTTAAAAAATTTTTAATTGAAGTATAGTTGATGTACAATATTACATGCTTCAGGTGTACAACATAGTGATTCACAATTTTAAAAGGTCATACCCCATTTTTACGGTTATTGTAAAATATTGGCTATATTCCCTGTGTTGTACAATATATCCTTGTAGCTTATTTATTTTATTTATACTTCCATACTTCTTTAAAAATGAGAATGCTACTCTCACTGTCCTATGGTGAAATCAGAAGATGTGTGCATTTTAGAATTTAGAATTCTAGAGTTTCTTAGAATGAAAGGTGTTATCTTAAAGCAAAGATGTTGTGATCCAAGGCATTCCATGCTGTTCTACACTTGAAACCATTTAGTCATTTCTGAAAGAAATCAGATATTATGGAGAAAGGAGTACAGATATATAATTTTTGCCTTTATCACATTTAGAGAATACTTGTTTAAATTTTTAATTTAATTTAAATTTTCAAGTTAATTTAACTTGTGAAGCAGAAGAAAGTAAAAAGATATTGGTCCTTAGATCACTGGTATAAATCAGATAATCATCCTTACATGCATAATGGTCTCTTAGGGAGGAATAGAGGATGAATACATGGCGGCACGAATAAATGAAACATTAAATGCGAGTGAATTAATTAGCAAACAAAGATTGAAGTTGGAGAAATATCTACATTGACATCTGCCAAGGGAAGTGTTTATGGTTGAAATAAGGCCAGGCAGAGACAGAGTTATTCAATAAAATTTTTTTTTTTCTGGGACGTGAACAGGAAAGTTTGCATGAGATCATTTTATGTGAAATGATATTGGCTTTACGTTCTGTCAAAGAACAATTATTCATTGAGCAATTATTTATTATGTATATGGCTGCACTTAGGTGTTATAGGGAATACAAAGATAATTTCTCCATAAAACTTAACAAGGTGTCTGTAAGTTAGTAAGATAAAATTTTTCTACACATAATAATAAAAAATTATAATCAACGAACACATTACTCATAGCATTAAAATTCAGTATAGATTTGTTTTATGTTTAGAAGATAAAAACTTCTCAAATTCGTCTTCTTAATTGAACACCTTATCACAATATTATAGCTACGCAAACCTAAAAAACCAGAGTAATCAGCAACTAAAATCTGAAGAACCCATAATTACCAAAAGGGTCCTATGTTATTTACTGACTGGTTTTAAAAATTAAGATAAAACATTTGGGGGATCTCTTGATACACACTTATATATTTTTAATTTTATCTATACAATGAGATCTGGTTTATTTCAGTTTTTGTTGCAAAATTATTTCTGCTAAAAGTGAAAAATCTCTAAATCTTGAAATTGGATGATGCAATTTTTCCTTACATGGATGGAAGAAATAATTTTATAAGTGCTTCATAATTAAATGGCAACATATTTTGGAAATGGGGAAAATGCCTGTACTAATTCTCTGGGCCACATAATGGTTAAGACTATTATTTTTCCTTGAAAGTTAAACATAGTGTTAGAACAATAAATTCTACTACCCTCCTCAAATCTAGAGGGTGATTTTAATTAATCAAGGAGAAACATTATTGATTATTTGAAATAAGAATTCACAAGTTTTTAAATAAGAACGGAGAAAAAAATTACTGAGTATGTGACTAAAAAAATGCTCAAAAAAGTTTAGTTGAGTTTTTTTCTCATAATATTAATCTTAATTCCTTTAATATACTCCATTGTTAAAGTCCTTTTTGAAAGAATCTCCTTTCAAGTCCCAGCACTTTGAAAGCTACAGCAAACCAAATGCTTGAAAGCATTTCAGTTTTGTTTATTTTGGACAGTACATGATGTGTGATATCTTTTTTTTTTTTCTTTTCTCATCTGAAACACAAAAACTACTAGAAACCCTTTTGTTATCAGTATGCATCACGAAATATGAACAAATGTTACACATAAAATATTTCTTGGAAGAAGAATAAACAAGCTATGCCAGTTATAACAAGCCAAGGAATCTAGAACTATAATATATGTGATGTTATTAGTAAATAGGAGAAACTGGGGGGAAACTCAGAAACAAAATGTTTGTGATACACCAAAAAAGAGAGAGGTAGATATTTTAAAAAGTGTCATATTTTCACTGCATTTGGATGTTTTCAACAAAGCTGGGAGCTTTGTGCCCAAGCCAGTTGGCATTCTACCATATCTGTGTGGATTTCTGTGGCACTTCTCAAGCTATGAGAAATTTGATTAAGCATTACATTTGTTCCTTACAGCAAGAAATTCTCTTGTCTGCTGTAAGTCAGCCGTTTTCATGCAATTTTCTAAGGAGAGAAACTGTATCAAAATAAAGGTCCACTCTGTGCAATAAAGAATTAAACCCACTCTCATCATCATTAACATGGAAAAAAAATTCAACCTGACCTTTCCCTGTTACTGTTTATACCCTGGGGCTTGAATTTGATTTTTCTTCATTGCTTTGAGATGTCAGAGTATAAACTTCAAAGGTATAAAATGATTGATACATGGTATTCACAATTGATTTTTTAAAGTAATACATATGTATAATGATTCATTTTAAACATTTCTTTAATAATTAAAACCTCATTTTTAAAGAAAACACTCAGAAATAGAGCATCACAAAGAACTACTGTGATGATATTTGCCTCTTCTTGGATATAATTCTTCTCAAAGTTATTATTCCCAAAATATAGTCAATTCTTACACATTTATTTCATTTTTTTGTTTCCATTCCAACTTCAATATTTTAAAAAATACTGTTTATGACTTCATGTAGCAATTGCTTTTCTTTTTTGATGTTACTTTCTTACTAATCTAATTTTATCTTAAATACAGGTAAAGATTTTGTATAATGATTTTGTATCTTTCAATTTTTTACTGTCAATGCCTTTGTTTAGCTCTTTCCAAATTTCATAAAAAGAAATAATCTGGGGCTTCTCTGGTGGCGCAGTGGTTGAGAATCTGCCTGCTAATGCAGGGGATACGGGTTCGAGCCCTGGTCTGGGAAGATCCCACATGCCGTGGAGCAACTAAGTCCGTGTGCCACAACTGCTGAGCCTGCGCGTCTGGAGCCCGTGCTCCGCAACAAGAGAGGCCGCGATAGTGAGAGGCCCGTGTACCGCGATGAAGAGTGGCCCCCGCTTGCCACAACTAGAGAAAGCCCTCGCACAGAAACGAAGACCAAACACAGCCATAAATAAATAAATAAATAAATAAATAAATAAATAAATAAATAAATGAAAAAAAAAAAAAGGAATAATCTACAGTACATGGGAGCGATACCTCGGATTAAAATTCTTTTAAGATGGAGATTTTCACATTTCAGAAGAAAAGAAAAAAAAGGAGTAAAATTGGTGAAAAGTGGTACTGATTATAGCTGCTAAAGAATGGGGGAAAAAATCCTAATTTCGGTCCATTCTTTACGTGAGACCAAGTTAAACCTACCTGAGAGGGGCAAAGGAAGGGAGAGGGAATATAGAACATATTTGAATGTGCCGTCAAAATGCCGATACGTTTGATTTGCTAGACAACACGCTAAGCTAGCAATTCTCTTTAAAAAGATAAAACCTTACGACCCAGCAATCCCACTACTGGGCATATACCCTGAGAAAACCACACTTCAAAAAGAGTCATGTACCAAAATGTTCATTGCAGCTATATTTACAATAGCCAGGACATGGAAGCAACCTAAGTGTCCGTTGACAGGTAAATGGATAAAGAAGATGTGGCACATATATACAATGGAATATTACTCAGCCATAAAAAGAAATGAAATGGAGGTATTTGTAGTGAGGTGGATGGAGTTAGAGTCTGTCATTCAGAGTGAAGTAAGTCATAAAGAGAAAAACAAATACAGTATGCTAACACATATATATGGAATCTAAGGGGAAAAAAAGGTCATGAAGAACCTAGTGGCAAGACGGGAATAAAGACACAGTCCTACTAGAGAATGGACTTGAGGATAGGGGGAGGGGGAGGGGTAAGATGTGACAGGGTGAGAGAGTGGCATAGACATATATACACTACCAAATGTAAAATAGATAGCTAGTGGGAAGCAGCCGCATAGCACAGGGAGATCAGCTCTGTGCTTTGTGACCACCTAGAGGGGTGGGATAGGGAGGGGGGGAGGGAGGGAGATGCAAGAGGGAAGAGATATGGGAACATATGTATATGTATAACTGATTCACTTTGTTATAAAGCAGAAACTAACACACCATTGTAAAGCAATTATACTCCAATAAAGATGTTAAAAAATAAAAAGATAAAACCTTAAAAAAAAACTTATAAACCAGAGAATTAGGAAAAGATTACCACATATGTTTTAATAATTATGTTGAAAAACTTATCAGAAGAATTTCCACTTATTTATCATAATAGCAGCATTGCTTTAGTGAGGAGGGATCAGAGCAGAGCTGCTGAAGTGTAGCTGGCTGTCTGGCCACTGATCCCCGTAAACCTATCCCTGCAGCGCTCTGTCTGCCTCCAAACCCAAGCTCCTAGTTTCAGCTCTTCACCAGTATTTACACACTACGTGCATTTTAACATGCACTTCTAAGTGCTCTCTTTTAAAAACGATGAAGAAAACAAAATGCCAAGTTAATGCAACTTAGTATTGCCAGATTAAAATAGAGCTTGTTGTAAAATGTGTATTCCTTTTCTGTTGGTGTTTATTTAAAAGATTAGAAAGATAAACCCAACAATTAGGTTATTTATTTCATTACAATCTACAGTTACCTCCCTCAGTGAGAGGAAGGCATACCATTGCTTTCCTCCCTCACCTGCCCTTAACTCCTTTTCCTTTCAAAGATGCTCTGGGGGAAAAATTAGATGGTGGATAGTATATGTGACAGTTTGGCCAATGTTAGGACTTTTTTGATGATAGATACACTGTCAGTAGTATCAGACTATTCCCAGAAGGTAATTAACCCAATGGACTTGAGGTAACACAATCTTTTCCCAGATTTTCATGTCAGAAGAGGGCAATTTGTGGTCTGCTTTTGTTCCAAAAAGTCTGTATTTTGGAATACAATCACAGTGACTATCCCAACCAGCTGTGAAACCAATTCATCCTTTACTGCCACCAGCCACACCACTACTCTTTAATATTTCCTTCTCATCTGATATTCATAGCAGAATTCCTCTTCTTTCAGGATTTACATCCTTCAGCTGTTTGCAGACACTTGTGTCTTTTCTAATCAGTTCATACTGCACATACTTCTTGAGTCTTTCTGTCAGAGTCAAACCCATTTTTCTTTCCTTCCTGCCTTCCCCCTTTCTTTCCCTCTTCCCTCCCTCCCTCCCTCCTTTCCTCCCTCTCTAGTTCCTTCCCTCCTTCCTTGCTTCCTTCTCCTTCTCATCCTACCCTCCCCCTCCTCCTTCCTCTTCTTTGTCTCAACTTGCTGGTCTTCTACAGATCTTCTGAGCTAAGAGCAGCTAGTGTACAGCTAGTGTGAAATCTTTCAGAAGCCCTTTTTGTTGATTTACTTTAAACAGTTTCTTCAGGGGGAATTCACTCCTTTGGAATGAACTACTTTTATTTCTGTCATTAATAGTTTGTGTAATTTGAAGCTGGTGTGTTTAAAAATCTATGAGGATTTTTCTAAGTGACTAAAATAGTCTCCATTCTGTCAGCTTGCACTTGGTGGTGCTTCCTTTTCACATACTGCCTCTCCTACTCTCATTGGCCCTGCAAGAAATGGTGCATTATTCTCATTTCACAAAGTAAGGAACGGGGATTCCCAGAGGTTAAGTACATTGCTTCATATTGATTAACAGAGTCTGTCATACAAAAAAAAAAAGAAACCCAAACAAACAAAAAAATGGACGACAAACACATTTCTTAAACTTAACATACCTAAGAAATACAGTTACTAAGAGGTGAAACTAGAATCCAAACCTTGATTGGTGAGATTCCAAACTCCCTGTTCTTTCTGTTACAACACACAGCTTTTAAGTTCCTTAGAATGAACTAAAGAAACTAATTAAGAATCATGCCAAAGAAAATACAACCAAAGTTTGATTTAGTTGATCCTGATTTAAAAAAAAAAATGGGTGGCCATACTGGCCTGAAAGGTTTTATTTAGCTTGTATCACTTTCTTAAAAACAAAACAAAACAAAAAACAAAAATTGATGCTTCCTGTGGTATGTCATAATGATGTAAAACCCAAACCAAAAACTTGTGCATGCAGAAAAGACTACATGGAAATAAAGAAAACTCATCAACCTTTAAATAGGAGTTATCTTTAAGTGAGAGGATTATAGATCTTTTATTTATTTTTCACTTTCCATTTTTCTGTATTTTCCAAATTTTCTAGTAAGTATGAATTACTTATTCACTGAAATAAATCTTTAGTAAAAATAATTGGTAGAATTAAATAAATTAGTGTAAAAGAAAAGAAAATTTTTGCTGTTATCAGCTTACATTTTTACCACGAGATTAAAAAAAAAAGCAGCTACATAATATCAGGTGATTGTGTGTTATGTTTGTAAAAAATATTTTAATCAGGGCTTAGAGAGTTTACGAACCCCCTGCCATGACAAGCATGCTACCCGTTCAATGGAAGAAAAAAGAGTTTTAACTGAGTCAAGCTTTGGAGTTTAATTACTATTTGAATGAAGAATTAAGACTTTAAAACCCAGCTGGGCATTAACTCATCAAGGCCTCTGACACAACTGTTTTAATAAAGCTTCTGAAGTTGATGCCACACAGTAAACAGGGGCAAAAAAACCCAACTCAGTGAATTCCAGGATTGAGTTCATACTTTATGAAAGCGGTAGTTTGTCTTAAGTAGTTGAGGGAGTGGGAAATCTGTTCAGCTCATTTATTTTCAGACACTGAAACTTCTCCATAGAACTTTAAGTATAAGCCTTACCTTCCAAGTTTATTCCCAACTGATAGGGAAATAGCCATCATAGGAAATTGTTTTATAGCTTTGGTGCTTCCAGTTTAAATCATCTTAACTGAAATATATTTTATTTGAAAACAACAGTATCTGATTCTCTAACAAATCGCCTTCCATGAAGATAGTTCAGGTTTCTCAGAAGTATTCTTATATTCACCCTAGAAAGGTATGGTAGGTCCTGGACAATCATATTCTAAATATAAAGAACACTTTGAAAAGTGTTTCTTTATTCACTTTTTCATCAAACATTTGTTCACGTGCTGAGGATAGAGACAAATATGAAATGATCCTGGCCTCCAAAATGCCAGGTGAGGGGCCAGAAGATAGGGACTGTTTGTGGTATTTGCTTGAGAAGTAGGACTATTGTGTTGTATGCTTTAAAAACCACACAATTCAGTTCTCAATTTCTTGAAACCATCCCAGGGTAGTATGGGATATGTGTGTTTGTGTGTATATAAAGATGTACACTATGCAACTGACTAACGAACAACTCAAACACTTCCTCTAATTATTAAAATGGGCACATATAATAGATTCTAGAGGAAAAAGAAAGAGAAGTGACTTTCTTTTTTAAGGTGGGGTGACTTCCAGGTAAAGGATTTAAGGAAGAGTGTAATATGAAAATACATAGTAAAAATGGGTTTTACACTTAAATTATAATTTTTTTAATTGAAGTATAGTTGATTTACGATGTTGTGTTAATTTCTGCTGTACAGCAAAGTGACTCAGTTATACACATACATACATTCTTTTTTATATTCTTTTCAAGTATGGTTTATCCCAGGAGATAGGATATAGTTCCCTGTGCTCTACAGTAGACCTTGTTGTTTCTCCATTCTAAATGTAATAGTTTGCATCTACTAACCCCAAATTCCCAGTCCATCCGTCTCCCTCCCCCAGCCTTGGCAACCACAAATCTGTTCTCTATGACTGTAAGTCTCTTTCTGTTCATTTCTGTCATATTTTAGATTCCACATATAAGTGATATCATATAGTATTTGTCTTTCTCTTTCTGACTTATTTCACTTAGTATTATAATCTCTAGTTTCATCCATCTTGCTGCAAATGGCATTATTTTGTTCTTTTTTTATGGCTGAGTAGTATTCCATTGTATATATGTACCACATCTTCTTTATCCATTCATCTGTCAATGGACATTTAGGTTGTCTCCATGTCTTGGCTATTATGAATTGTGCTGCTATGAACATAGGGGTGCATGTATCTTTTTGAACTATAGTTTTGTCCAGATATATATCCAGGAGTGGGATTGCTGGACCATATGGTAATTCTATTTTTAGTTTTCTGAGGAACCTCCATACTGTTTTCTATAGTGGATGCACCAACTTACATTCCCACCAACAGTGTAGGAGAGCTCCCTTTTCTGCACATCCTCTCCAGCATTTGTTATTTGTAGACTTTTTAATGATGGCTATTCTGACTGGTGTGAGGTGGTACCTCACTGTAGTCTAGATTTGCATTTCTCTAACAATTAGTGATATTGAGCATCTTTTCATGTGCCTGTTGACCATCTATTTAGGTCTTCTGCCTATTTTTCAGTTAGGTTTCTTTTCTGTTGTTGCTGAGTTGTATGAGCTTTATGTATATTTTGGAGATTAAACACTTATTGGTTGCATTGTTTGCAAATATTTTCTCCCATTCCATAGGTTGTCTTTTTGTTTTGTTTATGGTTTCCTTTGCTGTGCAAATCTTTTAAGTTTGATTAGGTCCCATTTGAGTATTTTTCGTTTTACTTCTATTGCCTTGGAAGACTGACCTAAGAAAACATTGGTAGGATTTATGTCAGATAATGTTTTGTCTATGCTCTCTTCTAGGAGTTTTATGGTTTTGTGTCTTATGTTTAAGTCTTTAAGCCATTTTGAGTTTATTTTTGTGTGTGGTAAGGAGGTGTGTTCTAACTTCATTGATTTACATGGAGCTGTCCAACTTTCCCAGTATTTCTTCAGTCTGCTGAAGAGACTGGAGACTGTCTTTTTCCCATTTTATATGTTTGCCTCCTTTGTCAAAGATTAATTGATTGTAGGTGTGTGGGTTTATTTCTGGGCTCTCTATTCTGTTCCATTGATCCATATGTCTGTTTTTGTACCAAAACCACACTGGTTTCATTACTGTAGCTTTGTAATATTGTCTCAAGTCTGGGAGGTTTATGACTTCTGCTTTTTGTTTTTTTTTCCTCAGAACTGCTTTGGCAATTCAGGGTCTTTTATGGTTCCATATACATTTTTGGATTATTTGTTCTAGTTCTGTGAAAAATATCATGGGTAATTTAATAGGGATTGCATTAAATCTGTAGATTGCTTTGTGTGGTAGGGCCAAGAGCATGGGATAGTTTTCCATTTCTTTGAATCATCTTCAATTTCCTTTATTAATTTCTTACAGTTCTCAGTGTATAAGTCTTTCACCTCCTTGGTCACATTTATTCCTAAGTATTTTGTTTTTTTGTTGCAATTTAAAGGGTATTTTTTTTTTTTACATTCCCTTTCTGATATTTCATTGTTAGTGTAAAGAAATGCAACCAATTTCTGAATGTTAATCTTGTATCCTGCTACTTTGCTGAATTCATTTATCAGTTCTGGTGATTTTTGTGTGAAGTCCTTAGGGTTTTCTATATATAGTATCATGTCAACTGCATATAGTGACAGTTTTACCTCTTCCCTTCCAATTTGGATACCTTTTATTTCTTTTTCTTGTCTGATTGCTGTGGCTAGGACTTCCAGTACTATGTTGAATAGAAGTGGTGAGAGTGGGCATCCTTGTCTTATTCCAGATTTTACAGGGAAGGCTTTAAGCTTTTCACCATTGAGTATTATATTGGTTGGGGGTTTGTCATAAATGGCTTTTATTGTGTTGAGATATGTTCCCTCTCTACCCACTTTGGTAAAAATGTTTACCATGATTGGATGTTTAATTTTGTCAAATGCTTTTTCTGCATCTATTGAGATGATCATGTGTTTTTTGTCTTTTATTAATGTGGTGCATTATGACTTTTGCTTGTTGGAAGATTTTTTTATGACGGATTCTGTTTCACTTCTAGTGATGAGTCTGTTCAAACTATCTATTTCGTCTTCATTCAATTCTGATGGGCTGAATGTTTCTAGAAAGTTGTCCATTTCTTTTAAGTTATCAAATTTGTTGGCATATAATTCTTCATAGTATTCTCTTATAGTTTTTTGTTTTGTTTTTGTTTTTGTATTTCTGCAGTATTGGTTGAGATTTCTCCCTTTTCATTTCTTATTTTGTTTATTTGGGTTCTCTGTCTTTTCTTCTTGGTGAGCCTGGCCAGAGGTTTGTCAATTTTGTTTACCCTTTTAAAGAGCCAGCTCTTGGTTTTATTGATTTTTTTCTATTTTTTTTTAATCTCTATTTTACTTATTTCCTCTCTGATGTTATTTCCTTCCTTCTGCTGGCTTTAGGTTTTGTTTGTTCTTCTTTTTAAAATTCTTTTAGGTTGTAGATTAGGTTATTTATTTATTTATTTATTCTTGTTTTTTGAGGAAGACCTGTATCACTATGAACTTCCCTCTAAGAATGGTTTTTGCTGCATCCCATCGATTTTGTATCAGTTGTGTTTTCATTGTCGTTTGTCTCAAGGTATTTTTAAATTTCCTCTTTGATTTCCTCATTGACCCTTTGTTTTTTTTTTGTAATGTGTTGTTTAGTCTGCACGTTTTCTCATCTCTTTTCCTGTGGTTGATTTCTGGTTTCATGCTGTTGTGGTCAGAAAAGATGCTTGAAATAATTTCTGTACTCTTAAATGCGTTGAGGTTTGTTTTTTGCCCTAGTATGTGGTCAATCCTAGAGAATGTTTCATGTGCACTTGAAAAGAATGTGTATTCTGGTTTTTTTAATGTAATGCCCTGAAAATATCAATTAAGTTTAACTGTTCTATTGTATCATTTAAGACCTCTGTTGCTTTATCAATTCTCTGTCTGGAAGATCTGTCCATTGATGTGAATGGGGTTTTAAAGTCTCCTACTATCATTGTATTCCTATCAATTTCTCCCTTTATGTCTCTTAGTATTTGTGTGACCCTATATTAGGTGCATATACGTTGATGAGTGTAAAATCCTCTTGTTTTGATCCTTTTATCATTATATAGTGTCCTTCATTATCTTTCTTTATGGCCTTTGTTTTAAAGTCTATTTTGTCTGATATGAGTATTGCAACTCTGGGATTCTTGTCATTTCCATTTGCATGAAATATCTTTTTCAATCCCCTCACTTTCAATCTATGTGTGTTTTTGCCCTAAATTTTGTCTCTTGTAGGCAGCATATTGTAGGCTCTTTTTTTTTTTTTATCCAGTCTGCCACTCTATGTCTTTTGATTTGAGCATTTAGTCCACTGAAGTTTAAGGTAATTATTCATAAATATGTATTTATTACCATTTTAAACCTTGTTTTTGAGTTGATTCTGTTTCTTCTTTGTTCCTTTCTTTTTGTTTTCCTTTTTGTGGTTTGATGATTTCCTTTTATTTTATGCTTATGTTCTCTTCTTTTTGGTTTTTTTTGAATCTATTGTATGTTTTTGATTTGTGGTTACCCTGTTTTTCAAGTATATTAACCCCTTCCTATGTCTGCTTGCCTTAGACTGATAGTCATGTAGGCTCAAACCCATTCTAAAAAAAAAAAGAATCTACATTTTCTTACTCTCCTTCCCCAAATTTTATGATTTTGATGTTCTCTTTTACATCTTCATGTTTATCCTTTTGCTATTCCTTGTGTTTATCATCACTTTCACAAGTGGGTTTTTTTTTTTCCTTTTTTTTTGATCTGTATACTGGCTTATTTAAGTGACTAACTTTCCAGTTGTGATTTTCTCTTTCCTATATCTTCTTGCCTCTTTTCTATTTAGAAGACGTTTCAATATTTCTTTTTGGATAAGTTTAGTATTGCTGTATTCTTTTAGTTTTTGCTTGTCTGAGAATTTATCTCTCCTCCTATTCTAAATGATAATCTTGCTGGGTAGAGTATTCTAGGTTGCATATTTTTCCCTTTCAAGACTTTGAATATATTTTGCCACTGCCTTCTGGCCTGCAGCGTTTCTGTAGAGAAATCAGCTGATAGCCTTATGAGGATTCCCTTGTATTTAGCTCTTTGTTTTTCTCTTGCTGCCCTTAGAATCCTCTCTTTATCTTTAATTTTTGCCATTTTTATTATAATATGTCTTGGTGTAGATCTGTTTTGGTTCATCTTGTTTTGGACCCTCTGTGCTTCCTGTATCTGGATATCTGTGTCTTTTTATATGTTCAGGAAGTTTTCAGCCATAATTTCTTCATACATTTTCAATCCCCTTTTCTTTCTTCTCCTTCTGGAATCCCTATTATGTGGAGATTGGCATGCTTTATATTACCCCATAGGTCTCTTACACTTTGTTTTCATTTTTGTTTTTTTCATCTGGCTTTCTGTTTGCTGTTCAGATTGGGTAATTTCCATTATTTTATCTTCCAGATCACTTATACTTTTTTCTGCATTATTCATTCTGCTATTCATTACCTTTAGCTCAGCTTTTGTCTCAGCAAATGAATTTTCTAATTTTTCTTGGTTCTTATAGTTTCTAGTTCCTTTTTACAGTATTCTGCATTTCTGTTGATAGCCTTTTTAAATTCCTTCAGTATTTTCATTACCTCCTTTTTGAACTCAGTGTCTATTAGACTGAAGAGGTCTGTTTCATTGTTTGTTCCTTCAGGGAAGTATCTTGGTCTTTTAACTGGGAGTGGTTCCTCTGCTTCTTCATTTTACTTATATTTCTCTTACTCCGTGAGTTTAGGAGAATCAATTATCTACTGTATTCTTAGAGGGCTATTTATATTCAGGAACATCCCTGTGTAGCTTGTGTGGGTTTAATAATTTTTTGGCACAAGGGCTGCTTTTAGTTTGGATGTTTGCCATCTCTTTTCTCAGCATGTGCTGGCCGTTATCCCCTTGATAGGGGGTGTGCAAGTCTGTGGCCTACGTGTGCTCCCACAAAGGCAGGGCCAGTGCTTGGCTCCTGCTTGCGGGACCCTTGGCAGTGGCCCGCACCCTCCCCTGGAATCTGAGATGGCACTGGCAGGTTATGCATGCTCGCACCTGCCCTTGGAGACCTGAGAGCACACATGAAGAAAAAAGCTCCTATGGTGGTCCTGCCTCTCTTGTGTGCCTCCCATCAATGGTGTCTTTCCTCTCTGGCAGGCCCAGGCTTCTTCCCGTATACCCTCAGTTGTGGTGCACCACACCTCAGCCCCCTCAGGCTGTCTCCATGCAGCCAACCTCAGTCCTCTCCTTGGCTCTGACCTCCGAAGCCTAAGCCTCAGCACTCAGCCCCTGCCCACACCAGAGACAAGTGTCTCAAGCTGGGGAGTGCCAGGCAGCAGCACAGACCCTCTCTGCAGGTCTCTCTCTGCTTTGCCCTCTGCAAACCAGTTGCTGAACTCTCCTCCAAGGCCCTGAAACTCCCCCTCTGTCCTGGCTGATCTCCCCACCAGTGACAGGACTTCCCAGTGTGCAGAAACCTATCCTCTTACACAGCTTCCTCCCAGGGGTGCAGGTCCTGTCCCGATTCCTTTCTCTCTCTCTTTTTTCTTCTTTTTTCTTTTGTCCAACCCAGTTACATGGAGATTTTCTTGCCCTTTTGGAGGTCTGAGGTCTTCTGCCAGCATTCAGTAGATGTTCTGTGAGAATCATTCCACATGTAGATGTATTTTTGATGTATTTGTGGGAGAAGGTGAGCCCCATGTCCTTCTCCTCCACCATCTTGATCCCATCTCCCTCCACTTAAATTATTTTAATTTTTAAATCAATAGTACAGTCATTGGGTACAAAAGAATACACAGTAAATACAACTTTTTCATGTCCTGTCCCCCAAATGCAGGGAGTATAACAGTGAGCACTTTCTTGTTATTATTCCAGAGCTGTGTCATGCTTGTAAATGTATAAATATATAAAACAAATAATAGGATATTATACATTCTACTAGGCACTTTGCTTTCTCACCTCATTAAATGTTTAAAAATATTTTGAAACATTTCAGACATATAGATAACATACTGCTTCATATTATCACACAAGCTGTGGACCTCACAGCTCCATGGGACACCTTTCATATTGATTATGATGTGACTGGTTCTCTCTGAAGTAGGGCAGCCCTATGGAAAATAACAAAAGATAAATACCTTTACATCCTATTCACCACACAGCTTTATGAAAGCATATCAAAATGACTGTATTTGTTCCAAAATTTTGAAACTTAATAGATACAGTAGAAGTTATTTGAGTATCCTTTCTTGATCTCATTATTAGTTTGCCTTCCTGCCATAGTCACAGATTTAGTGTTTTATATGTCCCACGCATAAGTCATATCTTCACTCAATATTTATGTATTCATCAGTGTAGATAATACTACATGATGTGGTAATGCTTACTGGTTTTTAAAGTTTACTTAAATGGTATACTACTGTACATATCATTCTGCAACTTGCTTTTTTCCCCATCACTCTATGTTTTCACTGTTCATCTTAGTGCATTCTTTTAAAATGCTATATAGTATTCCACTATATGACTATATCACAATTTATTCATATACTCTCTTATTGAATAACATTTCTGTTTCTAAATTTTTTCATTAGAGACCATGCTGAAATAAATATTTTTGCACCCATTCACTTGCACTCAAATTTTCTCCAAGTTATATACCTAACAGGGGAATTACTAAGTTGAGGAGTATGAACATCAACTTTACCAGGTATTTCAAAATTGCTCTCCAAAGTAATGACATCAAGTCACATGCTGACTAGCAGTATATGAGAGTTACTGTTACTCTGTAACCATGAAAACTCTAGATAGTGTCATAATTTAAATGTTGCCTGTTTGAGATGATATCTTACTGTTATTTCCCCCCCCTCCCAAATTATTAGTAGGTTGAGCATCTTTTCATATGTTTATTATTCACTTCGGTTACTTTCTCTTTGAGCTTCCTGTTAATGGACTTGTTCATTCTTCTCTTTGGTTAGGAAAAAATAACAAATTCCTTTGTCATTTATACGTATTTTACAGGCTGTGGTTATTTTTTCACTTTGTTTCTGTGTCTTTGTTGAACATAAGAGGTTTTTAAAATTCATCTTGGTATCATCAAATTACCAATCTTTTGCTCTACTTTTTGTATCTTGTCTAAGAAAATTTTCCACAACTAAATGTTATGAAGATGTTCTATATTTTCTACCAAAAGCTGTTTTTAATGTTTAGATCTCTAATCCATCTGGAATTCATTTTTGTATATGGTGTGAGAATGGGATCCAATATTACTTAATTTTTCCCATATGGTTAACGAATTGCTCTTGTACCATTTATTGAATAGTTCTGCCTTTCCTCATTGATTTGTAGTGCCACCTTGGTCATAGTTCAAGTTTCCACATATACAAGCATCTGTTTCTTGGTTCTCTATCATGTTCCTTTGGTTTATTTGACTCTTCCTATGCCAATACCACACTGTCTCATTCTCTATAGCTCTATAAATTCCTGATATATTTGGTCAAGCAAATTTCCCCCTCCCCCATCTTCTTCTTCAAATTTATTTTGGCTATTCTTGATTCTTTGTGTTTCCATATTAATTTTAATACTCACTTGCCAAGTTTCATAGTCTCTTTTTGATTTTGGTTAGAATTTTATTAAGTTTATAGAGTATTTTGAAGGGTAACTGACATCTTTACAATTCTTCAATGTAGCAGTGTACATCTGTATACAAATCTTTTTTGTTTTTCACATATATTTTGTTTTCCCGTTAGAAGTCTTAACCATTATACACTAGGTTTATTACTAGGTATTTTATAGTGCTTTTTTCTGTTTGATTTTCTAGCTGGTTATTATTGTTTTGTTGAAATGACAATGGTTTTAGTATGCTGATTTGAGTCCAGTAAACTTATGGAACTTTCTTATTAGTTCTAGTAGCTTTATGAGCTCTTGGCTTTACTTTGTTTAAAATCATATTTTTTTACAAATAAGGAAAGTTTTATTGTTTCTTTTTCAAATTTTATACCTTGACCTGTCTTCTTTTATTTCACCGAATGAGACTTTCAACAGACAAGTGATTATAGCAATATCCTTGTCTTGCTGCTGGAAACACTTCTAAAATTTCCCCTTTATGTGTGATATCTATAGGTTTTCCATAAATATTCTTTACTAGGGACTAGTCTTAGTTTGCTGTCATGGTTAATTTTGTGTGTCAACTTGACTGGGCCATGGGGTGCCTAGACACTTTGGTCAACCATTATTCTGGACAAGATTAAGATTTGAATCGATAGGGTTTAAAGCAGATTGTACTCCTTAATGTGGGTGGCCCCATCCAATAGCTGAAAACCAGAAGAGAACACAAGTTGAACCCTCCAGTGAGTAAAAGGAAAGTCCTCCTGCTTGACCTACCTTCGAGATAGGACATCGATTTTTTTCCTACCTTCAGGCTTAAACTGAAACATTGGCTTTTTCTGGGTCTCAAGCTTACCAGCCTTCAGGCTGGAATTATATCACAGGTTCTCCTGGTTCTCAGGACTTAGGATTGGACTAGAACTACACTATTAGCTATCCTGGGTCTCTAGCTTGCCAACCGCAGATCTTAAAACTTGTCAGACTCCATAGCTGGGCAAGCCAACTCCTTATAATAAAATGTATATACTTTTTATTGGTTCTTTTTCTCTGGAAAGCCCTGATCAATTCATTTGCTATCAGATTTTATCCATGAATCGATTTAATCACCCTCATCACTGCAATTACCCTAGTACAAGACACCAAGTCATGTCATCTGGGGTACTATCGTTTCCTCCTAACTGGTCTTCCTTTTTTGACTGGTTTTGATATCAGTTATACTTGCCCTAGTATAGATTATCCCTTACATGGTAACCAGAGAGGTTACTTAAAACACAAATCAGATCTTGTAACTCATCTTCTGAACAACCTTCAAGGTTTTCCCATCACATTTAGAATAAAATCCAAAGTCCTTATTTTGGCATATAAAACCATACATGATCTGGGTTCTAGCATTCTCTTCAATCTCTTACCTTTTTCTCAGATCCTCCACGCACCTTATTTCTCCTTATGCCTGGCAAGCATGCTTCTAAATGTTCCTCCTTGATCCTTGATCCAAGCAGATTCCTACCCTGGAGCCTTTGTACTCACAGTTCTTCTGCCTTATGTGTTCTCTCACTAAAAATTTTGTCTCACACCTTACTTCATCCAGGTATCTTCTCAAAACAGCACTCTGCATCATATTCTATCTCATTATACTGTTTTGTTTTTCTTTGTAGCAATTATTACATCATGACATTATAAAGTTTAGCTGTTTGATTATGTGATTCATCCAGTTGAATGTAAAATCTATGAGGCAGAGCATTTTTCTCTTTATTTATCTGTTATATCCCTATTGCTTGGGCAATGCTTAACACATAGTAGGTGCTAAATCAATGTTTATTAAATAAATAAATATTATTACCTTTTCCTGCATCTATGATTTGATTATGTGCTAATAGGGTTGAAAGATTTTCTGACATTGAAACAGCTCTGCTCTCCTGGAAATAAACCTTACTTAAACATGATGTGTGTGCATTTTAATACACTGATGAACTCCACTTGTAATATTTTATTTAGGATTGTTTTTATGTCCATATTGGAACTGTTCTATAGTTTCCTTTATTTATAATATCCTTGCCTAATTTGTGTATCAACAGCATACTGGACTCACAAATTGAGCCAGCCTGCTTTTCTTCTTTGACTTTTATCATAAACAATTTATAATAAAATAACAGATATTTGTTTTTAGGAAGTTTGTTAAAAAATACCTCTAAAGACATTTTGGTTTGGTGTCTTTGGAAAGAGACTTTTAATTTCTTTAATAGTTATTGGTTTATTCATGTTTTCATTTTTTTTCTCTAGGCAACTTCAGTAATTTTAATTTTTCTAGAAAATTACCATTTCACCTAAATTTTCAATTGTAATACCTGTATTATGTCTACACTTTTATCTCCTTTTCATTGCTAATTATATGTGCTCTTTATTTTTAAAAATTTTTATCAGAGCTTTAGCTTATAGGCCTATTAATCCTCTGTATCATCTCTTTATTTTCTACTTTTTAATTTGTGCTCTTATCTTTATTATATCCTTAAATTAGATATACTTTTTTTGTTTCCTTTCTTTATTTCCCCCTAGCTTCCTGAGTTAAACATTTAATTGATTTGTTTTAAATCTCTCTTTATTTTAAACATGTTAAAGGCTCTGCTTTTGCAGCCATGTACCCATTTTTGCTATATTCCTAAAATGTTATGTATACTGTTAATTTCATTGTTATTTATATTTAAATATTTTCCTGACATATGAAATATATTTTAAAAGCCAAACATATATGGGTTCTTTCAAACTACTTTTTAATGTTGATTATGTATTTAATTGCATTGTCATCAGAAAATGTGGTCTACATAGTATTAATTTCTTGAATTCATTAAGATATATTTGGTGGCTGAGCACACAATTTTTTAAAAGGACAAATATTCCATATTTATGGAATTTATGGAATTAAGGAATGTATGTTTTTATTTTGGGGGGATTTAGAGCTATATAAAGTTCTTTATTTAAAGCTTCTATATATTCCTTTTGTTTTTCGTCTATTGAGTATAATTTGAAGTTAAGTGTATAGAAGTTCATGATATACGTTCTTCATGGAACATTACTTTTATTACCATGTGATGTATACTTTCATTTCTAGCAATGCTTTTTGCTTTCAAATCTATCTTATCTGATATTAATATTAATACAGTAGCCTTCTTTTGCTTAACGTTTGTATGGTCTCTCTTTTACCATATCGTCAATTCATGGCATAAAGGAGTTATGAGACTTCTCTTGCTCCAGGTCATGCAGCTAAAACTCTGCAATTTGACCCCAGGAAATCTTACACCGAAGCCCGAATTCTCAACTATGCTGTCTCCTGGAATGTGCTTCCAATCTCGGAACCCAGGAGGCGCATGTCTTCAATATCCTTCTATTGAGTTTCTTTTTCACAGAGATGTTTATCCTGTGTTTGCTACTCTTTATGTCTTTTTATCTTTCTCTTATTGTTTTTTCTGTATCATTGCCATGCACTTTTGACCTGTTCTATATCTTGCTTAACAATATTCTCGGAGATGGCTTCATATGTACAGAGCTCCCTCATTAGGTTTAATGGCTGCATGGTATTTCATTGTACATGTTTCAGTTGTAAATTAGTCTCATATAGATGGACACAGGCTATTTCCAATATTTTTCTCTGTTACCAATAATATTGAAATAAATACCCTGTACATAAATAGTTTAGAAATATTGACGTATATTTGTGGAATAAATTCCTAACAATGGAATTGCTGGGCCAAAGATTATAGGTACTTCCCAATTTATGGATAGCTATTGTACAGTTGTTTTCCACAGAGGATAGATAAGCTATACTCCCAAAAACCACGTAGGAAAATTTCTAATTCCCATACATTCTCACCAATTATATAGTTCCAAATTCTTTGACCTTTGTTAATCTGATAAGTAAAAAAGATATATCACTGCTTTAATCTTCATTTCTTTTCCCTATTTTTGAAAGTTAAATTTATGTTTTTGCAGTTTTATTGAGATATAATTGACATATAACATTGTGTAATGTATACAATGTGATAATTTTATATACATATATATTGTGAAATGATTACCACAATAAGGTTAGTTAACACATCCATCACCTCACATAGTTACTTTTTGTGTGTATGTGTAATGAAAACATTTAAGATCTACTCTCTTAGCAATCTTCCAGTATACAAACGGTATTGTTAACTATAGTTCCTATGCTGTACGTTAGATGTCCAGAACTTATTCATCTTATAACTGTAAGTTTGTACCCTTTGACCAAAATCTACCCATTTCCCCCATCTCCCAATCTCTGGGAACCACCAATCTACTCCATGTTTCTATGAGTTTAACATTTTTTAGATTCCACAGATAGGTGAGATCATACAGTATTTGTGTTTCTCTACCTGACACTTCACTTTGCGCAATGGCCTCAAGATTTATCCGTAGTGTCACAAATGGTAGGAATTCCTTCTTTTTTATGGTTGAATAATATTACATATTTATCCATTTATTTATCCATTTATCCATTAATTGACATTTAGGTTGTTTCCATGTCTTGGCTACTGCGAATAATACTGCAATGAACATGGCAATGCAGATATCTCTTCAAGACCCTGTCCTGTTTTCATTTCTTTTGTATATGTACCAGAAGTGAGATTGCTGGATCATATGGCAGTTCTATTTTTAATTTTTTGAGTGATCACCATACTGTTTTCCAAAATGGCTGCACCAATTTACATTCCCACCAACAATGCATAAGGGTTCCCTTTTCTCCACATACTCACCAACCCTTGTCATCTTTTTGATGATAGTCATTCTAACAGGTGTGAGGTGATAGCTCATTCTGGTTTTGATTTGCATTTGATGATCTGTGATGTTGAGTACCTTTCATGTCTCTGTTGGCCATTTGTATGACTTCTTTGGAAAAAATATAGATTCAGGCCCTCTGCTCATATTTTAATCAAACTATTTGGTGTTTTGCTTGTTTTATTTTTTGCTATTGAGTTGTATGTGTTCTTTGTATATTTTGATTAACCTATTATCAGATATATGGTTTGAAAATGTTTTCTTCCATTCGGTAGGTTGCCTTTTCATTTTTGCATTGTTTCTTTTGCTGTGAAGAAGCTTTTTAGATTGATATAGTCCCACTTATTAATGTTTGCTTTTATTGCTTGTGCTTTTGGTGTCATATTGGAAAAAATCATTGCCAAGAATAATGCCAAAGAGCTTATTCTCTGTTGTTGTTTTTTTTCCCTAGAAGTTATAATGGTTTCAGGTCTTACATTTAAGTCTTTAATCTATTTCAAGTTAATTTTTGTGAGTGGTGTAATATTGTCGTCCAGTTTCATTCTTTTGCATGTGAATATCTGGTTTCCCCAACACCATTTATTGAAGAGACTACCCTTTCCCCATTGAGTATTCTTGGCTCCCTTGTCAAATACTAGTTGACCTAATATGCATGAGTTTATTTCTGGGCTCCCAATTCTGTTCCGTTGGTCTATATGTCTGCTTTTACACCACTATCATACTGTTTTGATTACTATAGCCTTGTAATGTAGTTTGAAATCAGGAAATGTGATGCCTCCGGCTTTATTCTTTTTTCTCGGGATCGCTTTGACCATTCAAGTCTTCTGTGTTTGCTACCTTTACAATATTTCATATTCCTTACAGTGATTTTAGTACAATCTATTCTTTGTGCTGCCCGCAATGTGGCCTTTCTTTCTTTTTTCTTTTTTAATAGAGCAGCTTCTTATTAGTTATTTATTTTATACATATTAGTGTATATATGTCAAGCCCAATCTTCCAATTCATCCCACCACCACCACCCCTGCTTTCCCCTCTTGGTGTCCATACGTTTGTTCTCTACATCTGTGTCTCTATTTCTGCCTTGCAAACTGGTTCATCTGTACCATTTTTCTAGATTCCACATATATGCTTTAATATACAATATTTGTTTTTCTCTTTCTGACTTACTTCACTCTGTATGACAATCTCTAGGTCCATCCACATCTCTACAAATGACCCAATTTCGTTCCTTTTTATGGTTAATATTCCATTGTATATATGTACCACATCTTCTTTATCCATTCGTCTGTTGACGGGCATTTAGGTTGCTTCCATGACCTGGCTATTGTAAATAGTGCTGCAATGAACATTGGGGTGCATGTGTCTTTTTGAATTATGGTTTTCTCTGGGTATATGCCCAGTAGTGGGATTGCTGGGTCATATGGATATTCTATTTTTCGTTTTTTAAAGAACATCCATACTGTTCTCCATAGTGGCTATATCAATTTACATTCCCACCAACAGTGCAAGAGGGTTCCCTTTTCTCCACACCCTCTCCAGCATTTGTTGTTTGTAGATTTTCTGATGATGCCCATTCTAACTGGTGTGAGGTGATACCTCATTGTAGTTTTGATTTGCATTTCTCTAATAATTACTGATATTGAACAGCTTTTCATGTGCTTCCTGGTCATCTGTATGTCTTCCTTGGAGAAATGTCTATTTAGGTCTTCTGCCCATTTTTGGATTGGGTTGTTTCTTTTTTTGATATTGAGCTGCATGAGCTGCTTGTATATTTTGGAGATTAATCCTTTGTCCATTGATTCATTTGCAAATATTTTCTCCCATTCTGAGGGTCATCTTTTCATCTTGTTTATAGTTTCCTTTGCTGTGCAAAAGCTTTTAAGGTTCATTAGGTCCCATTTTTTAATTTTTGTTTTTATTTCCATTACTCTAGGAGGTGGGTCAAAAAAGATCTTGCTGTGATTTATGTCAAAGAGTGTTCTTCCTATGTTTTCCTCTAAGAGTTTTATAGTGTCTTGTCTTACATTTAGGTCTTTAATCCATTTTGAGTTTATTTTTGTGTATGGTGTTAGTTAGTGTTTCAATTTCCTTCTTTTACATGGAGCTGTCCAGTTTTCCCAGCACCACTTATTGAAGAGACTGTCTTTTCTCCATTGTCTATCCTTGCCTCCTTTGCCATAAATTAGTTGATCATAAGTGTGTGGATTTATCTCTGGGCTTTCTATCCTGTTCCACTGATCTATATTTCTGTTTTTGTGCCTACCATATTGTCTTGATTACTGTAGCTTTGTAGTATAGTTTGAAGTCAGGGAGTGTGATTCCTCCAGCTCTATTTTTTTCCCTCAAAATTGCTTTGGCTATTCAGGGTCCTTCGTGTCTTCATAAAAATTTTAAGATTTTTTTGTTCTAGTTCTGTAAAAAATGCCATTGGTAATTTGATAGGGATTGCATTGAATCTGTAGATTGCTTTGGGTAGTATAGTCATTTTCACAATATTGATTCTTCCAATCCAAGAACATGGTATATCTATCCATCTGTTTGTGCTATCTTTGACTTCTTTCATTTGTGTCTCATAGTTTTCTGAGTACAACTCTTTTACCTCCTTAGGTAGGTTTATTCCTAGGTATTTTATTCCTGTTGTTGCAGTCATGAATGGGATTGTTTCCTTAATTTCTCTTTCTGATCTTTCATTGTTAGTGTATAGGAATGCAAGAGATTTCTGTGCAGTAATTTTGTATCCTGAAATTTTACCAAATTCACTGATTAGCTCTAGTAGTTTTCTGGTGGCATCTTTAGGATTCTCTATGTAGAGTATCATGTCATCTGCAAACAGTGACAGTTTTACCTCTTCCTTTCCAATTTGTATTCCTTTTATTTCTTTTTCTTCTCTCATTTCCATGGCTAGGACTTCCAAAACTATATTGAATAATAGTGGCGACAGTGGACATCCTTGTCTTGCTCCTGATCTTAGAGGAAATGCTTTCAGTTTTTCACCATTGAGAATGATGTTTGCTGTGGGTTTCTCATATATGGCCTTTATTATATTGAGGTAGCTTCCCTTTATGCCCACTTTCCAGAGGGTTTTTATCATAAATGGGTGTTGAATTTTGTCAAAAGGTTTTTCTGCATCTATTGAGATGATCATATGGTTTTTATTCTTCATTTTGTTAATATGGTGTATCACATTGATTGATTTGCGTATATTGAAGAATCCTAGCATCCCTGTGATAAATCCCACTTGGTCATGGTGTGTGAACCTTTTAATGTGTTGTTGGATTCTGTTTGCTAGTATTTTGTTGAGGATTTTTGCCTCTATATTCATCAGTGATATTGTTCTGTAATTTTCTTTTTTGTAATATCCCTGCCTGTTTTTTGTATCAGGGTGATGGTGGCCTGGTAGAATGAGTTTGAGAGTATTCTGTCCTCTGCAATTTTTTGGAAGAGTTTGAGAAGGGTGGGTGTTAGGTCTTCTCTGAATGTTTGATAGAATACACCTGTGAAGCCATCTGGTCCTGGACTTTTTTTGTTGGAAGATTTTTAATCACAGTTTCAATTTCATTACTTGTGATTGGTCTGTTCATCTTTTCTATTTCTTCCTGGTTCAGTCTTGGAAGGTTATACCTTTCTAACAATTTATCCATTTACTCCACGTTGTCCATTTTATTGGCATCGAGTTGCTTGTAGTAGTCTCTTAGGATGCTTTGTATTTCTGTGGTGTCCAATGTAACTTCTCCTTTTTCATTTCTCATTTTATTGATTTGAGTCCTCTTCATTTTTTTCTTGATGAGTCTGGCTAAAGGTTTATCAATTTTGTTTATCTTCTCAAAGAACCAGCTTTTAGTTTTATTGATCTTTGCTATTGTTTTCTTTGTTTCTACTTCGTTTATTTCTGCTCTGATCTTTATGATTTCTTTCCTTCTACTAACTTTGGGGTTTTTTTGTTCTTCTTTCTCTAGTTCCTTTAGGTGTAAAGTTAGATGGTTTATTTGAGATTTTTCTTGTTTCTTGAAGTAGGATTGTATTGCTATAAACTTCCTTCTTAGAATTGTTTTTGCTGCATCCCATAGGTTTTGGATCGTCATGTTTTTGTTGTCATTGGTCTCTAGGTATTTTTTGATTTCCTCTTTGATTTCTTCAGTGATCTCTTGGTTATTTAGTAATGTATTGTTTAGCCTCCATATGTTTATGTTTTTTACGTTTTTTTCCCTGTATTTAATTTCTAATCACATAGCGTTGTGGTCAGAAAAGATGCTTGATATGATTTCAATTTTCTTAAATTTTCTGAGGCTTGATTTGTGACTCAAGATACGATCTATCCTGGAGAATGTTCCGTGTGCACTTGAGAAGAAAGTGTAATCTGGTGTGTTTGGATGGAATGTCCTATAAATATCAACTAAATCTATCTGGTCTATTGTGTCATTTAAAGCTTGTGTTTCCTTATTAATATTCTGTCTGGATGATCTGTCCATTGGTGTAAATGAGGTGTTAAAGTCCCCCACTATTATTGTGTTACTGTGAATTTCCTCTTTTATAGCTGTTAACGTTTGCCTTATGTATTGATGTCCTCCTATGTTGGGTGCATATATATAGATAGATAAATAGATAGATAGATAGATAGATAGATAGATATTTTCTTCTTGGATTGATCCCTTGATCATTATGTAGTGTCCTTCCTTGTCTCTTGTAACATTCTTTAGTTTAAAGTCTATTTTATCTGATATGAGTATTTGTACTCCAGCTTTCTTTTGATTTCCATTCGCATGGAATATCTTTTTCCATCCTCTCACTTTCAGTCTGTATTTGTCCCTAGGTCTGAAGTGGGTCTCTTGTAGACAGCATATAGATGGGTCATGTTTTTTTATCCATCCAGTGAGCCTGTGTCTTTTGGTTGTAGCATTTAATCCATTCACATTTAAGGTAATTTTTGATGTATATGCTCCTCTTACCATTTTCTTAATTGTTTTGGGTTTGTTTTTGTAGGTCATTTTCTTCTCTTGTGATTCCCACTTAGAGAAGTTCCTTTAGCATTGTTGTAGAGCTGGTTTGGTGGTGCTGAATTCTCTTAGCTTTTGCTTGTCTGTAAAGCTTTTGATTTCTCTGCCAAATCTGAATGAGATCCTTGCCGGGTAGAGTAATCTGGGTTGTAGGTTCTTCCCTTTCATCACTTTAAATATATCACCCCACTCCCTTCTGGCTTGTAGAGTGTCTGCTAAGAAATCAGCTGTTAACCTTATGGGAGTTCCCTTGTATGTTATTTGTCATTTTTCCCTTGCTGCTTTCAATAATTTTTCTTTGTCTTTAATTTTTGTCAATTTGATTACTATGTGTCTTGGCGTGTTTCTCCTTGGGTTTTTCCTGCCTGAGACTCCCTGTGCTTCCTGGACTTGAGCCACTATTTCCTTTCTCATGTTAGGGAAGTTTTCAACTATAATCTCTTCAAATATTTTCTCACGTGCTTTCTCTCTCACTTCTTCTGGGACCCCTATAGTGTGAATGTTGTTGCATTTAATGTTGTCCCAGAGGTCTCTTAGGCTGTCTTCATTTCCCCAGCAATGAATTCCACCATTCTGTCTTCCAGGTCATTTATCTGTTCTTCTGCCTCAGTTATTCTGCTATTGATGCCTTCTAGTGTATTCTTCATTTCAGTTATTGTATTGTTCCTCTCTGTTTGTTCTTCAATTCTTCTAGGTGTTTGTTCTTTCATTCTTCTAGGCCTTTGTTAAACATTTCTTACATCTTCTCGATGTTTGCCTCCATTCTTTTCCTAGGTCCTGGATCATCTTCACTATCATTATTCTGAATTATTTTTCTGGAAGGTTGCCTATCTCCACTTCATTTAGTTGTTTTTCTGGTGTTTTGTCTTGTTCCTTCATCTGGTACATATTCCTCTGCCTTTTCATTTTGTCTTTCTGTGAATGTGGTTTTCGTTTCACAGGCTGCAGGATTGTAGTTCTTGCTTCTACTGTCTGCCCTCTGGTGGATGAGGCTATCTAAGAGGCTTGTCTATGGCCTTTATTTCTGTGATGGTTTTGTCTTCTCTTCCACTTCTTTTGAGTTTGGCAATTCAAGTTTCCTTGTATTATGCTACTTCATTCTATTATTCCTGCACTCTCATGTCTATAATTAGAATTCCTATTTAAAAGAAGCAATAACTTCTTAACATTTTAAAATTCATGGCAAATACTTGTTCACAGTTTTTTAACAGCTGTATTATAATATTTATCTGGTGAGGGTTTATTCCCTGCCATTCTTTTTCCTTTTTTCCCCTTAGAATATACTTGAATAGTTCTATGGCAGTTCTTTTCTTTTCTTTTTTTAAAGAATACTCCTGTTTGAATAAGGTTACTTCTTCCTGAACTAGTTGTCTGTTGAGTGATATGTTAAGAGAAGGACTAGGACTATATTCTAGACCTCCAAGAATTCCCCTTAAAATATAAATTTGGGGATATTAATGAGTTATTTCTCCCCAGCTAACAGAGTGATATTTCAGGGCTTCTCACAATGTGTTCTTTCTCTTCTACCCTGCCTCACCAACAGACTGCTTCTGACAATGTAGCTTATCTTTGGGTTTGTATTTCCTCATTTAGCCCCTCCTGCCTCTTCTTCTTTTTACCAAACTCTGTCTAAGGAAGCTTTTGCTGTTAGACAATTTATCTAACTATATTGTCGCAGACAAAGAAGAGTTGGGCTTTGCCAGCCTTGATTAAATCCACAGCATCTGGAGCTCTCTCTCAGCATCTTTCTACATCCCCATTTTACTTCAAAATATTTGGCAGCCTTCCTCACATGTCAGGATACAGAGTTAAAGGTATCTCATAGTGTCATGGAACATGAGTTTTATGTTTCTATTTTTTGTTCTTCTTATTTATTTGTGCAATTTCTAAAGCTGAAAATGAAAATATCTTCTTTATTTCACCCATTTTCAAACTGCAAATTCTGCATTTAAATTTTAAAGCATTTCTATGACTTAATAACTTTTAACACTCCCTTTGAATTTCTTCACTGCTTTTATTTGTAACTCTTTAGTCGCATTCATTCCTTTCTTTGTGACTATCTACAATTTATTTTCAATCTTGTTCAATTAAATTTTAGAAATAAGGGCATAGTCCTTAAAAAACAAAGAGCAGCTTACTTTACAGCCTTGCATACAATCTCTGGCATATATTTCAGGATCATATTATTTTTATAAATTATCACTTCTTATAAAAAGATCACAGTGAAATTTTTTCTCTCTGATAAACAAAAAGTATGATGATGTATAATATACAGATAACGTCACAGTTCATTCCAAAATATACACATTACCATAAAGAACATTATACAAAAGTTATGCTTTATTTGAAATTGGTAAACAGATATAAAAAGGAATTATTTTGAAATAGTATGTCAATTAATGATGAAAAAGCATGTCCATACACATTTTCATATCAAAGACTACAACTATTGGAAGTGTCTTTTCCTTTAGTCTCTTAAATAATCAAATATATTTAGAGTAATAAGCCACTTTTAAAAATAAAATGTTAGTTTATGAGTTTGGTAGAGGGAGGCTGAGGTCTATGACACATTTCAGGCTACATTTTATGGAAATATAGGGTTTTATTAAACTTTCTGTTTCTGCTGGCAGCTTGCTTAGGTAGCTGTGGAGGGCCATGTGATTGCAGCAAATGCTGGATGTAAATTTATGTCTGTGGCATAAAATGAAAGATAAAATATCTGAAATTTGAAAATGTTTTTGTTTGTCTAACAATTTGATCTTAGAAGTTACTATATATCACCTTAGAGAAGAAGAGAGATAGAATTAATGTCAATAGTCTAAATACTGGTTTGGGTTCCTGGCAAGTTTTCCATGGGAGGCAATGAGGGTGCAATTAATGCTTACCAAGAAGAACAATTAGCCATTCTCCATCACAAAGCCCACACGTAATCTGTTGGTTGAAAAGGGTTGAATGCTAGGTCCCCAGATGATTAAAGGAACTTGGTCCAAGGTAGCTTTAAATCTGGACTCTAGAATTTAATAATTCTACTTAAATTAGTAAAAATGAGAGATTTAAACTTATATGCAGATTTTTTAATACAACATAACTCATCAACAAATATCCGTAAGAAAGCTTTCCTTCTAAATGAAAAATTCCCTGCTCTGGTATGCATAGCTTCTTTTTTCGTATTCAAACTTCCCAGACACTTATAAATTAGATGCCCTGTTCTCTAACAATAAGGTTGTTGTCACAGCTGCACCAGTTCTATCTCCCCCTTCTCTGATTTTTGGGGGAGACTGGAAACCAGTGTGGTTTGTTTTTATACATCGTGATTTGGCCCAGACTCACAGGAAGACCACTAAAGAGTCTGATAACACATTTGGACTCAGACTCCACATGTAAAAATAAAAATATACATCCCCAAACCACTTTTTCACTCTCACTCCTATGCTTAAAACGTCAAAGTTGTTGTTGTTGTGTTTCCTGCTCACACCACATGCCTATGGCGGTCAGCTGGGTCTCTGCTCCTCATGATCAGCCTCGCTCGAGGACAGACGTAAATGTCATAGAAGAAAGGGAGAAGAGGGAAGCACACATTGTCCCTTAAACCTTCCACATGGAAGGAACACATGCAACTTCCTGTCACATGCCAGCAGTAAAAACAAGTCACATGACTCTGCCTGGTTTCAAGGGGATGGATACTGGAGATTAGTAGTTTTGAATACAATGTATACCATTTTCTATTTTTTTTAAACAGGTAACATTTGATGTGTAAGAACATTTTTTTCAGACTATGTTCTACAAAACATGAAAAGCAAAGCTATTTCCTTTTTCTCTCAGATGACAAAAAAATAAGGACACCTGGACACCAATGTAAAAGGAAATAGAAGTGTAATTAAGTAATAAAGAATTATTGCTTTTGGAGTCATTCAGTGTTTCAGGACATGAAATACCATTTTAGGACAATGCCATGGAGACATGCTAGGCATTCATTAAAGTTTTTAAAAACAATTGTTCTTTGAAAATTATTCACTTTATAATTATGATTGCTCTATTCTTTTCTGACCAATCTTTGTCAGTCTCAATCTAACTGATATCCCTATAAATTCTATTAAAAATATGATGGCTACTTTGCTTTCAGTGTATGTGAATAAGATTATTTTAATGGCTTTACTATGTACCTGTTAATTTAAGAAGTAACTTGACAGTCAGAGTTGATTATGACACAGTGCTTGCCCTTGAGGAAATGAGGATCTAGATGGAGGAAAGGTTAGAATGGAGAAGATATACAGTAATTACTTAAGGATTATATGCCAATGCATTTCCAAAGCAAATGGGTTTTTAATTTGTTGCAGTTGTTGAATCCTTCCTTCCTTATATGTAAGTCAGAGTTATTAGACACATAAAAGGAGAGCTCTTCCAATTGAAATGGGAATGGGATGCCATGAATCTGTCCTGTTAGAACTTAACTCCTTGTGATGCTTAAGTTTCTTCTATGGATGGTCTTGGCATTTTGAGAGCAGAGCTCAGGGGCAAAAAAGAAATTCTCTTAGTCCCTACTGTATACATAGATAACTTTATTTTGTCTGAATAATTGAAAACAGATATATTTAATGTATACTAGCCTTTGAGAAGTAGCAGCTTCCTGCCATATGTGTTGGAATGGCTGTGCCACAGACTAGACTATGATTTTATTTTTTTATTTATTTTTATTTTTTAATATCTTTTTTGATTTTTTGTTTTTATTTCCATTACTCCAGGAGGTGGATCAAAAAATATCTTGCTGTGATTTATGTCAAAGAGTGTTCTTCCTATGTTTTCCACTAAGAGTTTTATAGTGTCCAGTCTTACATTTAGGTCTTTAATCCATTTTGAGTTTATTTTTGTGTATGGTGTTCAGGAGTGTTCTAATTTCCTTCTTTTACATGTAGCTGTCCAGTTTTCCCAGCACCACTTATTGAAGAGAGTGTCTTTTCTCCACTGTATATCCTCGCCTCCTTTGTCATAGATTAGTTGACCATAGGTGTGTGGGTTTATCTCTGGGCTTTCTATCTTGTTCCATTGATCTTGGTTTCTGTTTTTGTGCCAGTACCATACTGTCTTGATTACTGTAGCTTTGTAGTATAGTCTGAAGTCAGGGAGTCTGATTCCTCCAGCTACGTTTTTTTCCCTCAAGACTGCCTTGGCTATTCGGGGTCTTTTGTGTCTCCATACAAGTTTTAAGATTTTTTGTTCTCTTTCCGTAAAAAATGCCATTGATAATTTGAAAGGGATTACATTGAATCTGTAGATTGCTTTGGGTAGTATAGTCATTTTCACAATATTGATTCCTCCAATCCAAAAACATGGTATATCTCTCCATCTATTGGTATCATCTTTAATTTCTTTCATCAGTGTATTATAGTTTTCTGCATACAGGTCTTTTGTCTCCCTAGGTAGGTTTGTTGCTAGGTATTTTATTCTTTTTGTTGCAATGGTAAATGGGAGTGCTTCTTTAATTTCTTTTTCAGATATTTCATCATTAGTGTACAGGAATGCAAGAGATTTCTGTGCATTAATTTTGTATCCTGCAACTTTACCAGATTCATTGATTAGTTCTAGTAGCTTTCTGGTGGCATCCTTAGGATTCTCTATGTATAGTATCATGTCATCTGCAAACAGTGACAGTTTTACTTCTTCTTTTCCAATTTGTATTCCTTTTATTTCTTTTTCTTCTTTGATTGTTGAGGCTAGGACTTCCAAAACTATGTTGAATAATAGCAGTGAGAGTGGACATCCTTGTCTTGTTCCTGATCTTAGAGGAAATGCTATCAGTTTTTCACCATTGAGAATGATGTTTGCTGTGGGATTGTCATATATGGCCTTTATTATGTTGAGGTAGGTTTCCCCTATGCCCACTTTCTGGAGAGTTTTTATCATAAATGGGTGTTGAATTTTCTCAAAAGCTTTTTCAGCATCTATTGAGATGATCATATAGTTTTTATTCTTCAGTTTGTTAATATGGTGTATCACATTGATTGATTTGCGTATATTGAAGAATCCTTGCGGCCCTGGGATAAATCGCACTTGATCATGGTGTATGATCCTTTTAATGTGTTGTTGGATTCTGTTTGCTAGTATTTTATTGAGGATTTTTGCATCTATATTCATCAGTGATATTGGTCTGTAATTTTTTTTTTTTTTGTATTATCTTTATCTGGTTTTGGTATCAGGGTGATGGTGGCCTCATAGAATGAGTTTGGGAGTGTTCCTTCCTCTGTAGTTTTTTGGAAGAGTTTGAGAAGGATGGGTGTTAGCTCTTCTCTAAATGTTTGATAGAATTCACCTGTGAAGCCATCTGGTCCTGGACTTTTGTTTGTTGGAAGATTTTTAATCACAGTTTCAATTTCATTACTTGTGATTGGTCTGTTCATATTTTCTGTTTCTTCCTGGTTCAGTCTTGGAAGGTAATACCTTTCTAAGAATTTGTCCATTTCTTCCAGGTTGTCCATTTTATTGGCATAGAGTTGCTTGTAGTAGTCTCTTAGGATGTTTTGTATTTCTGCGGTGTCTGTTGTAACTTCTTTTTCATTTCTGATTTTATTGATTTGAGTCCTCTCCCTCTTTTTCTGGATGAGTCTGGATAATGGTTTATCAATTTTGTTTATCTTCCCAAAGAACCAGCTTATAGTTTTATTGATCTTTGCTATTGTTTTCTTTGTTTCTATTTATTTCTGCTCTGATCTTTATGATTTCTTTCCTTCTGCTAACTTTGGGTTTTGTTTGTTCTTCTTTCTCTAGTTCCTTTAGGTGTAAGGTTAGATTATTTATTTGAGATTTTTCTTGTTTCTTGAGGTAGGCTTGTATAGCTATAAACTTCCCTCTTAGAACTGCTTTTCCCACATCCAATAGGTTTTGGATTGTCGTGTTTTCATTGTCATTTGTCTCTAGGTATTTTTTGATTTCCTCTTTGATTTCTTCAGTGATCTCTTGGTTATTTAGTAACATAGGGTTTAGCCTCCATGTGTTTGTGTTTTTTATGTTTTTTCCCCTATAATTCATTTCTAATCTCATAGCGTTGTGGTCAGAAAAGATGCCTGATATGATTTCAATTTTCTTAAACTTACTGAGGCTAGATTTGTGACTCAAGATGTGATCTCTCCTGGAGAATGTTCCGTGTGCACTTGAGAAGAAAGTGTAATCTGCTGTTTTTGGATGGAATGTTCTATAAATATCAATTAAATCTATCTGGTCTATTATGTCATTTAAAGCTTCTGTTTCCTTATTTTTTTCATTTTGGATGATCTGTCCATTGGTGTAAGTGAGGTGTTAAAGTCCCCCACTATTATTGTGTTACTGTTGATTTCCTCTTTTACAGCTGTTAGCAGTTGCCTTATGTATTGAGGTGCTCCTATGTTGGGTGCATATATATTTATAATTGTTATATCTTCTTGGATTGATCCCTTGATCATTATGTAGTGTCCTTCCTTGTCTCTTGTAACATTCTTTATTTTAAAGTCAATTTTATCTGATATGAGTATTGCTACTCCAACTTTCTTTTGATTTCCATTTGCATGGTTATCTTTTTCCATCCCCTCACTTTCAGTCTGTATGTGTCCCTAGGTCTGAAGTGGGTCTCTTGTAGACAGCATATAGATGGGTCTTGTTTTTGTATCCATTCAGTAAGCCTGTGTCTTTTGGTTGGAGCATTTAATCCATTCATGTTTAAGGTAATTATCAATATCTATGTTCCTATGACCATTTTCTTTTCTTTTTTTTTCTTAATGTTCACATGTTACTTTTTTAATAGGTCAGTAATATGGCCTCTTACTTATTTAAAACTACAGTAAAATCCTTTTTCTTTCCACACACACACACACACACACACACACACTGTATTTTATTTTTATAAGAGATAAATAAACTGACACCAACCATTGTAAATGGATGACCACAACAAAAGCAAGAATGATTGCAATTACCAAACATGAAACACACTCATACTATGTCGTAATTTTGATACTCAGTCCAGTAATCCTCCACTGTAACATCTCCTTTACTTTGCAGTGAAAATTGATTTGTATATTTTTTGCCTCTGAGTCCTTGTGGGAATTTTTTTCTTTATTCAAGCAGAAAGTCACAAAAATTATAATCATCCTCATCAGTTCACTCAGTCCCATGTAATTAATTTTCTTTTTCATCTTGATCTTTTGTTAGCACTTTCATGAATTCATCAGTTTTCCATTAGAGTTCTGAAAACGGTTATTCATTCAGTTCAGCAGTATAGTCAGTTACCAGAAACCTGTACTTGTCAGAGTCTTTTCCATGAATTCCTTGAAGATGAAACCCTTTTATAGGAACATTTTTGCAAAAGAAACAGAGTATACCCAAAACTGTCTGTAAATGACAAAAAACTTAAAAATGACCACGGTTAAAGATTTGATGAAAGTTCATAATTATGCAATTGACAAGGAAATTTAGTTATTCCTGAGATATACACATTTTAAAGTAATAACTAGAATTATGACTTATAACATTTTACCAGAACATATAAGATTTTTAGAAATTTCATGTAATGTCTGAAACATTTATATTAACATATTTCTATACAAATAACCCAAAGAAAGTTTAGTATTAGTTGTTTTTTGTTTGTTTTTTTGTTTGTTTTATACTGCAGGTTCTTATTAGTCATCAATTTTATACACCTCAGTGTATACATGCCTATGACCATTTTCTTAATTATTTTGGGTTTGTTTTTGTAGGTCCTTTTCTTCTCTTGGTTTCCCACTTAGAGAAGTTCCATTAGCATTTGTTGTAGAGCTGGTTTGGTGGTGCTGAATTCTCTTAGCTTTTCCTTGTCTGTAAAGCTTTTGATTTCTCCATCGAATCTGAATGAGATCCTTGCCAGGTAGAGTAATCTTGGTTGTAGGTTCTTCCCTTTCATCACTTTAAATATATCACGCCACTCCCTTCTGGCTTGTAGAGTGTCTGCTGAGAAATCAGCTGTTAACCTTATGGGAGTTCCCTTGTATGTTATTTGTCATTTTTCCCTTGCTGCTTTCATTAATTTTTCTTTGTCTTTAATTTTTGCCAATTTGATTACTATGTGTCTTGGCATGTTTCTCCTTGGGTTTATCCTGTATGGGACTCGCTGTGCTTCCTGGACTTGGGTGGCTCTTTCCTTTCCCATGTTAGGGAAGTTTTCTACTATAATCTCTTCAGATATTTTCTCGGGTCCTTTCTCTCTCTCTTCTCCTTCTGGGACCCCTATAATGCAAATGTTGTTGTGTATAATGTTGTCCCAGAGGTCTCTTAGGCTGTCTTCATTTCTTTTCTTTCTTTTTCCTTTATTCTGTTCTGCAGCAGTGAATTCCACCATTCTGTCTTCCAGGTCACTTATCCGTTCTTCTGCCTCAGTTATTCTGCTATTGATTCCTTCTAGTGTAGTTTTCATTTCAGTTATTGTATTGGTCATCTCTGTTTGTTTGTTCTTTAATTCTTCTAGGTCTTTGTTAAGCATTTCTTGCATCTTCTCGATCTTTGCCTCCATTGTTTTTCCGAGGTCCTTCATCATCTTCGCTATCATTATTCTGAATTCTTTTTCTGGAAGGTTGCCTATCTCCACTTCATTTAGTTGTCTTTCTGGGGTTTTATCTTGTTCCTTCATCTGGTACATAGCCCTCTGACTTTTCATCTTGTCTATCTTTCTGTGAATGTGGTTTTTGTTCCACAGGCTGCAGGATTGTAGTTATTGTTGCTTCTGTTGTTTGCCCTCTCGTGGATGAGGCTATGTAAGAGGCTTGTGCAGGTTTCCTCGAAAGTAGATGGAAACGTTTAACCTACAAGATTATTTGGGAATGACTAAATATATCCTGCCTTTAAAAAATGTCTTCCCTGGGGCTTCCCTGGTGGCGCAGTGGTTAAGAATCTGCCTGCTAATGCAGGGGACACAGGTTCAAGCCCTGGTCTGGGAAGATCCCACATGCTGTGGAGCAACTAGGCCCGTGAGCCACAACTACTGAGCCTGTGCTCCACAACAAAAGAGGCCGTGACAGTGAGAGGCCCGCGCACCGCGATGAAGAGTGGCCCCTGCTTGCCACAACTAGAGAAAGCCCTCACACAGAAATGAAGACCCAACACAGCCAAAAATAAAAAAAGCAAAAATAAATAAATTAAAGAGTATTCGTTATCTGAATTTAAAATTAAAAAAAACGTCTTCCCTTTAATACATATTGTAAGAAACAACAAAATAAAACATAAGAAGACAAGGAAAATGAGAGTAGAAAAAAATGAGACAAATAGGATTATTACACAAAATCTATACTACATATATCTTTTAGATCTCTAGCTGTGGCTACCATTGTGACCCTGAGCTTGCCAACAATTCAATACTCAGCAAAAATATTTTTCAAAAATAAAGGTGAAATAAAGACTTTTTTCAGATTTAAAAAAGCTGTAAGAACTAATCATCAACATACCTCACCAAGAGAAATGTTAAAGTAAGTCCTTCAGATAGAAGAAAAACGATACCAGAGAGAAATATGGATGTGTACAAAACAAAGAGAAGCATTGGAAGTGATAATTACATGTGTAAAAATGTATTATTTTTCATTATCATTTAAATCAGTTTAAAAGGTAATTGACTACATAAACAAAAAAAATAACAGAGTAGTATGGATTTTATAACATAAATATAAGTAAAATGTGTGACAAGAGTACTGAGGTTGGGAGAGGAGAAATTAAAGTGCACTCTTGCAAGCTTGTTATATCATACATGAATTGATATAAAACCACCTGAATGTAGACTGTGATAAGTTAAAAGTGTATGCATTAAACCATAATATAACTACTAAAATAATAAAACAATTAGAGGTAATAAGCCAGTAAAGTAAATAAAGTGGAACCATAAAAATAAACTCAATCTGAAAGAGGTTGAAAAAGAGAAAAAAGAAAGAACAGATAGACTCTGATTTTAAAGTAGAAATAAATGAGAGGTAAACAAAAGGTAGAAAAGAAGGAGTGAAGGCTGGTAGGTGGTAAAGTTTCTTTCTCATGATATTACAGAACTAATCAATTGATGGTTGATAGATAAACAAACCAAACTTTCCAAGTACAAACTCCAGTGGATAAAATTTTTTGAGAATTTTTGCCAGTTCTGTCCCTCAAAAGTCTCCTCCAAATGACAATGTCAACCGATGGGTACTATGGGACACTAGACATTTGAAGGATTCATATATTTAGTAGGAGCATTATATACATTAGGGCATTCCAGATAGGTCTTGGATTGACATAAATATGAGATAAGCTGAAATTTTTAGAAGCTGACCCTCTGAAATCAACCAAATTCTGAGAGAGACCAGTTCAGGTTTTTTGTTGTTATTGTTGTTGTTGTTTGGATTTCTTTATTGAAGTATAGTTGCTATACAATATTATATAACTTACAGGTGTACAACATAGTGATTCACAACTTTTAAAGGTTATACTCTGTTTATAGTCATTATAAAATATTGGCTATATTCCCTGCATTGTACAATACATCCTTATAGCTTATTTTATGCATAATAGTTTGTACCTCTTAATACCCTACCCCTAATTTAGCCATCCCCCCCTTCCGTCTTCCCACTTATAATCACTAGTTTGTTCTCTATAACTGTGAGTTTGTTTGTTTTTATTATATTCATTATTTTGTTTTATTTTTTAGATTCCACATATAAGTAATATCATACAGTATTTGTCTTTTTCTATCTGACTTATTTCTTATTTCTTTTTCTTATTTCTTCTTATTTCTGACCTAGCATAATACCCTCCAAGTCCATCCATGTTGCTGCAAATGACAAAATTTCATTCTTTTTTATGGCTGAGGAGTATTCCATTATATATATACATATTTATATGTGTATATATGTGTATGTATGTATGTGTGTGTGTGTGTGTGTGTGTATATATATATATATATATATATATATACACCACATCTTCTTTATCCATTCATCTGTTGATGGGCACTTAGGTTGTGGCCATATCTGGGCAATTGTAAATAATGCTGCTATGAACACTGAGGTGCATGTGTCTTTTCAAATTATTGTTTTCATTTTTTTTGGATATATGCCCTGGAGTAGAATGTGGCAGTTCTACTTTTAGTTTTTTGAGGAACTTCCATACCTTTTTCCACAGTGGCTGCACCAAATTACATTCCCACCAACAGTGTAGGAGGGTCCCCTTTTCTCTGCATCCTTGCCAACGTTTGTTTTCTGTGTTCTTTTTGATGATAGTCATTCTGACAGGTGTGAGGTGATATCTCATGGTGGTTTTAATTTGCATTTCTCTGATGATTAATGATGTTGAGCATTTTTTCATATGCCTGTTGACTATCTGCATGTCCTCTTTGGAAAAATGCCTATTCAGATCTTCTGCACAGTTTTGAATTGGATTGTTTGTTTTTTTGATGTTGAGTTATATGAGCTGTTACTATATTTTGGATACTAACCCCTTATTGGTCATATCATTTGCAAATATTTTCTCCCATTCAGTAGGTTGTCTTTTTGCTTTGTCAATGGCTTCCTTTGCTGTGCAAAAGTTTTTCAGCTTAATTAGGTCCACAGTTCAATTTTGTTTTACCAAAATCCATGAGATGAGTGCCTGAGTATAAAAGCAACCTAAAGTTTTAGACAGAGTTTTCTGTTCACTAGATGTTGACTCTAGAAAAGAAAATGAGACACTCACTAATTTATATTGCATTCACTTTCCTCTTTCTGCCATGTAAGTACATAACATGGAAAGTACACTTAGGACAAGTGCAAGAAAATTAATTTACATTTTGTAGTTTAGGCTTAGGGGATTCTAGAATTTCCATGGCACACTGCTCATATATATAGTTCAGTGATTTAGAACTGCATTGTCAGGTAATTCATGGACTTTTTCATCCATTTGATTTTGAGAAAGGTACCTTTAAAAGTAGTTAACCAGAAACATGGATGGGTTGTAATCCATGAGTAGCAGAGTAAAATTAGATTAGATTAATTGGAGGAGTAGAGCTTTCAATTGAGAAAAAAATCTAGGGAAATTCACAGAAAACAAAAAAAAATGACTACTGAGAAAGGGTAGAAAATAGCTTTTGTTTAAGTGCTAGTGATAAACTCAAATTCCCAACTGAAATGTGTTTGAAACAGAACTATATAGAAGGAGTTATTAGAAATGTTTGGTGATAGAATATTATCAGCAGTTGGTCTTTGTTAGGAGGACACACATTAGTATTGATGTGTTGTTCCAGTTTGTTTGTAGTCCCTCCAAACTGTCTGAGATAGTTGCTATATAGAGCCACTGTGTATGGTTGAGCAAATTGGGCACTGCACAAGAAAGCGCATCCAACATGATGACATAAATGTCATGGATTTGTATATTTATTATAATAATATTCCCTATTGAAGTAGAGTCATGAAGAAGGGGCACTTTTTCCTACTTTGCACAGAGGTATCATATGTGCTAGCAACAGTCCTAACATATATTATTAAAAAGAAGTGTTAATTCTTTTGTAGAATCCTTTCACCTCTACCCAAGGCATTACTTCACCAGGGGAATAGATGAATCATTCTTTATTACTTTTCTTATCATGCTCATAAATGAAATTTAAAATGCCCATTAGGTCCTTGGAGTCTTTTGGTATCCTAAAAGATGGTTGACATCCAAAAGTTTGGGAATGAACCCAAAACAATTTGCTTTACTAATTCAAGATGGGGATTGGGTAGTTCCAAATAGAAGAAGAATAATTGGATTTGGCAAAAGAAATTTTTTTCTGGATTGTTTACTGCCATAGTAAACACTTAAGAAAATATTTCTGGAATGAATTAATGTCCATAGAAGCCATCATCTCTAGAATCATCCAAGACCGCCTTTATTTTCAGAATTAGTCTAGAAGCTAAGTTTTGATGACTTCGTGTAGGATAAATAATATTACTGAGAATGGTGATGATGAAACTGATAACACATTGTAGAACTTTACCTAGATTCTACCAACTGATTTTTACGACACTCCTGTGGTTTTATGAAACATGTCTGTTCTATTATATCCAGTCAGCTGGTCTCCTTTCTTTCCGCTTAGCTCAATGTCCACTTTCTGACTAGATCCTCAGGCACACTTGACATTTTCATCAAGAAAAAGAAAATCATTTCAAGTCCAAAGGATAAGCACCTCCATGGTAAAAGGTCATAAAACACTAGGAGTTGCTCTTTAGCAATAGATTTTGAAGGTAAGTCCAAAGAAAACATGGGACGTTGTTTGGAACAAATTTGCATGTACTTCATCATGAAGACTGTGGTACACAGTCTGAGAAGGCTTCAGGGGAATTAAAACACCAGTGGGAAGGAGGGTTTTGCTTGCATTGGCTATAATAAATATGTTTTTACAATAAACAAGTGGTGGCCATAAGACATGCATGTCTGATGTTGAAGGAAAGCCTATCTGCACCAAATAAATTATAGAAACAGTTCAAGAGCAGTTCATTTTAGTGAAAATATTATCCCTGAACTACTGGCAGGGTTAGTGTCAAGTTAGGTTATCTTTTGTAAGGATGCCAATTGCACTCATTAAACCTGCCTAAGGGCGCTTTGTTGTGCTTACATACACTTTGGTGTTTTTCAGAAAACTTACACACATTTAGTCACATACAAACTCCACTTACTCGTTTCCTCTTGGGATTGATTTCTCTCCCTGACTGTCTTTGAGCTTGGAAATCACTTCTCTCTGCCCTCATGTCCACCTACCCCAGCCCTATCCTCGGTGACTGTATTCCCAATGAATGCCTGAGATGAAGGCCAGGCTGACGGATGCAAATCCTGCACAAATCACAGGGCAGGCACAACTGATCCAAAGGACATCAGTTATTCAAAGCCCAGTCCTTCAGTTCACTGAGGGTGAATGGCTTTTAAACACGACCAGCAAAAACAATGAAGTAAGAATCTTGGTGGGGCATTAATTTCAACACACTTTTTGAAAAATTTCAGAAACTTTTTATAAACTTTGGCTTTTTAGAATGCTACAGGAAGTATATATTATCAATTTAAAATAAAATAACTCAGCCTGGTTTCTGATCTCCTTTTTTGTCCAAGCCTCTGTACAAAAATGAAGATAGAATTCATGGAGTGGTTAACAAGACAGATGGATCCTTTCCAGTGGCTGACAACACAGCCTCAGAATTGCTGATTAGCACTTTCCTTGCTATGTTTTGCAAAGGTTCACAGAGAGAAAAAAATCTTCAAGTCAATAGTCTATTGGCTTATCAAGGATTTATTGAGCACTCACAGATTGGAAAAAGTATCTGAGAGGAGTTACCTGTAGACTCTGTCTCAACTACCTTTCTGTCTCTTTTGGTAATGAGGTCATTTAGAAATAAATTGTCTGTCAAAGAATTGGTGCTGTTATTGTTTATAATGGCATGTCATTCTCAGAAAACTACATCTCTTTTTAATCTTTTTAAACAGTAGAAACAGGTGTTTCTCCTTTCTCTGCCTGTAGTACATTAGTGTTATAGTGGAAAAATTCGAGCTCCAAGGCAAAAGAACAGGATCCAAGTTTCAACTCCATCACTTAATAACTGGGAAAAGTATTGAAACTCTGAGCCTCAGTCCCTTCAAGCATAAAATGATGAGAATGAGAATGATATCAAGAGCGTCCTTACATAGTTTTAGTGAGGAATGAAGATTAGAATGTATGAAATGAAGTAGTCAGGCTTATATAAATGTAATATGGCATTGTGAATTGTTTTTTACAATCTGGTGAAAAGCTCATGACACCTAAGTGAGCACTTGCCAATGGTGCATGAGGTGACTTTGGTACACATCAAAATTACCAGTGGAACTGATAAAAACACAGCACCGTGGGCTCCGCCATCAGCGACCTGGTAGGGTTGACTGGGGTTGGACCAGGGCATCCCTATTTAAAAGTGCTACAGGTCAACGAAGTTTTGAGAACTACTGTCTTAATATACAAGAATCCCCCTCTCCTTCAGGATGCTTCTGTGAATATAATTCATGCATCATTTAGATGTATGGCTTACAAATAGAAAATTGATATGCAGGATAATCTATGATAATCCATTCACTATAATCTCTAATAAACTCTAATGATAGGTTCTAAACCTCTGTATATGAAAATACATGGAAATGCAATCTCCCTGATGGTAAGAATTTAAATTAAGTGATGGTAAGGAAAGTTGATGTGAATTTATTAAAATATCTGCCATGATGTCATTAATGTCAGGGAAAATATGCTAATTAAACTGACCAATAATTCTATAGAATCTGTAGTAAAACAGTGTGAAAAACAAGAAGAAATGATCACTTCTAATTTCCTCCTTCTTACTACAGATGGGCTGAATTATTAATAACATCCCAAATCTCTCCTGATGCATATTATGAGGTCTATCATTGTTAAGACTGACTCAATACATTCTTAAAAGAATTTTGAGCTAAACTTTTCTGAAGTACAAAAAAAAAAAAAGATCAGTTACCATTTCATTATTTTTCAATCTCATTTACCTCTGAACTTCCTGGTTCTGTCTGGGGCCAAAGTAAAAATTGCCAAAACACCACGGGAAAGGCTGCTCTCACAGTATTTCTGGCTCACCAAAAGTCTCTTGAGAAAGCCAGTTTCCATGAGATTTCAGTTCCAATTTTACAGACCCAAGAAAACTCAGGATAGTTCAGATAAAGTTCAGATAAGCATTCAAATTTTCAGTTACTTGTGCCAGATGAACCACTAAGTCATTTGACGTGTTCACATCCCTGTTTTGAGAGAAGGAAAAAAAAATCAACTAGAATTCTGATCCAGTGTGGACAATTTTGAAGGAGTACAGTATACTGAGAGGCCACTAGAGATTAATGGCTAATTTGTTCTTTTCTAAAAAACAAAAATGCAAAATAAAAATAATGGCCCTGTGGCATATTTTAGCGATTTAAATGAAGTAACCTAGCAATTTCAAACAGTGAAAAATCTCTTGCCTGACAAAATTGACTGCAGTAACCAACACAAGATATAACTTGCAGGGGTAATACTTTGCCACCTGTTTTTCTTTATTAGCTTTCTCCTCCCTCTCCTTTCTAAATGGAAATGACAGTACTCACACCACTATATGTTTCCAGAGGTATAATGAATGACTAATCCGCAGACCTGAAAATTCTCTGAGAATCAATTTCTCCTATTGGCGTGGGGTGGGGCAGGGAGGAAAAGATTAATTTAACTTTCAAATAGTCATGTAAAAACTTACCTTTGGGGCTGGAAATGATCCTCTGAGACAAGAAATAAATTCAGAATCTTTCAAAGGGGGAGTGATTTGACAATGAATTTACTCACCAGGGATCAAGAGCTTCTCATAAACGATCATCAAAGAAAAATATTGTGTGAACATCAGAGTCTCGTTATAACACAACCCACCATGGTGTGAAGTTTGGTAGAGCAAAGTTAGATTCTCGGGTCCCATCCAAAGAGATTCAGTTATTGTAAGTGCCAAAAGAAAACTGCTAGAACATGGTTTCATCTATAATACATTTTTGTGGCATGAGAACTGAAAAAGAGTGATACAGCAAAACCCTATTATACTCAAATACAGTCATTGAGAAAACTAGGCCATAAGAAACTGGCAACTACTCCCATTAAAAAGGAGTGTAGTACATTTATCATTCCATTAAAATTTTTACCAGTCTTCTTACCTCAAGATAAGGAAGCATTAGCAAAATAAATCGGCATTTCCCTTACCCAGCATAAATCCTTACATATTCCTAACTAACGACAGAGTACCTACTTACAAGGATGAGTATATTTTAATTTTTCAGTCACTGAGTCTTTAACTACAGAAATATTTTAAATGAATACTTCTAGTGTAAATAGTCATTTTGAATTATTTAGGTAAGGAAAAATTGATTAATACCTACAATCTAAAAGGCCTGCTCCATCTTGTTTCTTTGTATTCCATCATCCTATCCTCAACTTGGAAACTGAATTACTCATATCATTTGTCTATATTTACCACACTTAGCAAATAATTATTGATTCATACTTCAGAAGGATAGATCTGGCTTCCAGGAATAAATGCCTCTTAATATTGTCAATTCTTCAATTTTCAGGAAGATGACGCAATAAACTTTGGTCTTGTATTATCCTTAAGAAATATTAAATAAAATTATCAATGTTTTAATATTAATCAAAATTTGTATTTAAACTCTAACTTAATATCTATATATTTTGAAGAGAATAAATTACTCCATGATCAGGGAAAATATACCATAATTTACATACTATAAAAACATCAATGAGTATGGATCTTAATATTCAGTAGACTGAAAATCACTTGAATAATTCAGCATATTCATCAGACTAATGAGATCTTAGGAAATAATATGTTTGACTTCTTTCTCTTCCCCCAACCACTTATTTGAGTAGGAAGAAAACTTGTAGTAAACAATGAAATACAGGATTATAGAGACAAAAAGTCTTGAAAAATATATAGAAAGATCTGGACTACAAATATTTACATCATTAGTTATCTTTAAATACAGCATCTATTATTTATTAAGTGTTATTATGTGTTAGGCACTCTCCTAGGCATTGTACTCATGTTGTATCATTTAATTTACTTTAATCTAAATTTTTCAATATAGGCATTATTATTACCCCTACTTACAGTTGGGGAAACTGAGGCTGACTTGCCTGTGTTCACACATCTAGCCAAAGATAAAACTGGTTTATTTATAAATCCAGATCTGTTTGACTTAAAAATCTATTCACTATTCACTGTGAAATGTGTTCTAAATGAGTATAATAGGCTGTATCACCTTATATATATTACAACAAATATTAGAATGGTGATAACTAAAAATGGAAGTTATCTAAGCTAGAAATTATTATATCATTTAACACCGGCCTTTTTTTAAACTGCTCTTTTTATTTTTTATTTGCACTAGTGAACTCATTGCCCATTTAGTTTCAGCTGCCTCTTGTATATATATATATATATATATATATATATATATATATATATATATGCTTCCAGATCTATATTCTCAGACCTAACCATTTACTGTTATTGGATTAGATATTCAGTTGCTTGCAAGGCACTACCAAAATTTTAAAATATTATTAAAAATTTAAATTATTTTATATAATTTATGTTAAAACATTATGAAATAATTTGTTAAAATTTAAATTATTTCATCCATTGTGAAAGTTGACATCTACTACTATATGTAATATATTGTCATTACTGTACATGAAAATTCTTTTCCTCTCTATTTTAAATTTTCTTACTGTTATAAGAAAATAAAAAGCAAAAAAGGCAAAAAATGCAATGATTAGAGTGCTGGTGTATTTGATGAGGCTGATAACCTGAGCTAAGAAAGTCAAAAAACAAACTGGAAACAGGAACTAAAAGGATGGTTAAGTGGAAGAGTCACTGGGGTGAAGACCTTTGATAGGTATAGAGTTGATGGTCTTTGGTTAATCCCAGAGGTTGGGGGGAGATGTGAAACAGAAAGGATCCCAGAAAATGATGCCTGCCTTTAAGACCACTTGGATGGTAGACAGACCAGTCCCAGAGACTAGATTGGCTTGACTCAAGAATAGAAGCAGCCCAGATATAAAGTTTGTGACTAGGCCTCAGACAACCTCCTGAATAGTACAGCGAGACAGTCAGTGATAAGAAGAATTCTTTAAATGCAATATCATGCTCTGAAATTAAAAGTCCATCTAACCTTGAACAAGTCCATCAGTCTCTTTGTGCTTCAATTTTATCATCTCTAAAACTGTAGAGTACCTGTCTTTCTTCATAAGTTCCCTGAGTGGCTGAAGTAAGATAATTATTATGAAGACACACTAAAAAGAACAAGAACTTTCTTCATGTAGCAGCTGTGGTTCCAGAAAGTATTCATTTAGACCTCTGGCTATAGAGAAGGGCACTGGGCAGGATTGTTCTTTAGTTTAATAAGCAACTCACTACACCTGCTATTGTATATTTCTCTCACAAACACTTTCTAATTTTTTTATATCAAAGTGTCCTTTCTACAAATAAATTATGAATGTTTCAAGAGAGAAAGAGGAAGAAGAATAAGAGGGGGGAAGGAGGGGAGAAACAGAAGGAGGAGGAGAAGAAGAGGAATTTTTTGCAGGAGATGGGGAAGGTGAAAGGGGTTGTCAGGGGACAGCAAAGTAAAGATCCACAGCATGGGATAAGAGTGGACAAAGCACATGAGGGAAATCTTTGAGGAAAAATCCAGGAGTCCTCTGTACCAGTGAGTCAGAAGGGCTCACAGACCCCTGAGGAGTCAGAAGTGCAGAGAATCCTGGGCACAAAGGTAACTGCCCAGGAGTCAAATGTAGAGAAGAGAAAGCTGGAAGCTGCTCTTAGCAGGAGGGAGGGTCCCACCAAAACTATACGCAGTTGGTTTAGTTGGAAGATTCCTCACCATCAGGTGTGTAAGGTTGTCTACTGTCCAAACTGCTGGCAAATTCAAGTTGAGGAAGGAGTTAAAGCCTGAGTGCCCCAATAGCTATTCCAGCCAAACTAAAGTGAAACTGGGACCTGAAATACGTTTTGATAATTTGTACCAGTAAACTCATGTTTTGACGAATTTTAAATTTTCTAATAGATTTTTCTGTTGGGGTAGGCAGAAGATTACTATGCAAGTACTCTTTGAAAAAGTTTGATCTTGTCTCTAATGAACTGAGAAGACAAGGATTCTGTTCACTTCTCCATCAAGATAGTGGAAAAGAATTGAAGGTCCCCAGTGGTTGGCTAATTTGATGATGGCAGGGGCTATCTTTAAGTGAAACTGTATCCATGACTTTCCAAGGTTGACTGTGGAAGGAAAATCTCAGGTGGAAAGAGGCAGCTGATCAAGCGGCTCCTAGTCTTCCTCCCTGGCCTTCACTCTTCCTCTGTGAGTCTCTCAGTAGTCTGCCCGGTAGAACTGAACACTCCCTTTCATGAAAACATGGAGATTATTTCAAAAGATATGGTTATTAAGCCCATGAGTTGTTCTCACACAAGACTAACTGAAAAGTTAGGGGCAGAGGTTCTGAGTTTTGTTTTAAGAAGGGAGGTAGGTTGCTGTCGCCTCTGTTGTTTTTGTCTTCTCATCATCCTTTCCTACAAAGTCAGAAGGAAACCTTATAGAAATGGAGCAAGAAGAGACTTGGGGAAACCACAGAATCCTTATACATGGGAATAGCTATGACATATTACTCCTTTCCCGTTTGCTGAACACAAAATATTACATTGCTAAACTAAGAGTAGCATTTACTTCTATGTGTAAATCCAAGTGTAATGTTGAAACGTTATCTGAAAACGTTTTGCAAATCACAACTGTCGTCCTTCTGAGTCTCTCAGTAGTCTCCACCTCAGTTTTCACATTGAAGGTAGCATGTATCACTGTTAAGTGCCAGGATTGACTCAGATGGCAAGTCCCAAGCCCAGGCTATACGGATCTAGATTTTGTTTCTCTAAACCAGGATCAGGAAGCTTCTTCTAATCAGTTTTGCTACCTTTGGAGTGAGAGAACATAGATGAAAGAAATAATAGCACAAGTTCTAACACGGCAAGGACAACTATACTCAACTAAGATAGGCACTTACAAAATCTAAAACTGAAAACTGTGTTTTCTATTTTTTTATTATGCTTTCTATTTTTAATGCCAAAGATGTTTGGCATCCCTATGCAAAAAGGAATAGAACTTGCATTTCATATGTGTCTTGGGCTACAAGGCATATGATTGAATACCTATAATGTACAATCGGCACGGCTAATTAATACTTTCTGCAAGTGGCACTTGCAATGTTTTGTGTATGCACATTTTGTCCTCCTAAATTCCTGGAAAACCCAGACTGCTTTCCTTTTCTTCAGCATCCGTCTGCTCAGGAGATGCTTCTCTGAACTTGCACGAGACACTCTCACTCTTAGAGTCCTGGGTACATCCTAGCTGCCATCCCCATTAAAACATCGAGCACAACTCCAGACCCACAGTAGGCACCCATGTTAGTATCCGTGGCTGGTTGACTGTGAGCCAGGGGTGTGCTGGGGTTGCTCAGGTGAGCTCTGGAGGGCAGACTGTGGACATCACTTCCAAACTCCGTGTCCTATGACCTTGCCTTAGTAGCTTGAAATTTCACCTTGGTGAGAGCGTTGACACAATGGAAATTGTCCAGTTGGTTTAAGCATTCTGAATATAAGCACTGTGTCTTCTACTTCCTTTTTATTCCGTCTAACTTATAAGCTGTTTTATATTTAGCAGCTAGCCTTTCATGTGAGAATTGTACTTTGAATAACTATATTTATCTTTTTTAAATAAATCATTTTTAATTTATTAAAGAAGAGCAATTACATGCCTTTTTATATCATTTTGGACAATCGTTTTCGGATAAGACTTAATTGTTCCTTTACTTGGTTTATATAAACAGTAGTTATTAAAGGAAAAAGTGCTATTCTATTTTTGCCAAAAGTATTATTAAACAATTAGTAACGACTCTAAAATTTCCTTTTTTTAATGACCAGGAAATTGAATTGTCTGGTTTGTAAAATTAGAAAATAAGTCTGTGTACTAGAAAGTTAATTCCATTGCCTTAAAATTAGTCTTTTGGGGAGTTCTATTACTATCTGACAAAATAATTGCCATTTTAACCAAACACAGAATACATTTTGTCTAAAATAGGCATTGTGATTTTCAAATATGAACTTTCATTTTTCCAGAACATGCACTGGAGAAACTGTGGTCTTTTGAGATTCAATTAACTGTTTAATAGGAAGATGGATGCCTAGTAATATTTGGAAAGGCAGTTGAGGGCTGTGCTTAGAAGGGGAGACTCTAGGGCAGGCTGCCAATGTTCTAGTCCCAGATACTCCTTTTATTACCTGTGTGACCTTGGGAAAGTCACTTAACTTCTCAGTGCCTCAGTTTCTTCATATGTACATGGAGATGATAATAGAATCTGCTTCATGGGTTTACGGTGAGGATGAAATGAATAAATACTGTGCAGGTAAAACACTTGTGGTGATGCCTAGTACTCAGTAAGTGTTTGATGAATGGTTTTTGTTGCTATTTCTAAGCACAGAATCTTACACATACTGGGTACTAAATCAACATTTCTGAATTGGTTAACTAAATGACCAGTTACTAGCATGGAGCAAAGAAACAAAGACTGAGTGCCTACTAAGTACCAGGAATACAGTGGAGGACAAGACAGGCTAGGTCTTGATCTTTACATTTTAGTGCTATACTGTTTATATAGGGAGCTAATCTTAATGTTTAGAGATTGAAAGAAAGGTCTGGATTATAAACTTGACGGTATGTATTAAAGATCGTATTAAAGACAGTATGAAGGAAAGGATAAAGAATTGGCTGAGGGGCTTTCCTGGTGGCGCAGTGGTTGAGAATCTGCCTGCCAATGCAGGGGACACGGGTTCGAGCCCTGGTCTGGGAAGATCCCACATGCCGCGGAGCAACTGGGCCCATGAGCCACAACTACTGAGCCTGCGCGTCTGGAGCCTGTGCTCCGCAACAAGAGGGGCCGCGACAGTGAGAGGCCCGCGCCCCGCGATGAAGAGTGGACCCCACTCGCCGCAACTAGAGAAAGCCCTCGCACAGAAACGAAGACCCAACACAGCCAAAAATAAATAAATAAATTTATTTTTAAAAAAAATTGGCTGAATGCAACAAAGGCTTCAAATAGCTTTTGCCTAAAGATGATAGAAAATTCCTTCTCATGTAATTGTCCAAAGATGGGCAGTCAGGTCCTTCTGTCTTCTAGCTCCACCGTTGCTGGGGTATCTATTGTCTGTCTGCAAGATCCTGGGTAGCTCTCACCACATCCACATTCCAAGCAATGGGTTGGAGGAAGGAGGAAAAATATGTCCCCTCCATTACGGGAGGCATGGATAAGAAATTATGTTCTTCCCTTCTCTGCACAGCCCATTAGGTGGAACTTCACATAGCCGTCCCATCTGCAAGGGAGCCTGGGAAATATTTTATTCTGAGTGTCCTTGTGTCCACCTAAAATCAAGAAGCAGCAGGCAGATCCGGAGGGACAGCAAATAGTCTTGGCCACATTTCATTTTTTTGGCTGTGTTTGCATTATTCATTCTCCACAGAGAATACGGTTATTCCCTTCCCAAGGAATCCAGTCGCAAAGCTTCATTCATTTCCTGCAACTAGGTCAAGGTGGAAGGTTCTCTGAGTGAGACCAGCCCTTTACATCAGGTCCCAAGTTGGCTCTTTGTAATACAGTGGCCTATAAACTAACAAACAAGTAATCTGCCCATGAACACCCAACATAAAATGAGTAGGGACAGGACGACCGAAATTAAAACTCCCATTGGAACCGGGAAAATGGGAAACACACAGCTCTCATCAATCTATCAGAATTATCGAGTCCTGCTGGAAAGGAACTGTGGAAGCTCTGACCCCGCTGGTACTGTAAGTCCTCTGGTCAGCCCATCTGGCAGCTGTGGCTTTAGCTCCTGGGAGGGTTTCTTTTGTCCATCGTCATCCACTGCCACATGTGAAGCAGACACCGGCGAGGACACTTTCTCGGAGCCACCACACCTTTCACACTCCGCTTCTTGCCGATGTCGATTTATAGATCTAGGAGTCGGGCTGATTTGTCACAGGTTTTGGCAGACTGGTTTTCTGGCTTCTTTGGCAATACAATTCCTTTATAATTATAAGAATGCCTTCCAGGCCATTTGTTTCTGCTCAGTTCCATGTGTGAGTAATAACAGCTAAGGCTCTGGTCTTGATATAGATTTTTAAGACTAAGGGTTCTGGTCTTTATAAGGACCTCGGTGTCACTTAGAATTTCAAAGGGAAGATTGGTTTATAGTGGAGGCTCTCTCCCACTTTTCTGCCCCATGTTGACAAGAGTGTTAAATCATAGCCTATTCGTCTGTCACAGGAGTTCTTGTGGGTGATCCACTTAATCCTAGCCACAGCCTCAGCTCCTGGTTCTAGGGCCGAGGTCTTCCAAGTTGTCCGTAGGCCTGCAGGCATGTGTCAGTGCTCAGCCTGAGCTGGCCAAGAATGATCACTCTTTTAGCCCAAATCTTCAGCAGAGTCTGTTTCCTTTCCCTAAGCCTCTGATAAAGGATGCTGTTTCTCAAGGTTGTCCACGAAAGCACCTGAAGGTGCAGAGGTCACACGCAGAACTTTAGAAAGGGGTTCTTTTGTGCTTCTTGCCTAGAAACATATCTGCTCTGGCTCTGCCCAGCACCCTAAGCTGCAGGAAACAGGGAAGTAATTCCCTGAGCTGGGCAGGGCATTAAGACACTTGGAATAAAGAAAAGACTTTACCACTTGCTCTCTTGAGATTTTAAGAATTGGCTTCACCTCTTTAGGTCTAGTTTCTTATACTTAGGCATATATATATATATATATTATCTCTTAATTCTAGTATCCTTATAACTCTTCCTCTATGGGTAGATATTCCTCCTTAAGTTACCATGCCTCAAATGTTAAGGGGTTGTCAAAATACTCTCTCTTCAGTCCTATTTATTCCTATATGGTATTTGAATATGTTATGCAAATTTAACAAGCCCTCTACAAGAGTTACAGCACATTTTAGAAGAATTCTTCTGGTTAATTTCATCATAAAATTTTAAGGGAAATTCCATGTAGTAAAAATACCATGGCATGGGTAATCAGATGTGAGTTCACATTCAAACTCTGCCATTTAAGCTGTGTAGTCTTGGGTAAGTTACTAAAAATATTTAATTGCTCACTTTAAGAACTCAAACACTTTGTGTGGAATACCCCTTCCCTGCTCTTCGATATTGCAAGCAGAGTCCACGGCATTTAGATGACTTATATCTGAAAGAAAAATCTAATTTCATTAATTAGGGCTAACTCTTAGATAGGAAAAAGACTTATTAAATCTAAATTAAAACCTCAATCTCAAAGTGGCCTGAGCTGTGGCTTGGGCATCTGCATTGGATAAGGTATCATGGTCTTTTCTTTCCCTCTCTGTCTGTTCCCCTCCCAGGGAAGAGGAATAGGAGTATAGAAAATACAGATAAAGGTCTATTTTTAACCTAACTGCTCCTGCTGTTGCAGTTCCTTTACAGGGAACACCAGTGTGGACAAGCTGCCTGTCACGGGTGTTCAGACGCTGGCTCTCTTGTGGGACAGAGATGTAGGTTCTTCAGGAGACTCCATAAGGCACAGTTCACATGACTAATGATCTTTACAGCCTGCCTCCTGTCACCCTTTCCCAGTTCCTTGCCCTTGGCCATAGACCTCGTCTCCCACTGTAGATAGTCTTCCCTCTAGGGCAAGATATCTTCATATGGTCCAAGCCCACCTGGCTTTCAAAGCATCCACCTACCCACAGGAAGCTCATAGGTCCTCCCCACATGAAACAGTGGGAGTGCAAGCTGGGCCATTCTAGTCCTCTTTCCTCACCCAGCCAGCAAGGGCTTCTCCATAACAAGCCACCAGGGAAGAAGCAAGCATGAACCTCTCTGTTCACCAGGCTGTCAGACGTCCCAGAACTCTCTCTCCACACTCTGCTCCAGGGGAAACACCAGAGAAGCCTACAGATGCCCCAACATGGAAAACCTCCAGGTTAGGACGAGGTCCCAGTTTCTCCTTCCAGAGACACCCAATGTTCAGAGCCTCTTATTTGTCTTGGGGAAATGCCACAGCACTGCCCACTAGACTGAGAACGTACTAATCTTATGAATTCTCTACTTCAAAGGATTCTTGAATTTTTAGTCTTTTCTCTGTATAAGTGGTAGTGGATGATGGAATCAGGACCACTTAGCTACATTTTAGTAAGTCTTGCAGAATTGTATCTACTATTGTTTTTTAAATTGTGGGGGGATTTGTCATCCAGTGTTGCTAACTTAGAGGCTTTAGCTGAAATCTGAGATCATGAAAATCTCATTCAACATTCTATCGCTAATAATAATAATAATGGCAATAATAGCAATATTAGCTAATATTTAGAACTATGCGCCAGGCATTGCTTTAAGCACTTTAAATTTACTAAATGTTTAACACTCTAACAACCATATAAAGTTGTGTCTGCATTTTACAGATGCAGAAACTGAGGCACAGAAAACTTAAGGAACTTGCCTAAGTTTGTACAGCTAGTAAGTGGCAGATCTGGGATTGAAGCTGGGCAGCTTAGCTGTACACTTCATACCCTTAAATGCTACACTTTCCTGCCTCTTCCTGTTAAGAGGTTTGGACTTTATCCTGAAAGTGATGGAAAGAACTTGATATTTTCCCCATCACCTATAAAATAAGGATAATAAATCCTACATTATTCAGTGATTTGGAAGATAAGATAATATAGATGAAGACTCTGAAACCAGCCCTGATGCATGGTAGGAAGTTGACGATAAATGATAATATTTATCCTTATTTTTCCCTTTCTGTGTGAGCTAGTTGATACCAAGCCAACACCAAGAAAATCCAGTCATTCCTGTAGAAATAAGAGAGGAGCTATTGCCCACACCCTCAAACCCCCAAATCAGCGGGTGGAGATATTCAGCCCCACCCGTGATTCCCCTATAGAACAACCAGAGGATAGGAACTGTTCCCCCAATCAAAATACAGCCAGACACGACGACCATGTGCAACAGTTTTTTTCCTGTTTGGCTTATTCCTTTGAAGACTGAGCCAAAGAGACAGAGACAAGTTTGAGAAACGGAGACTGAGTCTAAGCTCTCTGATTCCTTGATCAAGTTTCCAACCCACTGTCTGGATTGGGCAGCAACTGGAGAAAGACCCTAAGTTTTATCCTCTCTGGCAGGGAAAGAGTCAAAATTAGTCCCAGACAAAGGGCTATGCAAAAACACTTGCATGACATAAATCCCCTCCATGGATTGAGTTGACCATGAGCCTTAGAAAATTCCAGTTTGAGGCCAGAGATACCTGTACAAACCGGATGGGTTTTAGTTTCTATAAAGCCCAGGGTATTAGGGAAAGACTTGATTACCTGTGGCTTAGTCTGAATTAAAAGGCAAAGCAATTACACAAAGCTCTCATTTAACTTTTCAGTGGGATTAGGCCCACACTAACTTTATGACACTAGGTTGCTAAAAACAAAGGGCAGTTTCTCACACTCCCTAGGAAAAATTGGGGGCTTATACAATTTTTCCAAATTATGAGGCATTATGCCCAAGACAAACAGATAGAAAAGGCCTAGAACCAAATGTACCCGGTCTTACGGCTCAAACCAAGTGACAAGAGAACAGTAGTTTCATTTTTGTTTTTCCACTCACACAGAAAGGCAGTGCGGTGTCAGTGAAGAATCGGATTTTAGTCCTGTCAATGCCACTGGAGTTGCATGTTCTTGGGGAAAAAAATCATGAAAACTACTTTTTGTCTCCCTTTCCTCATCTATAAATGAGAAGCTGGACTCTAAAACTCTTGAGTTCGTATTCTTGGGAATGTAATTATTATGACTCAAATACGGGAGGTATAAATGACAAGAGGAAGAACGTAAAGGATAAAGCTAAAGAGATGGAAAGACCACTGGAAAAGTAAGCATCTTCAATCTTTTGATAAAGGCTTCCTTCCCCTTTGTAACTCGATAGCCCTCAGGAAACTCTCCGGCTCGTCTCAGAGGGGAGTGAGTTGAGGGTGTGTGCAGGGGAAGTTACACAGGCGATTTAAATGTTTTCCCAGAACCCATGGATAGTCCACACAGCCCTACTTGTGGGATGCAGCCGTCTCTTGCACAAATATGTATAACTTTTTCAGTGCATACCCAAATATTAAATTCTCTAGTTCTCTAGTATCCAGAAAACGTCAAGAACTCAATATTGATTCAAAATCAAACCCAGATTAAACTAATATTTTGTAATCAAGGACCTCTACCTGGGCTGATACTGATTCTCATGGGCACCTAAACAGCTTTTTGGTTGCCAGGGACATCTTACCAGGAGTGTATTAAAAAATAAAATAATGCATTGGCTTGGCAGTATGAAAGCAGAGTCCATAAACCACAATATCTCTCTGTGAGGAAATAGACTTCCTGTCTGCTATTTTTTTATGTGCCCAATTAAGTGCAGATTTTTGGCTGCGTGAGCAACATAACTGCAGCATTTTTTCCAGAAAAACCAAGAAATGAACTAAAAAGCGAAACAAGAAAAAGACTTATAAGAAGATGGTCTGATAAGTGCTGTGAGATAATATTTTTTTCTCATTTTATACCTGATATCTTCTAACCTGGACGTGACCAGCCTCGAGCCGAGCGACTCTAGATCACATTTCTAATGTGCTGGCAGCTCCCCATCCCTGAGGGCTTTTCACTGAGTAAGGTGAGTACACTTCAAGGCCTTATATGGAAGAAAAGAGCAGGGCACTGAGGCAGGATGGGTGGTTCAGAGAGTTGGGTGTCTGAGAATTCAAAATCAAAGTTAACCGAGACTCTTCGATGAAAAATAGAGGCTAGATGACCTGGGTCAAAAGAAATAAGAACCTGTCTGAAACCTAGTTGCCAAATAAAATTGAACTTCAACATACAAGAGATGAAAAAAAGCTCGTAGATTTTAATTTCAGTAGAGTTACACACACCTGGACACTTCCTGGCTTAGGCCAGAAGCGAAAATGCTAGAATCCAGTGAGAAAGACCGATTTGGAAGGCAGCACCAGGAAAGTAACCCAGCTTCAATGGTGTTCTCTCTGCTACCTCAGAGAGACCCAAAAAGCTTTAAGGAAGCTTCCATACACTCCTCAAATCTGGACACAAGCTCGAGTGATTTCAAGTAGGTCAATCTTTTTCCTGTAAGTAGTCACCAAAGAAAGTCTTTCGGTGCTAGGGTTGGAATCGGCACCAGTTTTGAAGACATAAATGGCCAGCAGCCAGCATAAGCGTTTGTTTGTTTACCTGGTAGAGGAAAAGGGCAACAGCAGTGTTTTTAGGGAGAAGCCCAAACCAACCGGAAATGCCTTTGCTCATATGTGAGGGCTGCCGAGTCCTCCCCAGAGCACCTCTTCCAGGTAAACAGATTTGATATTTTCTGAGCTTTTGGCTTCTCTGCTCTGGGTTACCGAATTTCTGAATTAACATTAGTATCAAGATACAGGATATGTTAAAGTTTCAATTTGCTCAGTCTCTGCTCTGGGTAAAAAGTAAGCAAGATTTTCCTCTCTGCCTCTCTTAGCCCAGTTTCAGCTCAGTCAAATACCTCTAAAATTTTCCTTTGCTACCTATTCTTCTAACTCATTTTCTTCATCAATTAAATGTGTTTGGAAATGTACGCTGTATCTACTTCTTCGTACTGATGGGATGATGGCAAATCAGAAAATATAGCTAAAAATGATTTAAAAACCTCCAGAAAAAAAATATTATGAGCCTATACATGTGTAAAATCCAGCCCCAAGGTAAATCACAATTGTTGTTTTCAAAATAAAGATTATAAATAGGGAAGCAAAATAAAAACATGTGCCTCAGTGTAGACTGGTATGTAAATTCAACACATCTGTAGGTTTAATGGAAGATGTGGACTTACAAGAAGGGGAAAGAGGCCTTACAAAAAGAGGCCCAGAGCCCAAGCCGTATTGTCAATAGGTAGGTCTATGTTTGTAATTAACGGGCTGTGGCAATTCTAATAATGTTATTGCATGTTTATATGTAAATGTATTTCGCTCCACATCTTGTCACTTAAAGGTTCAGTATAAGCCGTGGTTTGCGTTCTGGTTTGAAATGTAAATGATATCGAACGTGAAATCAGCTTGCTAAACTTCGCATCACACCCTCTCAGGAGTCTGCATGCTTTGAGAATCACTACATAGCTGTTCAAAAAGTGCCCTCCTAATGAGGCCAATTCTGACTAATGCATATTCCAAGAATAATACTTGACCAAAATTGAATGCAATTCTCTTGTACTTATTATAATTTTCTATGACAGAGAGCAGAGGCTAAATTCAGTGAAAGTATTGTTTTTCTTCTAAACTTGGTTCTGCCAAAATTTGTTTTTCTATCTCCCTCACCCCCTTCCCCCCACCCCCAGTCATCCCTTTTGGAATAATTTGGTGATCATAACCCACTGGGAAACTTGCTGGCATCTGCGTGGTGCCCATTTTCACCACTTTCCCTCACCCCTTAGATAGATTTTTGGTACAGAATGGAAATATTCTCAAATGGAAGAGTTATTAACAGCGGTAATGTCAAGAGCAGCCTTGAAACAGCATCTGATATTCCACATGTATAGGGCACCTATCATCCAGACAATGTAAAAGCCATTTGAGGTCTGTAACTTCCTTTTCTACACACAAGGAAATGTGGCAGTGAATCAGATTGATACAGGAATTTTAAATATGTGTGGTCACACAAGTTAGAGGAGATTATAAATTCAGCATTAGAAACCAAAAGAGAAAAAAATAAGCCACAGGTAGTATTCTCATATTATATTTGTTTGAGCTGTCAGGACAAAATACTAGAGCGAAATATTTTTATGACATGGAAACTAAGATCCGCTTTCCAAAATTATTTTCCACTAACTTAAAGCTATGTAGCATTGTGCAAACCTAAAGACTCCTACCCTTGCAGAATCAAACATTTATTCTATAACTGGCGAAAGGATACCTATTGCAAATGTGCACGAGTGCAGGGGAATGACGGGGTCTAGTCCCTGTAATAAATGCTCGGGAAAGCAGAATGCCTGCCAATCTCCAGATCACATTGTTTTTACCACATTCTCATGACTGATCCAGGGCAGATTCCAAAATCTCTCATTTCCTCAGGTACAGAGGGAAAAAGGATTCTATAACAAGGGAGGCTGCTCCCAATAACTTGAGTAAGAGTGCTTTATCTTTCCCTTTTTACTCTAAGCAGATAGTAAAGACGCCAACTCTCCAGTGAGTTCAAGGGGGTGAGAGGTGTAGAGAGGGTGGGGCTTTGAGGGGGATGGACAACGTGTCTCGACTAGGTTTACCTTGAGAGCAAGCCTGGCAGTTTAGACTCCTCACTGTATGTGTTTGTGTTCATTTGTTTGTTTTTTAAGAGACGAGAATGGATAATAGAGCTTGGTGGAAACTATGATATAGGGATTCAGTAGTTTTGGATGTTGTTCTACCCAAAGCTCCCTGCATGCTTTTCCCTGCCTTTCCCATGACCCTTAGTCATGTCTCCAAGAGGTCTCCTGAAGCAAATCTTTAAATTTTAAAAACATTCCTGAGAAGTTATATAGACACTGCCATATGCTCAACCTTTTATTACTGTTGGACTCCACTTCAGAAGTGGAGGATAAAGCAGGTGTCTCCTCCTTCCTCTTTCACTGTATTTTCCCTTTATGAGGCTTATTGATGCGAATACCAGAGCACAAATGACTAGACGCCAGCCCCACCTCTGCACGAGCCCACAGGAGAAGAGCTAGCGAGAACGTGCCATGCATGGTGCTGACCCTCACACTTGTCCTGGCACCTTGAGAAGCCTCTCTGGTTCACTCAGGGTTCAGGGCACAAGCAGTAGCAAGGGCCATTCGGGGCTGTGGCACCCAGGACACCAGGGCAGAATATTTAGCAGTTCCATTAAACGTGGAGATGCTCATGGGCAGTAGTGTCGAAGGTTGGTGCCTACGGTCCGCAACTATTTATCAACAAGGGGAGACTGATGACAGCTGACCTTTATTTGGGACCTCATAGCCTACAAGGTGCTTTCTCATTGTTTATTTAATCTTCATAATTTATCTGTGATAAATTTTCCTTATGGTTCAGCTGAGAAAACTGGGCTCTGAGTAGTTCATTCATTCACTGAATATTTATTGAGGGCCTACAATATGTCAGACACTGTTCTAGGCACTGGAGATAAAGCAGTAAGCAAAGCAGACAAAATTCCTGCCCTGGGGGAACTTGCCTTCTAGTTGGTGAGGAGAAGGGAGACAATAAATGAATATGCAGGTGAAATATATAGCATGTCAGATAAATGTTATGGAGAAAAATTATGATTGAGTACAGTGATGAAAGTGTACCAATGAAGAAGGGGAAAGCGTTTCTATTTACCTAGGGTACTCAGGAAGCGTCTTGTTGAGACGGTAATTTTTGAACAGATAGCTGCCAGAGGTAAAAGAGCAGGTCAGATGGGTATCTGGTGCAGGGGCATTGCTAGCAGAGGAAAGAGCAAGTGCAAAGGCCCTAAGGCAGACACATACTTTGCTTGACTGAGGAAATTCCAAGAAGCACTCGTGGCTTGTATGAAATGATTACATGTAGGAGTAGCAGGAGATATAGTCAAAAATGTAGGAAAGAATCTTATCAACATGGGGACTTGGCTCTTATTTTGAATGAGATGATAAACACAGGTGTTATTCAAAATACTTAACATCAAATACATCACAGATACCAACCCATCAGCATGGATGTCTGGCCACAGCATAACAGCAGAGTCCTAGAAGCCTCCCTGAAGTGCCAAGCATTACCCCTGAGTTGGCGCATTGTGGAGAGATCTCCTGTGGATTCCAGGGGAATTTCAGAGGAAGGGGATTGTGGGGATGGGCCATCTACTAATAAGGACAGAAGGCTTTTAATATTTTAACAACTGGTACCCCAATTCCAATGTAAGCCAGTTGGAGATCAACCCTAACAAGAAACCACAGCTGAGTCTGAGTGGAGGAGGGCCAAGATTGGACTCACTTTTTAAAGGATTGCTCTGGCTGAAGTGTTGAGAATAGAGCCTAGAGAGGCAAGGGTAAAAATAGAGAGACCCATTAGGTGGCTACTGTAGTCACCAGGTGAGAGTTGATGGTGGCTTGGACAGCGGTGGCAGTTGGGGACGAAGCACAAGGTAGCAGACTGAGAACATATTTTTTTAAAGCAGAACCAGGTGGATTTGCTGATGTCATGGATGTGAGGTGAGAGAGAAAGTGTCAAGCATGACATGAGGAACTAGAAGATTGGGGTTGCTATCAACTGGGATGGGAAAAACTGAAGATGGTGTAGGGTTGAGGAAGATCAGAAATTTGATTTTAGACACTGTCAGCTTGAGATGAGTCAAGTTCATTGAGCTCCCATCATGCACCAGCACCACAGCTCTGTGAGCTAAGTCCTGCATTACTATCTTCACTTTTCCTTTGAGATGACTGTGGCTCGGAGAGTTGAGGTGACCTACCCACAGTCACACAGCAGGTAAACAACACATCAAGGATTCCAGCAAGGCTTTTCAATTCTGAACCGAATGCTTTTCCCAGAACTCCACAGCTAAGAATCAAACAGCGCTACCAAAGTGGATCATTGATGAGAATTTGCCTCTCTCTGACCCACTCACTCAAAGGCAAGATTTAAATAAAAACTTTCAAACTCTAAGATTTAGGGAATCTGCTGTAAAAGGAGAGAAGAGTTTAATTTTAAATTCAATTGAAAAACCAAAAGGGTTTTTTTGCCTTAAAAAATAAAACAAAACCGAGGTGAGCCTAAGGCCAGCATGCTGATTGCATCAGAGAGACAAAGATGAAAAGAGGAGAGAGGAAAACGGGCATGAGCCCTAAATCAGCACGTTAAAGGGGCTGGCCTGCGAGGCTTGTATTATCAGACGTTAGTCGGAGAGGGACATTCTTTTGCTGGCTCAGAAGAAATCTGAAATAACACATTAATTTTAGGTCCTTTGATATTTTTTTTCCTGGAGATGTTTTGCTTTGATACATCTGACAACAGCCAAAGAGAAAGCCTCAGAACACAGACATAATAAAAACAGTTGATGATCCATAGTCCCTAAGCATACGTTCCACTGTCTTAGTTTTGCCCAGTTCAAATCTGCAGCTCGCTAAGAAGCTACAGGACATCCTGGAGGATTTAAAGAGCAAGCTTGAAGGTTTTAAAGCTCCAGTGTCAGGACTTCTGCCTTCAGCTAATGGCTTTAGGACCTGCTAAAACTCAGATGCTTCTGAGAAGGATAATGTTTTACAATTAATCCAAAGATCCCTGAGCATGTTAGAGAGGACTTACCAACCAAAAGCCAAATGGCCCAGCATGGCAAGCTCTTTCACTGTTTGGCAGAAGGCTGGCTTCCAGTGGTTTAGAAATGCGGGTACCATTGTTTGGGTAAAGAAATGAAGGAAGAAACTGGATTGCATTCACCCATTCAACTAACATTTGTTGTCCAAAAATAGTAACATAACTATAAAAACGGAGACCTAGGGATTTCCCTGGTGGCGCAGTGGTTAAAAATCCTCCTGCCAATGCAGGGGCCACGGGTTCGAGCCCTGGTCTGGGAAGATCCCACATGCCGTGGAGCAACTAAGCCCGTGTGCCACAGCTACTGAGCCTGTGCTCTGGAGCCCGCGAGCCACAACTACTGAGCCAGTGTGCCACAACTACTGAAGCCCGCGCTCCTAGAGCCTGTGCTCCGCAACAAGAGAAGCCACTGCAATTAGAAGCCTTTGCACCACAAAGAAGAGTAGCCCCTGCTCACCACAACTAGAGAAAGCCCACGTGCAGCAATGAAGACCCAATGCAGCCATAAATAAATAAATAAATAAATAAATAAATAAATAACTGAGACCTGATAGGGAGGGTTGGGAGATCGTATAAGTGAAATAAACTCATCATCTTTTATGATGCAGAGTCAAAGATATTACATATAACTGATAAATCAATAAATAGGAAGGCAATCACCAGAAGAAATAAAACCAGGAATTGTTTGCTGGTTTTGGGGGGCACAGGAATGATGAAGGTGTTAAGGAAGCGAAAAAATACCTTGCATTTTATACTCTTCTGTACTGCTTGCCTTTTAAAAAGTGCATGTACTATGTTTTATTTAAATTTTTAAATTGAATAAATATATTGAAATTTGGTTTATATGAACAAGGTTGTGGTGATAAATGGTGAGTAAGATGCGCATGTTCCATGCTGTCATGGACGCTTTGGACTGAACACCCTGAAGCAGACAAAGAGTGAAAGATCTGAGGCACGATAATGGAAACACTGCAGTAGGATTTTATTTTCCCTTTTGGGGGGAACCTCGATCTCTTTCCTGCTAGTGTCTCATTCCTCTGCCTTGGATGAAATTCAGATGAAGAAAGGATGTAATTTTCCTAATTGGTAGACATTTTATAACTATACAAGGCAAACCCTGGCTCTGCCATATTCCCTACACATTCCTCCCATATTCCTTCTCTCTTTCCTGAAAGGAACAACTTTGAAGTTCCTTTCCTCGGTAGGAATTGAACCACTCACAGAAGAAGGTGTGTAGGATGAGTGGGAAATAGACACAGGAGAGGAAGTCAGTTCTTTCTTACATTTCCCTTTGATCCTAGAACTCTGACCTGGCTGTATACTTGTGTACCAGACTCCCCAACTGGATCAGAAGGAAAATGCTTCCAAAAATAAATTGCCAGAAGCAATGGAGTTAATACATTTAAATATGCTAAGGGTGAATCTTTCTCAGAACTTCAGACTTCAAACATGGAATCATTAAAACTATTAGCGCTTCTTAGTGCTTCTCTGAGTTCTGTCCTACAAATGCCAGGGGTGTCAGGCTACCTTTGTTTTAATAACTCTGGTAACTCTTTCTTCACATAATTGGTTTCAGTGTATCAGGACCTTCTTTCTTGGGCTATACTGAAGGATTCTTGATTTGGTTAGTTCCGTAGAAAAACCTTTTCAATGCAGTGTCCCACAATCACTACAAACCCAGGATAATCATCCTAATTTTACAGTTAGAACTTAAGCTTTTTGCTGATAATAACACTAGTTTACATTTGTGGTCAAGCATTCATGCTCTGCTTTCAACAAAATTTAATTAGTGCATATCGTGTGAGCAAATTTTAGTAGGTATAAGGATACTAGGATGAAATAAGGAATCTTTGCTTTTGAGTACATAGTCCAGTTTAAATCAAAATAAAGTGCAGTAAAAGCTTTAATAAAGTTGCAATGGGAATAGTATTATTGCATCTTTCCTGATAGGTAAGCCCATCTGTATTGTTTTTCATCAACTTTTATAGATTAGAGAGAGGAGAAGGGTTAGATGCCAACTAGAGATAAATATGCTGGAGGAAAAGAAAGCAGAAAGCCTGCATCAGCTAGTTTGGAAGAATTGGAAGAGAAGAAATGATGGTGTAGGTGAAGAGGTCAGACTCAAATAATTGCATTTCACCATTGTCTCCCACCTTGAAAAAGGAGCTTGGTTGGGGTACAGCAAATAGAAATATCAATACAGGCATGAAGGCACCAGGGATGAAGGTAGGCTGGGGACACTGCATGCTTCCAGGAGAAGCTAGCACTCAGCTGGAGGAAGGACCCTGATATGCTGCCAACTGTTTATACTGTAATTCTTTTTCCCAGCTTTCCCCACATCCCCACAGCCATTTATCACAGTGACTGTACACCGAGGAAGGGAAAATAGCCAGTTTTGGGGGGAAATTATTGGGCACTGACTCTGAACTGACACTAATTCCTGTGACCTAAAGACACTGACTCAGCCGTCAGGGCTAATGGAGGTCCAGCTGTGACCGAACCAAACTTGCGTCCACTCACCCGTGCAGTAAAGCCAATCTACTGACACTGGGTTGTGGTGAAGGAAAGTGCAGCGTTTACTGCAGCTGCCAGACAAGGAGTCTGGGGCAGCTCATGCTCAAAACATCAAACTCCCCAGTGGGCTTCAGGGAGGTATTTTTAAAGGCAAGGTGAGGGAGGGGAGTCGAAGGGTATGTGATCAGCTCATGCACAATTCTCTGATTGGTTGATGGTGAGGTTACAGGGGTGGGTGTCAAAGGGGTTAATATCATCAATCTTCAGGCTCCAGTAGTCTCTGGGCTATGTCCCCTTGGTCCTCAGGCAGTTAACTCCTCCCATTCGTGGGGGTTTTAGCATCTGTAAAATAACTCAGGAAATGTGCATCAGATACTATTATATAGACACTTCAGAGAGGAACTAAAGCAGAGGACATGGAGGGAGGGGTCGGTCCCAGGAGGGCCCCATAGGGTCCTGCTCAGTTACAAAGTGATCAATGTAATTTTAGCTCAGGTATGTTTCACAATGGACCAGTGGTCCCTAAAAAGACCTCATGGTTATTTTCAAAATTCCAGAAGGCATAGTTGGAACTGGCAGAACCCCTATACTGATTCTCTGATCTATGGGGTGAGGGACATTATGGTAAGAAAGGCCAAGTGGAAACCCCTAGAACTTTTCCTCCACCTACCAAACTATTAAACCAAAAGCAATACCACATTCCTGGAAGGACTGTAGAGATTAGTGCCATCATCAAGGACTTGAATGATGCCTAGGTGGTGATTCTTAACACATCCTTATTCAAATAACCTCTTAAGCCTGTACATAAGACAGACAAATTCTGGAGAATGACTGTGTGATCATAAACTTAATCAAGTGGTGACTCAAATTGTACTTTGCTGTTACAAATGTAGTTTCTTTCCTGGAACAAATCAACACATCTGGTGAATGTTTGTTTGTTTGTTTTTTGTTGGTTTTTTTTGTTTTTAACTTGTTAGTAAAGATCACCAGAAGCTTTTTCCTTTTAACTTGAAGGGTCAGCAATATATACTCAATGTTCTTTCACTGTTCAGAGCTACATTAACTCTCTTGACTCCATCATAACTTAGTCCACAGGACTTTGGTCACCTCTCCATTCCACAGAACAAATGCTTCCCTAATATATTGAAGATAGCATGCTGATTGGATGTGGTGAGCAAGAAGTAACAATTACTCTGGAAACCTTGGTAACACCTGGAAGATGTGATATAAAACCCACAAAACTTAGGGGCCTAGGACAAAGTAATTTGTATAAAATTTGCCCTTCTGCCACCATAATCAGCTCAACAGTGTTCAGACATTGGGACAGCAGGCAGTTCCCTAAGAGAACATGCAAGGTAAGACCCAGCATTGCCCTGGATTTCTGCCTGGAAGCACTTTGCAGCCTGCAGCACAGAACATAGTGGTCTTGCTGAGTTGAGAAGACAGAAATTTGAATTTAAGGAGGATGAGGCAGCTGGAATTTGTGACATTAAGTGCCAGAGAGAAGGGAGCTATGCAGAGAGAGAGCTCTAGAAACCTGACTCTAGATCCCCTTGAGTCTTCTGCTGATTAATAAGTTATACGTGTGTAGAGTGAATCCGTGAGCCCAAGCAAAGAGGAACTATTAAAGAGCAATAGGATGAACAATCCCCAGTTCTCACACAGGGTGGGGAGCCATTCATGTTCTGACCACAGGAGAGAGACCTCGCTGAATACTGGGAGCATTCAATAGAGACTCCGGAAGAGTCACATGTTAGTAGTGAGGTTAAACCAGCTCCTGCCTAATGGCTATCTTGGCCCATGCTTTAAAAAGCTTAAAAGGGGATTAAGCTAATCCATAAGTAATCTACCTGCCTCCAAGATCAAAGCCCAATAAACTGAAAAACAACCAAACTAGCACTGGACAACAGAATATTCACAGTGCCTGATATCCAATCAGGAAGAAGCAGGAAAACATGACCTATTTCCAAGGGGGAAAAAAAAAAATCAGTCAACAGAAACAGAACAAGAAATGTTAGAGCTGTTGGAATTAGCAGACAATGACTTTAAAATAGCTACTGTAAATATGAGGAGAGAAATGGAAAATACATATTTTTATAAAAAGGAACAGGAACTTCTAGAGGTGAAAAACCATACTATCTAAATGAACACTTGACTGGTTGAACTGTATTTCCCAAGAAGATAATGTAGAAGTCCTAAGCCCCAGTACCTAGGAATGTGACTTAATTGGGAAATAGGGTTACTGTACATGTAAATACTTGAGATGAGATCATCCTGGAGTAAAATGGACCCTTAATCCAATATGACTAGTACTCTTAAAAGGAGAGGCAAGAGACACACAGGGAGAAGTTGGTCAGTCAACAGTGGAGGTAGAAATCGAAGGAATGCATCTATAAGACAAGGAATGCATCTATAAGACAGTGAATGCCAAGAACTGTCAGCAAACACCAGGAGCTAAAAAGACAAGGGATTCTCCACAGATTTCAGCGGGAGCGTAGCCCTCTTGACATCTTGATTTCAGTTCTCCAGAACTGTGAGACAATAAATGTCTATGGTTTCAAGCCATCCAGTTTGTGGTACTTTGTTATGGCAGCCATAGGAAACTAATCCAACTAGATTAGCAGATTGTAACTGTATAATTATAATTATGACTGTATCAGATTATCTACTGGAGAATGGAAACCTAAACACAATGGAGAAAAAAGACTGAAAGAAATTAACAAAGCCTCAGTGTGTGAGACAGTATCAAGTGATTATATAAATATATATGTAGTTAAAGTCCCAGAAAGAGAAGAAAGGAGCAGAAAAAATATTTGAAGATTTTTTCCAAATTTTTTGTGAACTATAAACCCACATACCCAAGAATCTCAACAAGCCCAAACAAGATAAACACAAAGAAAACCACACCAAGACATATCATAATCAAATTTTTGAAAACCAGTGATAAGATAAAATGTTAAAAGCAGCCGGGGGCAGGGGGTATGAAGAAACATTACATATAGAAGAACAAAGATAATGATTTGTGCTGAGTTCTCTGTTTAAAGAGATGCAAGACTGGAGACAAAGGAATGACATCTTTTAAAAGAATCTCGAGAAAGAAAAAAAAGTCAATTTTATATCCTGTGAAACTGTCTCTTGAAAATGAAGGAAAAATATAGTTTTTTAACAAAGTTGAGAGAATTTGTCATCAACAGCTGTGCGTCATAAGAAATATTAAAAAGAGTTCTTTAAGCTAAAGGAAAAAAAAAACATATGGAAACTCAGTTTACATAGAGGGGAAAGAAGAGAAGCAACATTGTTAATATATAAGTGAAATAAAACACATATTATCTCATTTTTCACTTCCTAGAGGTTAATTGACATTTTGAAGTAAAAAATATTAGCAATGTATTGGGGGATGATAACATACCATAGACGTAAACTGTGTGATAACAATAACATTTTTAAAAATGGGGAAAGTGGAAGTATATGCTCTTAAGGTTCCTAAATTATACATGAAGTGGTATAATACTCTTAACAGGTAGATTGTGGTAAGTTAAAGGTGCATATTTTAAATCTTTGAACACACACTAAAAAATAAAGCAAAAAGGAATAGCTGATATGCCAATAAAAGAGATAAAAAAGAATTCCAAAATAATTCAATTAAGCCAAACAAAGGCAGGAAAAGATGAAAAAAAAAAGCTAACAAAAAAGAGATAGTAAGATGATAGATTTAAACTTAACTATAACCATATTGTTAATTATGTTTAATGTAAATGTACTAAAAGTACCAACTGAAAGGCAGTAGTTTTTAAACTAAAAAGTAAGATCCAGCTATATGCTGTCTATAACAAACTCACTTGAAATATAAAGACATAGGTAGATTTAAAGTAAAAGAATGTTAAGTAATATGCCATGAAAACACTAATCATAAGAAAGCTGTAGTGATTTTACCTGATAAATTATATGAGAAATATTACCAGAGATAAAGAAGGACATTTCATGATAATAAATTAGTCAATTCATAAAGAAAACTCAATAATCCCAATATGTGTGTAACTGATTTCAGAACCTTAAAATATATGACGCAAAAACTGACAAGGGAAATAGACAAAGCAACAATTTTAGCTGGAGACTTCAATACTCCTCTCTCAGCAATTGATAGAACAGGCAGACAGAAAATCGGTAAAGACAGAGAAAACTTGAACACTGTCAACCAATTTGACTTAACACGTAGATAACACTACATCCAACAGTGGCAGAGTGCATACCCATAACAAATGGACATGGAGTAATCACTAAGATAGACCATATTCTGGGTCATTAATAGTCTCAACATAATTAAAATTATTAAAATCATATGTGATCTTTGACCACAATGAAATAAATTAGAAATCAATAACAGGAAGAATATTGCAGAAACTGAGTATGAAACTAAAAGTCTTTCAACAAAGAAAATTCCAAGCCCAGTTTGTTTCAGTGGTGAATTCTATCAAATATTTAAGGCAGAAATAATAACAATCCTACACAAACTCTTTTAGAAAATTCTTTATATTGTGTGAAGCCAGAATTCTCTGATACCAAAACCAAAGTCTTTATAAGAAAAGAAGTTCAAGTCCAATATTGCTCATGAACATAGACAAAGAGTTTCTTAATTAACTATAAATAAATATAATCCAGCTGCATTAAGAAAGGATAATACATCATGACCAACTGGGATATATCTCAAGAATACAAGGTTAGTTTAACTTTTAAAAATCACTATATTAATAATCAAGTAGATACAAAAGAGCGTTTGAAAAATTTCAACATCCGTTTATGATAATAACTCTGAGCAAGTTAGGAGTAGAAGCCATCTTCCATATGACAAAGGGCATCTACAAAAAAACCTACTGCTAAGATCATAACAATGAGAATGAGATGAGAATAAATGCTTTCCCCCATCAGAAATGAGACGAGGACGTACATTCTCACCATTTATGTTCAGCACTGTATTGGAGGTCCTAGCCATGCAATAAGGCAAGAAAAATGAGTGAAAGTAATAAATGTGGAAAGGAAGCAAAAAAAAAGTCTTCATTTGAATGACTGTTTATGTAGAAATCATAAGAAAATTTTTTTAATGTTACAAGTGATTTTAACAAAGTTTCCTTATACAAGGTCAATATACCAAAACCAATTATATTTCTATATACTAGTAGTAAAAAGTTAAATACAGAATTAAAATAATATTACTTACTTTAACACTCAAGACATTAAATAATTAGGGTACATTTAACAAAATGTGTAGATTCATTGTACCCTGAAAACCACAAAAAAATGTTGAGAGAAATTAAAGGAGACCTAAAGAAATGGAGAGATATATCATGACCACAAATTCAAAGACTCAGTATTGCTAAGCTGTCATTCTGTGCAAATAAAAATTTCAGATACAATGTAATCTCAGTCAAAACCCCAAATGGAAGGCTGTTTTTTAGGTATTAGCAATCTGGTTCTAAAATTTATAGAAAATTCAAAAGAACCTATATTAGCCAAAACAGTTTTGGAAAAGAACAAATTTGGAAGACTCACTGTACCTGATTTCAAGATTTATTGTAAAGCTAAAGTAATCAAGATAGTGCAATATTGGCATATGGTTAGACATATAGATAAATCAATAGGACAAAATAAAAGGCCTGGAAATGGATCCAAATATAAATATATAGTCAATTGATGTTTGACAAACTTACCAAAGTAATTCAACAGAGAAAGGACTGTCTCTTCATCTCTTGCTTTGACCATAGACCAATTATAGAGGCTAAAACTAAGTTCTAAAAGAAATCATAAAAAAATCTTTGCAACCTTGGAATAGACAAAGATTTCTTAGAGACATCCCACAAAGCACTAATCATATAAAAATTACTGAAAAATTACACTTCATCAAATTTAAAAACATGTCTTTGAAAGACACCATTAAGAACTTGAAAAGCAAAGCCACATACCAGGAGAAAATGCTTGCAGTGCAAAGGACTTAGGTCTAAAATACACAAAAAAATTCTCACAACTCAAAATAAGACAAACAATCTAATTTTTTAAATAGGGAAAAGATTTGGGAAAATAAATGCATTACATAAGAAGTTACATAAATGGCCAGTAAGTACATTAAAAGATACTCAATATCATTAGTTACTATGGAAATAAAGATGAAAACCATGAGATACTATTTTATATCTACTGAGACTAATATTAAAAAGACTGACAATACCAAATTTTGGCTAGGAAATGGAGCAACTGGAACTCTCATATTTTGCTGATGAAAGTGTAAACTTGTATAATCACTTTGAAAAGATGTTTAGCAGTTTCTTCTAAATTAAACATACACTTTTCATAGTACCCAGCCATTCCAACTAAGTGTTCACTTACAAAAAAAAAAAAAAAGTGTGAATGAATGTTCATAGAAACTCTATTCATAATATCAAAAAAACCTGAAACCCAAATGTTCATCAAATGCTGAATGAATAAACTAATTGTGGTACATCCGCATGATGGAATATTATGTAACAAACTTGTTACAAGCAACAACATGGAAGAATACAAAATCCTTATGGATGAATGAAAGAAGCCAGTTATAAAAGAGGGCATAGGGTTTGATTGCATATATGTGAAATTCTAAAACAGGGAAAACTAATTTTTACTGACCAAAAGAAGATTACAGTTGCCTAGACCAAGGGGTGGGGAATTATCAAATGCAAAGGGACACAAGGGGACTTTTTAGGATAATGGAAATGTTCTATATCTTGACTGTGATGTTGGTTACTCAAGTATATACATTCATCAAAACTTACTAAACTGTACACCAAAATGGGTATAATTTATTGTATTTAATTGTACTTCAATAAAGTTGCTTTAAAAAAAAAATCTGAGCCTTCCACCTCAGCAAAATTTTTAGAGTTCCAAGGTGAACAAGTTGCTCTCTTTGGCCCCTTTTATCACTAAGAAAGAAGTCTGCCCTGCTCAGTGCTTCAGGACTAGTTAGTGACTTAATTCTCTAATTCTCCAAGTCTCCCTTCTGGACCTTAATTTCCCCAGCTCCTCTCACAGGAAGTATGATTCCTATAATAAGTCCATTATTTCGTAACACTCTTAGCTGCTCTGCTGCTCCAAATGGTTTCCTAGACCAAAACAATGCCCTTATTACACATGGGAAAATATACAAAAGAGTCAATGAGCTAGTCATTTGTGCTTCCAAGAATTAAACATCAAAACTCACAAACATGGGACTTTCCTGGCGGTCCAGTGGTTAAGACTCTGCGCTTCTAATGCAGGGGGCGTGGGTTCCATCCCTGGTTGTGGAACTAAGATCCCACATGCCGTGCGGTGTGGCCAAAAACTCACAAACATGGTCTAGGGAACCTTCAGTCACCCACTGTATTAGTTTTCTACTGCTGTGTACCAAATTGCCACAAACTTGGTGGCCAAAGCCATTATAATTTACTAACTCACAGCTTATGTGGAGCAGGAGCCTGGCATGTTTTAGCTGGGTCTTCTGCTCAGAGTCTCATAAGGCTGAAATCAAGGTGTCTGCTGGGATCCTGATCTCTTCTGATAAATCAATAGGCCAGAATAAAAAGCCTGGAAATGGGTCTTCTTCTGAGCTTACTGGTTGTTGGCAGAATTCAATTCCTTGTAGCTGCAGGACTGAGGTCCCCTCTTTCTTGCTGGCTGTCAGCTGGGCACTGCTCTCAGATCCTACGGCCCACCCTCAGTTTCTTGTCACGCAGCCCTCTCTACAACATGGCAGTTTGCTTCTTCAAGGCCAGCAGGTAGGCATTTCTCTTGCTTCAAATCTCTCAAGCCAGTCTATTAAGGAGTCTTAATCCGTGTAACACTATCACAGGAATGACTATCCCATTACTTTTGAATATAATATAACTTAATCAAGGAAGTGACTTTCCCAAGATTTTCACAGATCCTGTTCACACTCACTCCATTATCTCAGCAGTTAGGGAATAACACAAAAGATATGGGCCTTGGAAGATGTATAGAATTCGGAGAGACAAAGAGGAAAGGGAAAAGAATTTCAAGCAAGGAAATGACGTAATGTTGTAGATGTATGCTGTGGGGCTGAGAGAAGGATGAAGTTGGCATATTAAAGCTACAAGCCAAGTGAAACAGGAGTTTTGTGCTAGAGATCACGGGAACCAGAATAATTGGAGAATAGAGTCAGAATAAGTGGAAAATACAGTCAATTTTTACCACTATACTGAGAAATGTGGGCTTCAACAGAAAGGCAGAAGGGAAATGATATGTGGAATTTTAGTAGGGAGAATGACACAACACAGGGTACATTTTAGGATGATAAGAAAAGTGAATAAAACTGAGAAATTATCGGTATAGCTAGACATAATCTGATTCAGATATAAGGTGGTAAACCTTCAGCTAACTGTGGGAGTAGAAAGGAAAGAAGAAATCTGAGACTGCTAAAGGAAATTCCATGACGTATTTGTCCCTTCTGTAGGTAGTCCTTCCCAAAACCCATTTCTTTGATTTTATAACCTTGCTTATATCCACTGTTAGCTTTATATCCTAAGAACCATTATCTGCTTATGCCATTGAGTTAGATAATTAGTGATAAAAATGCCTACCACGTATTGGGTGCCATTTAATTTTCACAACAACCGCATGAGATAGGTACTATGAGAAACAGAAGGGTAGAGAGGTTGAACAACTCACACAGCTAGTCAGTATCAAAGTTCTGAATAGAATTCAGGCCTTTCTCCCTGCTACGCACCATGATATACTGCCTCCATAAACTATTAAGTTTGCTAAGTTTGTGTGTGCAGAGTAGTTTAAAAACTGGTTTTACTTATGATAGCTACAATTTAATGTTTGTTTGTCTCAAGGAGTCTAATCCATAGAATGCCATGCAGAGGAGGATCAAAAGCATAAAGCTGTATCCACTTATTAAACTGAGATAGAAAATAGAGATAATTATCCTAATGATTTAAACGTACAATGTCTTAACTATGTTATAGAAGTTTATGAGATGAGGTTCATAAAATACCTGACTCATGGCAATCACTCACGAAATGTCAGTTCCCCTTTCGCTTTTTTCCCTCTTTTTATTCTCTTCTACTAGTTACTCCTCTTCTACATTAATAAATTAAAATATAGGGGTCAGTTAGTTTAATGTTGTTTTAAAGAAGACTACACATTTGCGGAGAAGGGTGAGGCAGTTAAGTCCACCAAATTCACATGCCCCTAAGAGGCTGTGGGAAAGGAACCGCAAGCAGATTGTACATTTTTTTAGGAAAAGGGGGGGAACTTACAAAGATGAGGTTTGGGGCAACAGAAAGCTTATGGCAAGAAAAGGAAGTGCATGGGCTCACCATCAATAACCTTTCACAGTGACCTTGGAGGATGAAACACTCTGTGGTTTGATTTACCCAGATAATTACATTGGTTCTGCATTTGGGGTGCCAGAGGACAGAAAGTTGCGGTTGTACTACAGATTGAACTGCCCTTTGGAAACTGATTTTTCTCCCTTCATGAACTTCACAGCAGCAGTTCAGCCCCAGCCTCAGCTGAAGGAGACCCCTCTGCTCTCCTGCTGGCTAACAAGTACAGACTTAGCCTCGGGGCCACATAAATCCAGGCATGTATCAGTTCATCTCCAAACACCCAGCACATCTGCTCCATCAATTAGAAAGCATCAGGCAAGCGAGCCATTAGAAAGTTTAGCATGATTAGTAGCTACTATCATGAATAGTAGCTACTATTATGAATTTTCATATCCACTTTTAACATCTCCATTGTTTCAACTAAGACCTCTGGTTATTAGTTTTATTAAAAGAGTGGGTGCGGGGCCGGGGGGAACGGAGAAGAAAAAGACCCAAACTTGCTTCCCAGGCAGGTTAATACAAGCTCTTCCTCAACTCTCTTATTCTTGATTTAAGGAACATTCTCAGAGAGAGAGCAAAGGAGTTTGGGGTTGTATGGAAAATTTGACTCAAACCAAAAACCCAGCTAACACCACAAAATGGATTGGAGTCAAATCAGATAAATAGAAAGAGAAAAGAATACAAAATATTTTTGAATGACAGTATCAAAAAGGTTAAAAAGCTTAACAAGGACCTGATTCAAAACGAACAGACCACGGGTTAGCTGTATCCTAACAAGGTGTTTTCAAGTATTGATTCAATGATGTTTCCTTCTCTATGCCCATAGAAATTTAATTAAATGTTCACAAACATATACACTCTTCTTGGGTTTGGTTTCTGTAACTACCAAAAATAATGTTTGAGAAATCACCAAAACCCCTCAGTGTATTATTCATGTAACCTAGATATCTCATGAAAACAAAATGTACAAGACTCTAGTGCCAGTTACCATGTGAAAATATCTGGCAACAGTCTGTTTTTACTTCTTTGATAAACTGTATTGTCTTTTTGTTATAATGGAAAAGGATTAGTAAGGCTTAACAAATAAACAGCAGCTTCCTTCGAGAAATTGACCCTTGTATTTTATAAAACCAAGAAATCAATGTTGAATAGAATATGGGGGGTCTTTGACAGACTAATGGAGGGCAACCTTCAAGGTCTATAACCATGAAAAGATCTGGTTCAGATGAGGATTTGGGTTAGTGATACATTTTGATACTTTCTATTTTAAGCACCCCAAAATTTAGATGCTTATGCACAGATTATCCAATTTTTTCTGAAAATCTTTAGTCTGCAAAATTGTGTTCTACCAGGACTTTTTGCCTGTGTTTGGCCTGGAAATGATAATATTTATAATAATATATCTTGAAATGCAAAGGTGTGCCCAAAGGAAAAATAATAATTAAAAAAAAGTGAACCAGACACTTTCAAACCTCAAAAAATGTTTGGTTTAGTGAGTGCTTTGAGTGAAGGCTCAGAGAGTAGGGGCAAGATACATTTTGAAAAGTCCAAACAAGTTTTTCTTATCCTTTGCCAAAACAAGGTTGGTATTTTTCAAACAAAATTTTTACTATATATTGAATAAGTAAAGAAAAGGGAAAGAGATAAAAGCAAGCACAGTTTAGAATTTAACTTTTGGCGGGGGGAGCTTAAAGCACTTAAGTAGAATCTAGACGTTTTCAAATACATGTCAGCTCTTGTACTGTCTGAGGTTACATCACCTGTTTGATTTAAGATCAAGACCTGAATTACCAAATAGTATTGCCCTTTGCAGCCAAGTCCACATTTGAATCAGCTTTTTTGTATCACTCTGAGTAAATCTCTTTCTTGACCACTAAAGTCTGGTCTGAGCTCCTGAAATCAATATCCTGATACATTAATCCTGAAAACCTGTAATTGATGCCAACACAGGGTTATCATTAGGTGATAAGTCTTCAACTTTCTTTTCTTCCATCATTCATAATGAGGAAGCTCTTGCTTCCGAGGTAATTAAAGGTTGGCAGGTTTATAAGTAGGTTTGCTTTGCCACTTTTTTTCTTCATATGGTTTCTTTTCAGTTTCTCTTCCTTAATAACTAGCTTAACACCTTTATATAATAAAAAGGTCAGATGGGCTCCACACAAAGCACCCATAATAGCTGGCAGGCTATCCCCCTGCTATTAGCCATCATTTAGCTCAGCAGAAGTGTCAGAGCAAGTAGGAACAAAGAGAAAAAGGAGCATTTCTAGGGGCACATCAGTGAGAGAGCAGAGGAGGAAAGAGGGGCTGAAAGACAAGGCATGAGGGGAGACACACTGCCTGGAAACAGCGGCATGATTCCTTCTGAAGTAGGCAGCAGGCTTCCTTGCAATACCATAAGATTATCTTAAGAAATGAATGCTTTGGTAAGGGTACAGACATGCAATGACACAGGTGTAGACACATGTGAAGGACAGACCAGGACATGGCTTATCCATTTTCTCCCATTTTCAGGATCACAATCAATTCACTGCAGCCAAGTAAAGCCTGTAATAGTCCAATTAATTTCTAAGGAGACCAATATGAATGCAAAAAAACCTAGTTATTTGAAATGTATAGACATAGTCTAGTTACCTACAGATGTTTATTACATAATATTAGGTCAATCTGTAAGACATGGCTAATATTGACCATTTTTGACCTACCAAAAAGGCAATTTCATATGATTCTAGCTATGTTTATAAATAGAATGGTGTAAAGATTTTCTTTGGACTTGAAAATCAGTCTAATCTTGTGGATTTTTCAGATTCAGTGCATTTAAAAGCCAAACACGAAGTCATTTGTGTTTCTTCTTTTCCTAGAGTATGTCTATCTCTTGCCCATTTTCATGGATATCAAGTGTTTAATAGATATCTGGCCCTACAGGCCAAGTTGTGGGAAAACTTAACTGTCAACTGAGTATGAAATCAAGGACGCAGTTTCTGGTTAAGCCAGTAAACTCTGCACAGGAAATACTCCTTGTTCTACGGCCATATCCGGTATATCTTGTCCCAATTTGCCAGCAAATGTTAGTCCTCTTTCAAACAAAGACTTGAGGGGAAAAAAAAATTCTGTTCAGCTCTGAAAAAGCAATTGCTAGTATCCTCCTGATGTCAGGAAAATTTTATTTATTCCCCAACATATTCTTACCAGGCAACAGAGAGAAGAGTGTGAGTCTCAGTCAGAAGACCTCACGCACGCTCTCTTGGCCTCAGCATCCTTAAGAGGGGTCAAGCCACATGAACATGAGCTCCCTTCTTGCTCTAAATTCTGCTTTTCACTCTTGTACTTATAATTGTTAATACTCATGAAATTCTTAGGGTGGCCTAATAAGTCAATCTAAGGCTTGCTATAATCTGCCTGAATTTGCCCCAAACCTTTAAAAACACACAAATATGAACCAATGAGCCTAAATTATAGCATCCTGTACATTTGCTGTAGGAAACTTCCTATTATCACTACCTTTATATACATGATTTCTCACCAAGTAAGTAGGAGACAAACCGCTTAATAATTTCCAGGCCGGTGAACTTTTGCCCAACTTCAAAATAAAGTTGTTATTCTCCTTCCAGCAAAAGTTGAAGAAGTATCAAGCCCAGCAAGAATGAGTTGCCCAAAATAAAAAAGTCCATGTCATCAATATGCTAACAGTGTCAGATCAAATACAAGTGGTTTATTTCCTACTGTGTGCATTCATACAAATTAATCTCAGTGAATACTAGAGTTTGGGTGGCCAAAGAGCTACCATAAAGATGCTTCTCTTCTGAGATTGCATGGAGACTTTTTTAAGAATAAAGGATTTCATAGTAACTTTAAGGTAACATTCTCAGGGAAAAAGAAATTCCAAATTTCTGTATTGTAAATTGCCAAGAACTGGGATCAAGTCCTGATGCCTCCACTGATATGCTCTGGAACTGAAAAACAAGTCAATTTCTCCCTTCCTCAAGGTCTTGAAATTAATGTTTTATCTGGATCTCCTGTGTCGTAGTAATCAAGGTTTCCCAAGAATAAAGTAGAATTATATGGCATCTTAGATTCCTTCCAAAGGTGCTGTCACTGTTTCTTTCTCCTTAATTAGTTGAACATATTGCCAACTTTTCCCCAAGGCATTGTATTTATTCCAGCAAATTCTTATTCAGAAAGCTCACGTTACAATGATCCTGTACGCTTTATCTGGATTGGCAAATTTAAGCCCCCCTCCACTAATTTATGTTTTATTAAAACTGATTCAGTTGAGGGAGCATATCTGAAAGCACTGCAAGGAAATTGCTTGAAGGCAAACTGCAAATTAAAGTCTATATCAAATCCCATTTATAAAAGTAAATGTGTGTACATGGATAAGTGAGTCTGGACACAGTTGTGCAAAGGCAAGGAGGTAGCCATGGTGTGAATTAGGAATGCCCTCTATGGCCAGCGTGCTGATCAGGGCAACTTTATTCTAGAAGGATGTATTCAGTGATGGGCCCGGAGAGGCTGGTGAAGGTGAGGCTCATGCCAACACAGAACCGATTGTGCCGTTTCCTGTCTCAGTGACAGCCGGTTATAATGAGGCAGAGGAGAGCGTACCCCACCCTCTGTGGGTCTGGAAGATGCATTTAAATTCGCTAGAAGAGCCAGCACCTGCAAGATAAAAGAATCAGGGAATCAGCTAAAAAGGTGGGCAAGCATTCTTAAAAAGGAAAAAGGATGATTGAGGAAAGGGAAGAAAGGAACATAAAGAGGGGGAAGGAGTGATATAAGGAAAATGCATGTGAGCGAAAACGAGAAGGGAAAGTGAAGTATTTATTAAGGAAAGAAGGTGATGATACAGGGAAATTTAATTGAATGAAGAAAATGATTCTACTTTCTAAGCCTGAAAATTGATGACAAATGGTCACTATATAGAGAAATTCTAAAAACCCTCAACAGCTCAAATTAGCTATTTCACCTCATCATTTTTTTCATAATATCAAAAGAACAACTCATTCTGACCTAATTACTGACATTTTAGTGAGTGCCTGGATTAGTAGGTACTTTTACCCTTGTAAGACATGAACGTTACCCTTGATGAGCAATAGAGTATCTTCCAGAAACTTCTGCACCTGGGCGCTCAGAAACAAAGTGCATCACTGTCACTCTCCAACATTTTGGCCTTGAATTCCAAGTTCTCCTTTGCCAAGAATGGTGGGACTCGCCCTATTTCAGGAATTGCCTTAAATCAGAATGTTTCCTTAATTAGCAACCAAGTGCAATGACTGAGAGCTAGCACCTTGTGGACCACCACCCCAAGCAGTGTGATTTAAAAACAAAAGGAAGTTCCACCTGCCAAAAGTATTCCTGAGTGGTTCTGCTATGATACTTAAAGGCACTGACAGCAAGAAAATCTTGTTGAAATAAGGCAAGAGAAGGGGAAACACATAAAGCCAATATTGTTCATAATTTCATTGGAACAGATTAGTTTAGAATCTTCTGGAAGAAGACTCTGCAGGGGTAAGACTGGAGCTGGCTATGTTTAATTGGAGAGAGAAGAGGGGAAGGCTCACACATGGTTGCTACTAGACAGCTTGTGGGCACAGAGAGAGGCAGAATGGGTGGTGGGTGGGCTGGGGCAGTGGGGAGGAGATGCAATGAGGGACTGAATGAAAGGCCATATTTGGTACGTGGTGAATGGAGTGAATGTGTGTGCGTGTGTGTGTAACATGCATGTGCATGTGTGCCCTCCCACCATGTGCGATGCAACCAAGAATCACATTTGCAGGCTGGGGAGAGGAGGAGACAGCATATGCCAGCCCAGACAAGCCTCCTCTCTGTGCTGAGTGCTTGTAAGTCTCATCTTTTTACCAAACAGCAAAGAGGCCAGTTTCATCACAATGCCAGTCTGTACTCTGAATACTGCTGCTTAATCCAGGATCTTTGACAGCAAAAACCTAGAGGCATTGTCCATTATCATCTCTTTCCGAGGTTGTTTTAAATAAACAGAGGTGAACAGTAAACCATTCTCTGTGAAACAGGGTCAGTGGTTCGCAGTAAAACTCATAAATGATCGACAGCCCTGATTGGATATTTATGATTGCTGTGTTTGGGTCTTTGCTGCCACTTTTCTAGCCGTTTCATAGATTATCTCTGTGATATAATTATTCCCATTTTACAGAGGAAGAAATTAAGGGGGAAAAGTAACTTGCCCAGACTACTCAGAAAGTTTCGGTCTTGAGTAGAAATCAGGGCTCCCCATGCAGAGCACTGAGTGCCACTTCTCACAGAGACTGTAGTGAATGCTGAAGAGCTTTTAATTTGACCCGAACATCTTGATCTCACTCAAATTTCACAGAAACAAGGGTAATTATTAAGAGTTTATCTCTTTGTATGATTCTCCCATTTACCGACCCTGGAATGGTGAATTGAATCCTGCATATTGCCAAGAACCAACTGCCAGAGTTATCACTGTACTCGAGAAAATATGGAGTGAGGATGAGAAATGCCAAATGCTGATCGTTTGGACCCGGATGAGATAGAGCTGTCCCTTCTCTCAAGTGTTTTCAAGAAGAGAAGTTGCTTCAGGAGAAAACTCATGGGAACTAAGTCAGGAGCCTTGCCTTATTTATTCAGTGTAAAGAAGTGAAGATCCAGAATGTCTGGGTGGTTGCATTTACCTGATATTTAGAAATTTATCCCAATTGAATCCTAAATAATTTTTGGAATACACATCTCTAACGTGTCTAATTGTTGAAATCTTTACAAATGGGTGTCATCTTAGAGAGAAAGCCAGGCTTCTGTACAAACTGTGCTAGATTTTCTTGATAGATAAACTTCTGTACTTTAAAGAACTACTGTACCTTAAGTCATTTGATCCATTAAAGGAAGAGAGTAAGACAATTGTTCCACGTAAGCTCATGGACTGTTTTGTAGCCTGCTATTGTATTTTAGTACCCGGATGGAACAATTTCCTCTCTTTCTATTAGGAGTGCAGAAAATCTGATTACAGGATGGAGAGAAGGAAGAAATAGGAAATCAAAAAGATTAATAGAGATAAGGGAGCCAAAGGGTCAATGGTTGAAATATGCAGCAGGAACTTAGCAATGAGAATTGGAGACATGAAGAGAACAGAAGTAGGTGCACCTACTTTTAAGAGTAATGCAGAGGTTCTTCAAATATATCCAGGTCGAGAAAGATAAAACCTGCAAAATGATTACAGATTAAAGGAGACTAAAGACACGGGACACTAAGTGCTGTATACATGATGCTGGACTGGATTCTGTATGGTAGGCAAAAATACTGTAAAGGATACTAACGGGACAATTAAAAATTGGAATATGGGTAGTAGATTAGATAAAAGTTTAATATTAATGTTAATTTTCCTGAACTTGATAACTGTATTATGATTATATAGGATATATTCTTCTTACACCCTGAAATAGTTAGGCTTAAAAAGGCATAATGCCTCCAACTTGCTTTCAAATAATTTAGGAAATAAATAGGGATAGGTGTAAATCAATAAATAAAATTATTCTCTCTCTCTCTCTCTCTGTGTATGTATGTGTATGTATTTTTTTCTCTGCATATAAACATATAAATACATACATACATGTAGAGAGAGGAAAGACACAGAGAGAATGATAAACCAAACAGGACAAAATATAAACAATCAGTGAATCTGGATAAGGGTCTATATGAGTTCCTTATACTATTTTTTGCAACTTTTATATAATTTTGAAATTATAACAAAGTAAAAGTTTAGAGAAACTTAACACAGAGTAGAGGAACTAACCAATTTCTTAAACACACAGCCTATTGTATGCTTAAACACTCCTGAATACCTTGACATCAAAGATTTCATCCACCCGTTAACAGGATACATAGTGAAGAGAAACAGGAAAGCAAAGACTCTAGTGTATGCTCTCGAAGTTTCCTGTTGACTTTCAACAGCAATCGCGTGCCCTGTCATCACTTGAAGTTACCATTTCTATATCTTAAAAATCTTAAGATTCAAACAAAAATCCTTTGTTCCCAGTCCTAAGCAGCTTGACTCAAGGTATTGACAGCTGCTGAGGACCACAACACAAACGCCAAGGAGGAAGCAAGCCTAGTGCTCTCCAGATGGCTCTATGTACCCCCACTGCTAAAGAGCCAGGGGGGTCCAGTGTTTTAGCCATCTATAGAAATTCTCATTCCTTGGTGTCACTGTAAGGCCTGATACTTGATGATTTCTCCTAGCAGTTTTGAGGGATTCTCCCAAGCCCTTAGGGACATGATGCTTAATTACCTTTCAGAAAGCGAGTAATAGTATTTTGTGATCATGGACAGATTACACACACAGGCACAGATACACATCGTCTCTGTGTTCTGAGGTTGCATGACTCACCGTATTCTATTCAGATAGGTAGCGTATTATGTTTGGCTGGGACACAAAACAGGTAGCTTAACTAGTTGCACGAGCATGTGGCCTTTGTCCATAGCCCAGAGGAGATCACCTGTTGGGCCCTCAGTGGAATTTTCACTCCCTGTCCAAGTCAAAAGCATAATTGAAAAAAGATGTTGTTGGTCTCCAGGTGTTTCTTTTGAGTTGGCCAACTTCCGCCTTCTATTGTGTTTCCCAGGGATGGGAGGTTTGAAATTGAGTGGTAGTTGGTGAGATTATTGCAAAGACAGCTGAGTAGGAAATGACACCCAACCAGTCAGACTGGAGATCTCTTTCTGAGGACATACAGATGTTCTCATTTCTCTTTTAAAAGAGTTGCTCCTTTTACAGAAGGCTCATGTCCTCATGAGTTAGAGTCAGGCTGGCTATAACTGATATGCCTACAACCTGCCCTGCCTTCCCACCCTCTCCAGGCTAATCCATACCTACTGGTGCCTTCCAAACTCTTTTACAATGTACATCTGGCAAGTCCTTACAGGTGAACTTCACTTCATTCTGTCTGCTCTCTTTATATCCCCTTAATACTTAAACATAAGTGGATTTTCCTCACAAAACATGTATTCTTAAAAAGTTGGGTGTAAATGTAATTTTCAAAACCTCAATATGTATTAGTCAGGTCTTGGTTTCAAACAATAAAAATACATTCTGACTTAGTTAAGCAAGAAAGGAAATTACTAGAAGTATATATAATTTAGAGGCCACAATCAATAGAAAGGCTGGACAACAAAAGTTTGGGGGGAAAAGGCCAGAACCAAGGAAGTTAGAACCATGGAAACCCATGAAGCAATCCAGGTGAAGAATCTGTGTAAAACATCTCCACAGATACCTCCACCACGGCTACAGCTGGACACCACTACACTAGACAACAGCAACTACGGCCCCTGGGAATACTTTCTAAACTCTTTTTGGGTCTTTGCACCTCCCCTTCAAAATTCAGGGTCCCCATGGGGGATCCAGTGGCTGGGCCTCAGTCAGATGTTTCAACCCTTGAAATCTGCACCCTGACCAGAAGGGGTCTAGATTCTGAGGAACAAAAACAAATGCCAACACATTAAAAAACTTCAAGAGAACTAAAATTGAGAAATTCTATTTCTGATTCATTTGCAAATTGAAAATAATCTTACTTTTAAACAATTGCCTCTTTGATTGAACTTTCTCATAAACTCATATTTTTGACACCCCAGATTTATTCACTCAGTTCCTCCCCCACCAATTTTTATAATATCTTTTATTCCCTTTTGAGTTCACTTGAAAATAGGAAGAGTTTTTTGGTCTTAGCTTACTAAAATATTTGTGAACTTTCTTCCATTTAGCATCATGTCAACAGGCTAAAGAGCAAGAATAAACGTATCTAATTAGAAACTAAGTTAATTGATCTCTTCCTTTGCATTTTCCTGGCAGAGCGTACAGGATTATCAGGTTTTCTTATGCATCTCCTCCTCAGTCTAGTAGAGGTGGAAGCTGAAACTGTGGGCTGGTCCTTCTCCTGTAATTAAAGCTTAGGTCTTTATTAATTAAAGGTTAATTAGAGTAGTCTTGAGGAGAAATGAAAAACTAATGTGTTCCATTTGAACCATTACTGAATATCTCTTTCACATACACAGAGATGAGGCTTCAAAATACCTTAGTCAGTTTTTAGTGTTAGTTTTCAAGTTACTAAATGAAGGCAAAGATTTTAGGATATTTCCTTTCCAATTATCTGCCCTCCTTAGGGAGGCATCATACAACCCAGGTACGTCTCCCCTGGGATCTGGAACACGCTTATAGAGTCAAAAAGAATGAACATATATTGAGTGCCTACAGCAGTCCAAGTTTTGTCATAGGTATTTCATGTGTATTATTGCATCTCATCCTTATAATTATGCAAAGAAAGTAATAGTATGCTCTCTCTTCAGATGAGTACACTTAAGCTAAAATAACTGTTACCCAAAGTCACAGAGTGGTAAATGAGAAAGTCAGGGTTCAAACACATGCTCCCAGAAACCTTACTCTTTTCACTAACACCATAATGCCTTGGAAATGTACTTTATGTAGTCAGGTGTTATACTGTATCTGGTCTCAGGCATTTTTTCTACAACTTGGAGCTTCTATAAAATACAGCATTTTTTTCCTTTACTAAAATGGCTAGTGTGGCCATAGACCCTGACAGATTTGGAAGCCAGAACAATTGTCACAAATGCCAATTCAGGCCAATTGCTAAAGTGATCACATTTCTTGCTTTCATTCACAAGGCATGTTGTTTTACTTCCCTTAGATATAGCCGGATATGCTATTCAAGCCCTGAAAAAAGAGAATTAGGTCATGCCTTCCAAATGCCACATCCTATTTGAAATTCAAGGTGGAGTGGGTAATGTTTTCACTTTTTTTTCTGATTAGAAAAATACACCCATGATAAAACTAATTTAGAAAAGATAACGAAATCTAAGAGTAAATTAAGTTATCCATAATTGATGGGATGGTTTTGATTTGGCAGATATATCTAAATACAAGAAAATCATGACTTTAGTTCTACACAAACATTTTCAGTACAGAATCAAACTCAGATTCTTTTGGGCTGTCTCTTCAAGCCAACCAAGGCAAGAGATTAGATGTGAGAGCTCATGAGAGCCCCATATCAGACACCTAATATTCACTTCACAACTGTTTGATTAATTACTCTCATGTAATTTGATCCCTGGCAAAAGAGGCAAGATGACAGTTTTCATGATGAAAGGCTGATATGAATCAAGCAGTGTTGGCAAGTAGTTTTCTTTTCTGCAGCTGAAGAGGATGCCAGCGGAAGCCAGCCCATTCTCAAAATTATTGCCAGGCCTCCCCCACATTTTTAAGAGATGTGTGACTGAGATGGATTCATTCATCCACTCAACAAAGCATTTATTGAATGCCTAGTATATACCAGGGCCTGGCAAGTCTTCTGGGTGCTGGGGATTAAGCAGTGAGCAAGCCTGACAGTACCCTGCAGTCTTAAAAGAAAACAAACGAGAAATGTTCTTAAAAGACCAACATCCTTGTATCTGAAATTCCCATGAACTTCAAAGTCTTTTTGCCCCTTTATGCCAGGGATAGAGGAACAAACCACCACACCATCATTTGCTGAAAGGTAGTGTCCAGTGAAATATTGTGTTGAGATAAGGAAGCAAGTTCAAATCAGAGTGGTATTTAAGTAAAAAGAGGCTCCAGGTTGGATGGTGGTTTAAACCCCCGATGCAAGGTAATGGGTTGGTTGGTTGCTTTTTCCCTCTCATCCACTTATGGACTTGGATCTAAAAGATGCCATATCCAACTGAAGAGGAATATCAGAAAGTGTGGTTATTTCTTCCAACAGTCTTGGAGAACACTGTCGCTTTTCCTCAGAGATTTTCTTGATGTCTTTTATATATGTGGGTGTCCTTAGGCATGTTTTAAGCTGATTTCTGGGTGTAGCAGGTTTCTCCCATCTTTGTCCAATGCAACACACCCAAATTACCACATAGAGTTCCTGGCTTCAAAATGTTGGATTTTTTTTTAAGAAAGATTTTTTTGGCCTTCCAATACTTCAAAGTTAAGGGACTGAATGCCTTGTTTTATTTTTTCATGACTGCCCAACATGGACAAGTTACAAAACTTTAATATGGGAAAATAGCCTCACCAAGTCACTCCGGCATATGTTCATAAATTATTTATCTCCCTACCTATTAAGTTGCTATTTATTTGTTTGTTTCAGAGATTGTTTGCATCTCTCTTGGGCCCTCCTTCTGTTTCCTGTTTGTGATCAGAGGCTGCAGGGTGGGACTTGATGCTCAGGTATGAAGACACTTGGTGACTGAGAATGTTGAAAGATACTGTGAGTTTTTGTCTGGTGTATACTTCCTCCAGCAGATCTTTCTGGTTGCTAACAAGGGACATGGAGAATTTTCTCTTTCATCGTCTCTTTCCTAGTTCCTCTCCCACACTTGTAGAATGACTGATTAGTCATTGTTCATTGGGGGGAATTTGTACGAAAGGAGGATGAAAGAAATGCAACCTCCTCCTTGCAATATATAATCCACTAATTTGAGAAACAAAGAGAAAGAAAAAGATGCAACAAAATAACCTAGTTTCCAATTCTAACACTGCTATACTAGATCAGTGATCCTCAATGTTTTTGCATATGAAGACCATTTTTTAATTTAAAAATCAGTCATGAACACACACTCCCTTCCCCGATGCACAGTTGTGGCTGTACTTTCAATGTGTGTTATTTAGGAAAATATACAATCAGATGCTACTACTAGGTATGAAGAAACATTTAAATGAATTTCTATTTTAACTAATCATAAAAACATCTATATACATTTGAAAAATAACAATGCGTATATGAGGAAGAGATTTTCAAGCCATAGGCATGATTGGTATACCAATGGATTCATAGATTCCTGATAATAGCACTAGGGTTTTCATAGATTTGGATCAACCCATAAGGTGAAAAGTTTAGAACAGGGGAAGAAACACTATACGCCACTTGATTTGGACAGAACCAAGGTAGGCATCTGGGGACCTCAGGTTTGACTGTGTCTGTGCCAGGTAGCTACGTGAACTTGGGAATGTTGCTTAATCTCTTTGGAGTGCATCTTCTTTATCTATAAAGTGGTGATGATAAGGTAATGTTAATGTGTTTTTCAAATCAGATGAAAGCTATGAAGGGAAGGTGGCTCGATTACTAGAACCAAAGTTAGTTTTTCCCTTCCTGTTCCTTGCAACCCTGGCACTACAGCACATCGTAGCCAATGTGTACTTGCCTCTAAGGCTAGAAGTGAGAGACATGTCCAAAAGACTCAAGCCGTATGGGTAGTGACATTTACCCACCACTGGCTGTGCTGAATTTACACTGATGACCTATTCATGAAAGACTTGGTGACTGTTTTCCAAACTACAAAGTCATTTTCTAAACAGAAGTTCTGCTAATCCCTCAAGTCTCCTGATATGATGTGTAATGTTGCTCTCTTAAGAACTGGCCTTTCTATTTATTGTAATTCATACAAAGATTTGCAAAGAATACAAATTCACGACCGAAATGAACTAAGGAAGTACCACGCTTGTAGCTAAAATTTTAGCATTTCGAGTCCGTAAATAGCGCCCCTTGTGTAATCCATTATTCTCAGCAAGGATCCGTGGGCTCAAGTCTATTTATTTTAACTTAGTTTTTCTCCTGTCATCTGGTAAGGTTTAGCCATAACTGTAGCAGCTGCAGTCCAAATTACCATGCTGCTCGGAATAGGCTCAGCTTGTACTGCTCTATGATGACTATGTCTTTTTCCTCATAGTGAGCTTAAGAGTGTGGTTCCCATGCTAAGCGTACATTCATATCCCAGGAAGAGTGAGCAAGGCGGTGCAGGAACAGGTAGCATCCCACAGAGCACTGCTCTGTGTGCTGCGGCTACTCAGCCCTTACCCCAAGGGCAGCCAAAACATCCAGATCAAAGGAGCTCAGAAAGAACGAAAGCACAACTCTAATTCAATACAGGAAAATTGCCATGACTGTAGTGCTTAGTTCATTCTTCCAAGAAAACAACAACAAAAGAAGGAGAAAAAAGATGAAAAAAAACCCCAAAAAACCCTAAGATCAGGCTCTGGCACCAGGAATAAGTCTGTCAAGGCAGAAGGCATACCAACTGGTGAAGGAGGCTCGTTTTCCTAGATTAATCAGAGTGCTTTGAGTCTGCTTTTATTTCCAAATGTACTACTGCCAAGGTACAACATAAGCCACTTAATTCCTTCCCACAAACTGGAATTATTAGCTGCTATACAAGCTTAACAATTTTAATAAAACCCCAGGAAAACTGAAATCCATTTAGGTGGAAGAGTTACACCAGGAGATAGGTAATCAGAGGCTGGGATTTTTAACCTCATTAAAAGCCTAATATAAATCCATCCCATGGTGTTAATGAAAAGTAGTTACCTCAGTGGTTTTGTGTTGATACCTGTCCGATAATTTGGTTGACAAATCCATTTTGTGATGGACAGAAGGGCAAGGTATATCCACCAACGCTAGAGCTGAGAATGATGATGGCCAAAGGTCCTCTACAGAATGACCACAGATACAAAAGATCATTCCACTGTAGAAATTTCCTTTTCAGTCTGGTTTTGGGCAATAACAGGTCTAAAACCAAGCAAAAAAAGGTAGAAACATTTTATTTGAAGGCTTTTGATCCAAAATATCTCCCCACAGTGGCTGATACTCAGCACCCTTTCCCCACATCCATTAGTCACTCCCCAGAATTAAGTTTCTAGGAGGCACATGTTACAATGCCAATACGGTTACCTGGGAGGATGACACATGAGCACCTGTGATCACATCAGTTTACCAGGTTGCTTGGTGAAAGCTCAAGGCTCTTGGCCTAAAGTAAGAGGAGTAGAGCCAGCAGCCTCCGCAAGAACAAGGCTGTTTCCAAGGTGGAAAGCACTGCTCCCTGGGACAGGGATTCCTGTGGGGAGTGCGCCAGGAGGAGCCCCTCCCACCCAAAGGAAGTGGGAGGGGTGGGGAACAGCATCTGGGCAGAGGCCACAGAGGGGGCACAGAGGACTCCAGGCAGGCTCAGGAATGGGCTTCCCTGGAATGAGCATGCAACAATTGAGGCCACAGTTTTGTTCTAAGCCAGGACTCCTGTAAGTCTTGAATTGCCACCTGACATGGTTTTCATCGTGACATTAATAAGTTTGTTTGGAAGCACCACCAACACAGACCCAAATAGTTCATTTAAAAATAACAATCTTAACCAAAAAGATAATAGTGCACAGATTAAATCTTCCTTTAATATGATGTTTTAGACCAAGAGAAATGTATTTATAATCACATAGTAAAGCTCCTCAGAATTTACCTGGTTCTAGTCATTTCTAAAGCTGTATTTTCTATATACTATGCATCTCTGTATACTATGCACACCGGTAAAATTGAAAGATATAACTTGGAGAAAAAAGTGAGGGTCTTTAGTTTTAAACTGGAAAGCTGCACAATTTGTTTCTAGTTTCACATTTGTCTACCTCTCGTTCAATGTTGTAGAGTAAAATTAAATTAGGAAAATTTACTATGTTTGCTGGAGTTTTTTTCTATCTGTATTTAATCTGTTTTCATAGCTATTTACATTTCCTACCCCACTGGTGTAAATATGTTTCTTTTTATACAATTTCTAAATGGAGAAAAGTTGAAACAGGGAGTTGAAGTTCATTTTCACAATTTCTACGTGAACAAATCCATCAGTATTAGATGAGATGCCTTTCTTCACTAGCAAGGGTGCTCTGCGTCAGAGCTGCATTGTCTTCTGTTCTGAAAGGACTGTGTGGTCTCCGTCAGCTCCTCTTCCTGTGAGAGATTACAGGCATTGTGTGTCTTGAGCGAAAAGCAAATATCTACAATGACATCTCGTTGTGAATTCCTAGTCTTACTAGGGCAGAGAAAGGGTATGTGGAGAAGACAGATTCTTGAGGGTTTTCTCTATACATGTTAATTGGAAGAAAGGGAAGCTGGGATGAGAGAAAGAGGGAACTTGAAGGAGCTAAGTCCGCTGCTGACACCTCATGCTCAGAATTTCCAGGCTAGGCCCTGCACAGGTGAGACACAATAAGACTTAAAAATAAGGTGCAATAAAGCTCATTGCTCAATCCTTCTACTTGACCAGCCCTTGCCCAAGGCTCCTGATACAAAAGTATCATCCTTAGAGCTAAAATCATCCCATTTTCTGGTAACCTGAAAAATGAACCAATTTCACTACCCAACAGAGCATTCAATTGTTATAAGCCTTTCTATTAATTTGCATAAAACAGTACAAACCTTTCCCTGAATTCATTAGTCATGTTATTTTTAAAGGACTCTATTCTTTAAAAAGATCAGTGCCTTTTGATTGCATCAGAAAATAGGAAGGTGCAAAACGTTACAGAACAATGAGATTATTTCCAGTGGCTCTAAGAAAAGAGTTAGCTCTTCAGAAGCCAACTGAAGTCTTTAGTGTGGGGTGTAGAAGTGCCGTCTGATCCAAACTCCCACTCAGTAGAGTGAAAGAATCTTCTACACGATGTCCACAACAGATGACTAGTTTCCACTTTAATATTTTCAGTGTACAACATATACAACCCTTATGTTTGAAGAATGGCTCCCTTCTGTTTTTCAACATACATTGTCTCCCTCTCTGTATTTTCATTCATCTGAGAGTTTCACGCTCCTACTCAAAACACTGATAACCCACTAGTGGCTTCAGGATAAATACAAATGGGTGAGCATGGCACTCTCAGAACCTTGCCATCTACATCTCATTTTTTCACTCAAATCTTATGTTTCCCTACTTCAACTATTTAGTCAACAAATATATTGAACCTCTATATATGTTGGGCACTGTAGTAAATGCTGCCACCACAAGGAGGAAAAAACACAGTCTCTCGAACTGTAAGAACCTCATAGGAGCTCTTTCCAAGTGTCCTGAGTGCTGGCAACACCAGCCTGTTAACTGTTTCTCAAAGACGTCATCTATTGTCACAGTGCTGTAGACTGTTCTGCTTTCCTGCAATGCCCTTTCCTCTTTACCGCTGCCAAAAGAAATTCTACTTCTCAACATTACCTCCTATGGGAATCCTTCTCCAACATCAAGGTCAGAATGGAGGACTCCCTTATCTGTACTCCCATAGCACTTAGCTTCTAGAAGGTAAGGACCAGGACCGTATCCCTCTGTTCACTAATATATCTCCTTTCCTAGCACAGGGCCTGGTGTCAAGTCAATGCTACACGATCATTTGCTGAATGATTGATTGTGATGAAGGAATGAGTAAACACATTTCCATGGTGGTAATTGCCAGAGTCTAATTTGTGTTACCATAGAATATGTGTGTATCTTCCCCATCAGAACGTAAGCTCCTTGTCCACAGGGACATGCTCTGCTCCTTTGTGTCCTTCATCCCTCGCGCAATGAGTACCCAAGTGATGGATTTGAACTAATTCAATCAGTAAATATTACCCAATGACTAATACACATGCAAGACACTGTTAGGCGCACATGTGTCTTCTACAACACTGAGGACTTACTCTAAAAGAGTTTATAATCTAATAGGAAGAATAAGACACTCACAAGTATAATAATTAATATGCCAAACTGGCTTTTATTATCTTGCACGTTAATTTTCCGATGAGTCATTAGAAGAGCATCGGTAACTTTCCCAAGGTCACACGCATATTAAGTTGCAGAAGCTGGGTTTGAACTCAGCCCATACACTTAACCATGTAGGCTGTCTTTTTGGCAAAAGAAACACACCTCACCTTAGGTAACAGCCTCCTGATATTTAAAGAAGAAGTCACTGCTTTGGGGATTTGGAGCTATGTCTAGTTGCTAATTTTTCCAACTATATTAGGACACTTAACGTTAATATCTTCTGTATGAATAGCCTTGAGGATACTGGAACAGATTCTTAGAAAAGGGGACATCTAAATATACCAATGGAGGAAATCTAGCTAACATAAGCAAAGACAGAAATTTATTAGAAGGATAATGAATAACTCTGAGAATTAAAAGGGAAGCTGAAAAACCAGATCTCTGAATCAACAGGAACCAGGATAGTTCTTTGGCTCCGGGGAGCAGACACTAAAGGTGTTTTTCTGTTGGCCAGGGAGAATCAAAACATTTTGTTTGATTATGTCAGCAAGGCTGAATCCAATGGGGGTGGGGCTGTTCTCTGAACCACAATGCATGTTCTATTACCAGGAAAAAAAAAAGATGACATAGGACAGGGATGCAACAGATGCCCATTCCGGTAAATGTAGACACATGAGCCTAAACCTGTAAGAGTTATCAAATTTGTCGAATAAAGTTGCTTAGAAATTCCTAGAATCCTGATTTTAATGTCCACAAATTAACACGTGGTAGATCCACAGTAGGATGCTGGCCCTATACTAGTTGAAGGAGGATCCGATAGTGTGTCTAGTTACTAGCAACCCTACCACGTGTCACTTCACTTAATCATCCCATCATGGCTGCCTGGCTGAGGAATCTTCTATAGACCGTCCATTCCATCCTCTGAAGGCAGGATGGCTGCCAAAAGAAGGGAAGAGAGCGAGGAAGGTTCTGTAAACTCACACAAAGTCACTGTGTTCTTGTCACCCTCCCACCCACCCTTCTTGTTAAAGTACTATCACCAACCCCTCCATTTTATACACCACCTTCCCGTCTTTCTCCCCCAGATTATTTTCCCTTCTGATCCAGAAATGATCATGCATGTGACAGCTAAATGGCTTCATTCTTTTGCATATACAAAGTCCCAAATTTAGCCTCTCTTCAAAAACCCTTTCAAGCAAACCAGGTTGGGGGAGAGTAGATGAAAAAGGATGGGCTCTAAGACCGGAGGGATCAGGGGAGCAGGGTCTTCACTGGCAGTTCTGAAGCTGGAGCAGGGCAGCTGACATGAGGACAAAACTCCCCCAAATGAGCAGCCCAATTCATAAAGTGGCTCACAGATGGGTTTTAATAACAAGGCTGAGCCATCTGGTAACTTCCTGTGTTAGCTAATTATTCATGTTTTAGCTAATTTAAAAGCTTGGTACTAAGTTTTTAAAATGATTGCTTAAATTTTTTTGCCACCCTCCCTCTATATTTTGGTTTCTTGGGGTAAATCCCTGCCCCAGTTACTTTTCTGGGGGAAGCCTGGCTTGCCTACTATTCTTAGCAGAAAAGTCTCTAAGAAAACCTCAAAAATGCTTCCATTAGCACTCTGATTCTCTAAGTTTTTCTATCAAAATACACTACCATAAACAGCAGAGTTAATTAAGTGTATACCCCAGGGGTCTTGTGTTGTAGTCCAAAGCAGCTCTCACTAGCAATCTTGTACTATACTTCAAAATTTCACACCAAACTTGCTTTCCCCCTCATTATTTTGGTGTCTTATTGGAATATTTTAAAAAGTGGTTCAATTATCATTGAGTAAACTTGAATCTCCAGGAAGAGATATCAAATGCCCTATGAACACTACACCCTTCAGAACACTGCCACACGGCAAAAGCAGATTAAGGGAAATGAGTTTAGGAATTCAAGGAATAACAGAAGAAAGAGGCCCTGGTCAGGTGATGACGGTGGAAACAAAAATCAGATAAGTGAATCCCTGGAGAAATAAGGAAGGTAGTTTCTAGGAAGCAGCCTAGAATCCAAAACATCACTAGGAGATTATATCAGTCCGAGGCCTTGGCCCCTAAGGTGTAGTCAGCCTTGCTCTTCACTCCATACACCTTGACTTTCATCTGTTCTCAGCCCCAGGCCCTGAGAGCCACCACCTCAGGCCACTCTTTTCCCAGCCCAGAAAAAAAGGAGATAAAGAGAATATGTGATCCAGATACTCCAAACTGTAACTGAATTCTTTGGAGAAGCATGACTTTCCAGAGCTTGACTCATCTTGATTCAAATCCCAGCTCTCCCCTGCAAAATCTGTGTCATCTGGGGCAAAATTACTTCAATTTCCTCCATGATAAAGGTATAATATTTATCTCATTAGGACTCTGCTAAAGATTAATTGAAGCTAGTCACACATTTGTTTTTAAAATGATAAATGACTTAAAAATATATGAAAGGTATTGTACAAAGATATGCAAAGAAAACGAAGCTTCTTTATTTCCTCTGCCTAGTCTAATATCCCAGATGAGTTCCCACCCTGCTGGGGATGGGGTGGAACGAAGAAAAAGGACTAGAACACATGTTCAAGGGACAGTAACTTTGTGCCTTCTAGGGGTCTTGCTTGGATCTGTGTCCAGCTCCTGGCTTCCACGGTTCTCCATTGCAGAACTTCTGGGCGTGTCCATGGAAGTGCCAGGTTGGATGGAGCCTGCCGGGCCTGAGGTCTGAACTCTCAGCTCAGCTGGCCCTGCGGGAGGACCAGTGGTGGCTGCCTTCCCTTGCGGCAGGCCACTCAGCATGGTTGTCTCCTTGCCGGCGCTCAAAATAAGTGGCATGAAACAGCCTCCCTTCCTCTGGCTTTGCCTTCAATTCATCTAAATGCCCCCGGGCTTTAACATCCTAGTCTAACAGCTTGCCTCCCTCCTGTCTGTCTCTCCTGCCCTGCATCCAGCCCTACCTGCAGCAGGATGGTGTCTCCTGCAGTACTCTGAGCTCGCTCCAGCCCTGGCTTATCGTACCTTCAAGGTCTCACTCTTTGTAGAAGTGTCGCTATGTAATGAGTGGTTCAGAAATTTAAAAACGCTTCTTCTTAGGATAAATTCTAAATTTCAAGACCATAGTCTCAAAAATTCTATTCCAGTTGTCAAAAGCTGAATACAGACTCTTCGCATTGCTGCAGCAACAATCCTAACCCCCCGATACAAATGGATACCTCTGGCAAATTGGAGAGAAATAGAAACGAGAAAAGCACGCTGATAGACTTAAAAATATATCTTATCCTCCTGACACTATTTCTTTTTCCATCAAGGCAGTGTTTTCGTTGGTTAGGAGTTTCATAGCGCTGTACTATCAATACCATACTTTGTGCGATGGGAGTTAAACAGGGTTTTATGGGCTGGCCTCGGGGTGTAACCATCATAAATAACATTATTTCTATGGGAAAATTTCTTGAAAGTCTCTAATAACTGACTTTCAAATGAATTTTTGGAATGTATCTGGTTTGTAAGTTGAGAATGGACAATATTCCATTTTAATACCAAAAACTTCCCCAAGTTACAAAAAGTGAAACCTAAGCAGGATGATGATCTTGGACTAGAAAAATTAATATTTCTAGTTTCTCTGTTTTTATAACTCACTTCCTTAGCTTTTTAGCACAAATATAATAGATCAGAGAGGCCAAATCTGAACTATAAACTCAAGGCTGTGGTGAATTAAATGTATTTGCTTTGTTCTGCAGATGTTAAACACAATTCCCACAAAATTTGAAAGGTGGAGTTAATTCTGACTTAGACGAATCTAATGAGCATCTGTTTTGATTTTTCCAACCATTGATCTGATTTTCTTTTAACTTGATACTGGTTGGTTTACACAAGTCCGTGTGATAATTGCAAATAGCCAAAGGTGAAATCATTCCAGAACCCCCAAAACAGCTTTTTTTTCTTAAAATGTCAAATGATTCTTTAAAGACATTTAACAATTTTGTGTGAGTGCAAAGTAAGTGATGCATAAATACATTTACATTTTATTTCTATAAATGTATCTACACACAAATACATGACTAAATAGAAATTGGGAAAGTTGTGTGTTGCTTTCTGTGAAGGGAAGAAGTTTCTTTAACAAGAACGTAGAAGATCATGAAACTCCACGTTATGAACTAAATCGTGTCCCTCACAAAATTCACGTGATGTTGCCTCCGAATGTGATGGTAATTAGAGGCAGAGGCTTTGAAGAGGTGACTAAGTTAAAATGAAGTTTTTGGTATTAAAATGAAATCATTAGAGTGAGCCCTAATCCAGTATGACGGATGTCCCTACACGAAAAAGAAATTTGGACACAGATACTTGTACAGAAGGGAGAACGTGTGAACATGCAGGGAGAACGCGGGTATCTACAAGCTGAGGACAAATGCCTCAAGAGAAAACAACCCCATCAATACCTTAATCTTGGACTTCTAGCTCCCGAATTGTGAGAAAATAAATTTCTGATGTTTAAGCCACCCAGTCTGTGGTACTTGGCTATGGCAGCCCTAACAAACGAATATACTCTATAACCTAAAATTATGTCTAGAGGTATAAAATATAATTTAGGTTATTTGATGGAATAGCCATTTTGTACTGTATTGACAGATCATGGGCTTTTTACTTAGGTTATATGGTGATATTTGAGGGTTCTGCAATTGCTTAATTTGAATTTTACTTTAAATTATATTTTAAATATTTTAACCTATAATAAAAATAATCAAATATATTAGGTATCAAAATTTGACCCTTGCAGACCTTCATTCCATAACCTGTGTTAATGCCATCACTGTGTAGTTCTCAGAACAAAGCTTCTCCTCATATCACTGTGCATGTATCTTAATTACCTGCAAATATTATCAGAAATGCTGCAGCTGCCACATAACACAGGGAGATCAGCTCGGTGCTTTGTGACCACCAAGGGGGTGGGATAGGGAGGATGGGAGGGAAGGAGATGCAAGAGGGAGGAGATACGGGGATGTATGTATATGTATAGCTGATTCACTTTGTTATAAAGCAGAAACTAACACACCATTGTAAAGCAATTATACTCCAATAAAGATGTTAAAAAAAAATAAAGTGAATATCAATAAAATCAAGATTCCTTTAAAAGGAAAAAAAAGAAATGCTGCAGCTTTGTACTAGTCATTTTTTCTTAATGCAGTTCTGAATAAAATGTCTAAGTTTGGTAGTAATTTTTTAACTCTATCCCATTAAATACAGATTAGTAAACTCACCAAAAAAAAAAAAAAAAGACATATTCTTATAAGAAAACTTGAAAAGCAGTAGGAAGAGTCTTTCTCACCCCATAATTATATTTGTGATTTCTCTATAGTTTCCTGTTCTATAATTATTTTTACATTATTAGAGTATTGAGACAGGCATATCTTGATAATTAAAAATAAATATATAATTTCTGAGAGTAAAGTTGATATGTAATATGCTTATTGTGAAACATGTCAAAAATTCAGAAAATAATAGAGAATAAAAATCACCCAGAATCACCGACCACAAACACACACACAAAATGCAGTCCTGCATATGTCTGCTTACATACAATTGTGAGTGCAGTACTTTTGTACAGAGAGACCAGTACCCAGGTATGCCACGCTCAAATAAATGGCAAGTAAGGCTCCGGCACACCCATTCATTGTATGCCCTTGTCAGGGTGTATATAATAATGAATTGTATAAAAAGAAGTGACTACTATGAGTACTACGTTGAGTCATGGTGACATCATGTGAGAGTTTTGACACATATTATAAGCTTTCTATATGACTTATGTATGCATCATAAGAAAAGCAAGCAGCTGATAGATATTATTAGCTGTTCAATTTTGAAACAAAAACGTCACATGAATCCTCTTCCAAACGTTTGCATCAGTTTAATTAAAGAGAATCCTCAGATTACAATCAGAATTGTTTTAAAAAACTAACACTACTTGCAACTCAGGATCTCCTCAACACAGAAGATAACTGGATACTGATGCAAGTTTGTGGCAATAATCTATAAGCCTCCATTTCAATTTTTTTTTGAGGGGGGGTTGTTTGTTGTTTATTTGTTTTAGGATCATCAAATATTTTTCTTCTTTTTAAATTGAAGTATAGTTGATTTACAATGTTGTGTTAGTTTCAGGTGTACAGTGAAGTGATTCAGTTTTATATATATATAGTTTTTTATATATATGGAGTATATGTTTTGGTTTTTAATGTGTAGTCCCTTTACTATCCTTAACTGACTTTATAGTAAGGAAACATTATCAATGTAAACGTATAAAATAATTATACACTGATTGAAGTCATGAATGGTTTCACCCTTCATTTCAATGTAAGATTTCATTTGAAAAAATACGTGAAAACCACTGACATGGGGGAATAATTGAAGAAACGAGGATCTTTTGTCTGGAAAAGAAAAAGTTAAAGGGACACATTTATGCTGCCTTCATATATCTTAACCAGAAGTAGTTTATGTTGGTTGCTTCAGAAAGCAGGAGATAGAATTCATAACATTGCAGATGGACAAATCTCAACACAGTATTTGCCACAATATTGCCACAATTAGTTCTTTCTAAAAACAAAGTGTTACCTCTGGAACTCCCGATGACTGGGCATGGAAGATATTCAGGCAAAGTGTGTGTCTTTAGGGATCTCTGTACAAGGAACTCCTCTTTTGGAAAAGGAAAGATTAACTCCAATTCAGAGTTCCGAATCCAAGGCGGAAGAGCACTCTGAGAAGTAAGCAAGTATTTTGGCCCTCTTCTTTCAGGGATTTGGGAGAAAACCCTGGAATTTTCTGCGCGCTTAATCACGTAAACCAGGAGATTAAAGTCACGTAGAGCCAGAATGCTCTGCTGTACCCAGCAGAGCTCTATAGCATGGGGCAACTTTAGAAAAGCTCCCTCCTTGTGTGGAGATAAAGTGGTGCTTGGAAACGCTAAGCTTTAGGAATTGGGGTTTGTAAGGTAGGAAAAACAAGAGAAGGGATTCAAACAAAATTACACCCTGAAGAGAGAAAATAGTAATTTTGCGTTACTTACATAAGAACATTTTACATGTTCAGGTTTATGCAACTAAAAAGAGAAGCAGGGAAGCCTGTCAATGAGGATGCTCCCAAGGTCACCCTAATATCAATGGCTTATTTCAGCTCTTGAATATTTACTTTGGGAAAAAGTCGAGGCACGCCCATTGCAAACTGACTTACTCTTGAACTCACCCAAGAGAGGTGAAATAACATGAGAGTCAGCAGTGCACCCTCTGAAACCCAACTTCCTGGGTGCAGTTCTTGGCCATACCAAGAGTGAGACCAATTTGTCCTGATTTGCCAGAGACTTTTCTGATTTTAACACTGAAATTTCCATTTTTTGAGAGCACCCTCAGCTCCAGGAAAACCAGGACATTTGGTCACCCTAGATTGACAACTTGCCAGCTGGGAAAACGTGCAAAAGTTACCTAAATTCTGTGGGGCAATAAAGTGCCTACTTCAACAATGCTATGAAGATAATGTGAGTAGTAAATATAAAGCACAGTATGTTGATCAGTGTCTGCATGGTCACTCAGTAATCATGAGGGATTTTTATTATCTGTGATCAAGCTCTGCTCAGCCAGAAATGTGACCTTAGACATATTCGATCTATGTCCGTGACTATTTGCAACCACTTAAAACAAGTTCCTCCCTGTTTACATCAGGGTCCTACCAATAGCTGAATTACTAGCCATACAAAAAATGGAGTTATCCATTTTGATATTAATCTATGGATCAATCATTTAAATCCAAAGATTTAATTCTGCATATAAACTGCACATACATTCTTCAAGCCCACAGCCCTTCAGGAAATTCATGCAAGTGCTTTCTCTGTAGAGGATACAATGGGTCTTAGAATTACCTAAAACAGTCCTGAGTGGGTTGTTGGAAAAATGGGGAAAAGAGACCAGAGACAGAACAGATTAATCAGCCAGTGAATCAGAGTAATGATACAGATCTATGCAAATGCTGACAGCAATGAAGCACTAAGGAAAGGGTTTGGGTGCGATGCTTGTTGTCATCATTTATATAACTTTCTGATGTTCAACATGAAAAAAAAGATTAAAAATGTAAAGTATATCCCCAAATGATCACATGAACATGTAATTCACCAGAAAAGACTCTTTGTTCCTAAAAATATTTGAAGAAAATAGGCAGATACAGCTATAAACAAAAAAGAGTATAAACTGTTAAGTAGTGCTGAGCAAGGACTTCCCTTTACTGAAAAGTGCCCTAATCATATTTAGGGTGAAAGATTGAAAGTGGGAGAGACCACATGTCCCAGAATCATCAAGAGCATCTCATCTACTTTGAAGTGACAGCACCAGATCCACTGCCATCATGCATTGTTTCTACCTTAACAGAAGTGAACTGGATGATCTTTGAGCATCCTTCCAGAAAAAGGGGGAGGGGGGCAGGGAGGAGTTTGCTGATGCAGAGCTAAGTTAATAAGAATCACTAAAATGAAGCAGTTTAAGAAAGGTCAGTGAAGAGCCAAATGTGTGTGGACAGGATCGCACAGAGCACATTCGCTGGAGGACTGGATCCCGCCTTCTGCCTTGTAAGCAGCTGGTGTGGCCGTGAGGAGCAGGGCTGTCATGCCCCCAAGCCTCCCTCTCACTGTCAGTCCTTCTCGGGACAGGAAGTTTGCAAGTTGCTGGACTTTTAAAGTATTTTTTCTTGAGATTATCCAGAGGTAACAGACCACATGAATCCTGTTCATTCATGAAATGGTTAACAATTCACCCTAGAGACTGATTTAGACAAAATAAAGCCTTAGTCAACTGGAGCCTAACTTGCTACAACCTTTAATTAACATTTTTCCTTTTCATTTGCTTTGATGAGAAATGAAGTGAATCACAAGAAAGTACTTTGATATGGGAGATTAATCTTTTTAGCCAACCAATCCCAAGGTGTAACCAGGTATTAGTAAAGATCTCATCTGGCTCATCTTGTCTATCTTTTATATGTATGGTCAGATAAAAAGTACGAATTTAGGCTCAGATCAATGATCCTTAAGCGAAGAGTGGTGTGGGATATTCAGGATGATTGCTACTAAAAGGTTTTTATTTCGTTTGCAATCAAAAAGAATACTAACCTTTCAGAATCTGAAGGTACTCCCAAGGCTGTCCACGTTTGGATAACAAACCATTTATTCACCATACTACATCATCTATCACAGTGACTTTCAAACAATTTTAGCAGCAGTATCTTTTTTTTTTTTTTTTTTTAGCTACTTTTATTTTTTTATTTTATTTATTTATTTTTGGTTGTGCTGGGTCTTCGGTTCGTGCGAGGACTTTCTCTAGTTGCGGCAAGTGGGGGCCACTCTTCATCGCGGTGCGGGGACCGCTCTTCATCGCGGTGCGCGGGCCTTTCACTATCGCGGCCCCTCCCGTTGCGGAGCACAGGCTCCAGACGCGCAGGCTCAGTAGTTGTGGCTCACGGGCCCAGCTACTCCGTGGCATGTGGGATCTTCCCAGACCAGGGCTCGAACCCGTGTCCCCTGCATTAGCAGGCAGACTCTCAACCACTGCGCCACCAGGGAAGCCCCAGCAGTATCTTTTTTTAAAACCAAACCTTACACAGAATTCTGATACACAGACAGGGTGACCAGCCATCCCACTTTGACCAGGACAACTGAGGAGTTTTAGGATGAAGGACATTCAGTGCTAAAACTGGGGCAGTCCCAGGCAAACCGAGACAGTGGTCACCCTACTGTAAAATAACAAAAGCTCTGTTTTGCCAGCATAAATGTTTTTTAATAAATACAAATTCATAACATTCATTTATCATTAAGCCAGTTGATTAAAAAATAAGGCCATTTCAATGACCCCAAAAAAGAAAACATAATATTGAGAGTGAGAGTTGCATGCTTACATGAGCCTCAGGACCCAGTTTATTTCTGAGCTTGTTTTGGTTGCTCAGTACTGGGGAAATTCTGATTCGGATAAGTAAAGAGTTGTGAATGATAGTTTGTTGTTACTGGTATTACAGTAGGCCTCCTGATAAGCTCAGGCTTCTTTCTAACTGATGCAGAAGCTTATAAGAAGAAAAACAGAGTGTGTTTGTTTTCATGTCAGATCACTAACTATATCTAACACGTTGTTTTATGACAAACACAAAAGTCAGATCAGAAGCATCTAAAACACGTGAAGGGCATAAACTCTCCATCATACCATGTGGATTACCATGTGACCTGTCAGAGGTCCTCCTCCAGATACTCATCTCCCGCGTCAGACACTGAAGCGCCTGGACCTTGCTGACCTTCTTGTCATTTAATTGAGGTTCTGGTATGTGTGCTACCACAGTGCAGTATGCTGGACAGTACCACACGGGGCCCATGTGCAGACCTGGATTTTAAGAAACACCAGCATTCTTCATCAATATTAATACAGTCACGAGATCTAGCAGGAGAAACGTTGTCCCAATGACTCCACAGAAAAAAGTTAAACAAGCAGCACAAATTGAAAGATTGTCATCAGAGCTACGTGTGGACATGTCGCTATTTTTGTTTGCATGTTATTTTTAATAATCAAACATATACTTTAGCATGATATTCAAATTATGTATTTGCAGAACTGGGTTCCAGGAAGCACAACAGTAACCATGATAGGGAACGTGTCGTTATAGAGAGTTTACTGTGTGCTAAACTCTCAATACTAACTCATTTACTCCTCCCGGCAGCCGGCTGAGATAGCCTGCATCCCTGCTTACTAAAACTGAGGCCCTGGGATAAGAGATTTGTGGAAGGTCGCAGAGCTGTGGGCGACAGCCAGACTTGAGCTCGGGAGGGCTGGTTCCGGAGTCTGTGTTCCTAGCCACCAAATTTTATACTACCAATCACCTCAGTTTTAAAAGACTGCTCCAATATATTACATACACCCAGGAAACGTGCTCCTGAAAAAGTAAGGGATTAGGCCAAGCCACGCAGTTTGTAAAGTGTAAAAGGTCTGGAACCTGCTTCCCTGAGGCCCCCTTCCGAATTTTCTCTGCCACACTTTGGCCTCCTGCAGAGACTCTAGGCCTGACCCAAGTCATACTCATAACAGATTACTGTGATACCTGATTCATGCCACTAGTTCAGGAAGACTTTCCTGGTTAGAGACATATCACTTTACGACCATTTGCTCTGCAGGACACATGGCTGCAAGCTACACAGCCTCGATGGGCAGTTACAGAGGGAGCGAACAAGGTCCTGGTTCTATTATGAAGAATAAAGGCAGCCCCTTTCCTTGTACAGATTATCCCAGCTATAAAGGATCTAAGGATCTGTTTACAATTACACAAATATTGCCTGTTTTGTTCCTGGCAGGCTGCTTTAAAACATCATAAGCAAGCCTCAAAAGCCCAGAGGGTGGCCCCATTCCTCTTTGAGCATTAAACAACTCTGATCACTTCTAGGGAGCTAGAGCGAGTCCTCTTTTCATCGATAGCTTCAGAGAAAGAACGACTATCAATTTGGTGCCATGTCACTGGGTTACCTGTCATACATAGCAAACAAAGCAGACTAATGGAAAATCATAGCCATTTTAGCATATGCCTGCCATTCCCTACTTAATGTTACTAAAATTTGATTATAAAGTGGTTACTTTAATTTCTAATATCTTCCAAAGAAACAAACATTACAAATAGTGGTGAGATTCCCAGACTATCTCCTTTCTCAAACGTATTTGATCCCCACGTGGCTGAAATACTCTATATCTGCAATCCAAAAGAGAAAATGATATGGTAGCATATATTGCCTTCAAAATGTTAGATGTGTATTTAAACCTCTACCTTATAGATATACTTTAAAAAGGTAAGTACACATAGGCATTTCGGGACATTTGTAACAAAACAATATTGAGAACGTAGTTAAGTAACTGGTCCTAGTTATCCTTAATTCTGGTGCCTGAGGAAAAACGGATCTTATAAGAGAAGACAAGATTGCAGGTGGCAATCATAATGCTGAAAGGAACTCCAGGGCACTTTCAAGGGCTTAAGACTAGAGGGTCTTTATCAAATTTTACTTTAGAACAGAGGCACTCCTTTTCCTTCCTGTCAGAGGTGCGACACTAATGACAGTCATTTACTGCCTTACTCTGCTTTCTTCTAGCGCATTTCCTCCCTCGCTGTGTCTCAAGTCCCCACAAACACCCAGTGAGGTCACCTGCTGACCCAGAGTCACTCAGGTTGGTGTGGCCTCACCCGACTCAGCTGGAGGCTGGCTGACCAGGACGGCTGGTCCTCCCACTCAGGGTCCTGTTCCAGCCACAGACACAGGGCGGCCTTGGCACCAGCTGGCCCCTCCTCCAGCTCACCCCTTAGGTTATATCCACAGCCAGTGAACGGGAACAGACCACCTTTAGATTCGCAGCATAAGGAGGGGGGTAATAAAGAACCCAGGCTCGATGGAAAGCAACTATCCTTGTTCCACGGAGGAAAAATATGAGAAAATGTGGGCTCTGGATGACAATTTCATAGATAGGAGAATGAGGGACAGATTCTAATGTCCATGGCTAGGACCCAGAGCAAATCCTCGGATTCAGGTGCTCAGTTTGACAATCGTTCTGTTAACGTGGCTTCCTCTGGGAACCCGCCCTGCCTTCTGCAACAGGCAAGGGGCCTTCTCAAGCTCTCACAGAGCACCTAATCAGAGCTCCCATCATGCCGTGTCATCTGTAACCCCCAACCTGCTCACCTTCATTCCTCACTGGACGCTCGAATGTGCTGGTTAGAAGCGTGAACTTTGGACCCAGAATTATCTGAATTCTGGTCTTCCCTTTTCTAGCTCTGTGCCCTTGGGCTAGTTCCTTAACCTGTCTAAATCTCAGCTGCTTTATTTATAGAATGAGGGTACTTCTACAACTTACTTTATAGATCGATTATTACTAACAAACACATATTACTGTAATTATTGAAGTTCCTTGAGGAAAGGTGTCCTGCCTTTTTACTGGTGTATCACCAGCCCCTCATGTTGTCCAGCCCAGAGGGTGTTCAATAAATGTTAATTAATGGAATCAATGAACAATGCTCAGCTACAGAATGAAAGAAAGGGCCAGATACGGAACAATGGTTTTCCACCAGGCAGCTGGTGCTAAGAATGAAGTTGCCCCAGAGGTTTTTTCAGAGCTTGGTGCTTCTTCTGAGTTTAAGGATTATAATTGGTCTCAGCTATTGCAAGTGTTGAAGGGCATCCTTGCCCTGTGAAGTGCTGCTTCACAAACAGGCCACCATCTGCCACAAAGATAAAAAAGTTTGGCACTGAATTTGCTGTGGTTGTCAGTATCGACATGCCTGATATTTAGAACACTTACTTTTTCATGGAGCTGATTTGGGAGCAAAGAAAGCTTCTGGGAATACTGCCCTACATAGCTGCCCTTTACAACCAGAACAGCTGTGCCACAGTTTTTACTGTTCTGGGTCTGAGAATAAATAGGGAATTAAAGAATCCTAACAGCCAATTTCCATTTCAGAGCCTTCCCAGGATGCTATTCCGGGGCTGTGCATACCCCAGTCTGCACCGAGCCTTCCAACTTCCTTTTCATTTTAGTTCTTAATGTGGCATGTCAGTTTAAGGTTTTTAAAGTTACTGTAATGGATATACTTCTCAATCCACAACCTCGATGAGCAAGAAAAATGTTTCATTTAGTTTTTTTCCTATAACAACTTCATTTCTATTTTGAGTTCCTATTTCCTAGGGGCTGCAGAAATGTAATTATTGGTTCAGCTGGAACTCACTTTTCTCAATGGTTTTATGGGAGATCCAAGGGTTCACAGGCTATCAAGCTGGTGTGGGGTCTGGGGATGGACCCGGTTCTCTATGTGCTCTGTCTTTGCTGAGTAATCTATGGCCCTTCAAGCACTGATCCTCTGGCTCAGCCCTGAGACAGCCCTAGCTCCCGTCTCCAGGCCACTTCAGGTGCCACTCTTTGGAACAGCACTATTGTTCCGTGGCTTTCTTACCAGGGTAGAATGTGGGATTCTCTGTGGGGCTATGTCCCTGTTTGCCAAGACTCATTGCAAAGCCATTCCCTTCTAAGGCCACATGGCCTCAGGGAACTCTACCCAAATGTCCTCTTGGGCTTGACAGCTCACCAGTCAAGGAGGTTGTGAGGAGACGTGCTATCTGTGACCCAGTGCCTCACTATCCCCAACCCATCTCTCCCGGGGGGATTCAGGTGACAACATGAAGAATCCTAACATTCATCAGACTCTCAGCAATCTGGGTAATCCCATATTTTCGATCCCATTCCAGTCCTTTCCATTCCCCTCGGGGTGAAATAGGAAGATGCTCCTTTTTTTTCTCTTCTTTTTGGTCTGCCACATTCTTGCCCCGAGGCAAAGAGCAGGGAGAGGGACAGAGAGGGGAAAATTATGATGGCAAGTGGGGGTGGACATCATCAATTAATGTTCTTTTAATTATCTTGCCACAGTGCATTCATTGTCTGCTTTGATTCTCACACTTCCGTGTGGTAAACAACCTCACTTTTCAGGTGAGGAAACAGATTTGGAAAGATGAAGTCATATGTTCAGCATCCATCTCCCAGTCTGACACTGGTTTCTTCCTCTTCCCGAAGGCCTGGGACCCAAACCCAGCCTGCACACCTCAGACCCACTGCTCTTTCCCCCACTCTCTGCTCCCAGGCAAACTGGACTCCTCGCCACCTTCCTCTCATGGATTATTCCCATCATCTCCACACTTTTCTTCATGTTCTCCTCACCCTGTGGGATGTCTCCCCCACCATTTCAACCTGTCAGAATCCTCCCCATCACAAGGTCTCCACAAAGTCTTTTCTGATCAGTTTGGGTGGCAGTGACCGTTCCTCTCCAAATCCCAGGGATGGGGTCCTCCCTCACACTGCCTCTCCCATCCTGCTCTGCATCACTCTGCATGCCAGGTCTTAGCACCCACTACTAGACCACAAGCTCTTTGAGCCCAAGAACCTTGTCTTTGTTCCATTAAAATAATGAATGAATGTACCAAGAAATGAAGGAATAGATAGGCGGGTGGAAGGCTATAGGTGCTCCAAGACTCCAAAAGGGGAGGAAGAGTCTTTGCAGCCTCACATCTAAAGTTGCAATGAGGAGGAGCAAAGAGGAGCACTCCGGAACTGTAACGGGAGATGGGTTGGCGAGTCTAGCAGAATGATGGGAGACTAGGTACGGAGAGGAAGAGAAGAAAGCAAAATCGTGCACACTAAAAAAAGTCTGCACCCCAGACAGGGTAGTCATTCAGGGACGGGTTTCAATATGTCTCCTGCTTATTACTCTGAGATTCTCTGTCCACATAAATGCAGAAGTAACAGGCCATGATCATTAGCTGCTGTGAAACAATCCCAAGGGAGGATCTGAGAAAAGCATTGTAATAATATCATTAGAGTAGCTTTCATTTATTGGAGATCTATCGTGTACCATTCCTACGCCTAAGATTGTGAAAGAACTCTACCTATCAATGGCTAAAGATTTAAAAATAATGATCGGGGACTGCTTTAATAACTTTTAGCTGTCAACATGAAAGATGTTCCAAAGAACATGGGGGAAAATGAAAATTTCTGAGACTGGAGGAGTATTTTCTAAGTGGCCTGCACAAGGACTTTGGGGTTACCCAGTAGGAAGACTAAAATAAAAAATACGTGACCGCTAAGCACCATCTTTCCAACAGCATCATGCCACACTCAGTTACATCAGAGGAAACAAGATTCCTGCTTAGGAGCCATGGACCCATGGCTTCTCCAAGGGAGGTTCACCCCAGGAGCCTGGCATGTTAGGAATTTATTTAGCCAGCTGGTAGGAGGTTGATCAACACAAACTATGGTTACAATCAGGTGTATACAAACAGGTGCGATATCGTAAAAGATATTTGTCTTACCTTGTTAATTATAATTCGATTTCTCTTTCCCTTAAATGCAGCAGCATCTAATAATTTTTAGAAAGAACACAAACTGCCTTCTCTTTTCCATAATCTAAAGATGGACTAGATTATGACAGTGAAAAATTTTTAGATAAATAACTGATGCGTGTAAATTTCCCCCATTTTTTTCATCCTTCTTCACACATGCTATCTGGCAGTCCCTCCCTCCTATAACAATGGTATGGAACAAGCTGCTGCCAATATTCTTCCACCTTTCATGAGTGTCATGCTTTGGTAATTGCTTTTCCCCTAGGGAAGAACAACAAAAACAACACTGTGTGAGTAGCTGATAAGTAAGAATCTCTCATACTTTCCAGAACTAAGAAAAAGTTGTTAGCCATAGGGGTAAAAGTTTATGGAGAGAGATACCATTGAAAACATGACAACACAAAAATCAGCAAGTAAGCTCCAGCCCTCCTGGTGCTAGGCAGCCTCTGAGATGGTCCCCATGATTTCCTCCTCCTGGTATTCAGGCCTTTGTGTGATTTTTTTCACCTTGAGTATGGGCTGAACCTAAAGACTCACTTCTAACAATAGAATAAATCAAAAATGGTGGGCTGTTACTTCCAAGATTAGATGACCAAAAGACTATAGCTTCTGTCTTGGGCATCCCTTCTCATTCTTTCCCTGGCTCTGAGGGAAGCTAACTGCCACTTTGTGAGCTGCCTTATGGAGTGGTCCATATAACAAAGAACTGATGTCTCTGGCCATAAGCAGCAAGGATCTAACACCTGCGATCGTCACATGAGTGAATTTAGAAGTGTAACCTCCCCAGTCGAACCTTCAGATGACTGTAGCCCCAGCTGATATCTTAAGTGCAACCTGTGGGAAACCCTGAGCCATAATATCACCCAACTAAGCTGCACCCAGATTCCTGATCCATAAAAACCGAAATAATAGCTGTTTGTTGTTTTAAGCCACCACATTTTGGGATATCAATATGAAGCAATAGATAACAGGGGCGGGGAAATATTTATATTAACCAAAAGTAACGAGAACATGCATTGTCTCTATTATGTGTCAGAAACTAGACTAAATGTTTAACATGCATTATCTCATTTGTTTCTCACAATAACTCTGTGAGATAATATTATTATCCCCATTTTACAGATGAGAAAACTAAAACATAGAGAGGTCATCTGACTTGCTTAAGCCTACATTGCTAGGAGGAAGGACTCAAGCCCATGCCTGATTTAAAAGTCCTTCCTTTAAAGCCAATGAATACTGCCTCCCAGGCACAGGCCATGGGTTTCACGCAACAGCAAAAGTATATAAAAACTCCAGAGGGGATCAAGGCAGAGAGTTAACAACGATGCTGAAGGTTTCAGAGAAGTTGTATTTATGTTAAGCCTACAAGGATAAGAACCCGATCAGGCCTCGAAAAATTGCAATTCCATTGCAGACAGAAAGACTAATGTGAAAAGGCATATAGGGTAGAAAAAGCTCTTCAAATTTGAGTGCTTCTGTTATAAATTTCTAAGCTGTGGGAGTTGAGGCTAGATAAATCAATAAGACCAGACTGCAAAAAGGTTTTCTTCTATTAACCAAAACACTTCCTTTATCTTTCATCTCTTAAATGTAAATAATAAGATGCCATTTCAAAATCATGTCAAAAATAGAATTTAAATTTACAGACTATGGAAGTTAGACCTTGTAATTGCCCACAATTTTTGTTTCAGGTTTTAGACTCAGACTATAATAGTGAAAGTTCCAAGAAATATTTACCTTTTTCTGTAATGCTCTACGACAAGTGAATACACAATGAGCAGATCTAAGTGTTTGTCGACATGAATAATTCTGTAAATATTATCTCAGCCCTTATGATTTCATTGATCTCACATCAAGGGTGCGGTTTCATCTTAAAAGGCAATTTCAACAAGCTGTATGTCTATTGTAGCCTACTTGGGGAATCTGTGATTTTAGGTAGTAAAAAGAAAATACCAGCGATGTTGAACTCTCATGCTTTGAGACAGATTTTATTGTACAAAAATTTGTATAAAAGTTCAATTGATATTTGCTGTGTCAAACATTAAAATTTTATATGCTCAAATAGATCCCAAATGGTTTAGAGATTTACATATAATCCTACAATAGAGTAACTATCAGAAACCCTAATATTTAACAAAACAGTAACTTACCCAACTTTAATTTTAAAATATAAAATTCTTAAACTGCGAATTGAAAATAGAAAAGCAACATGTAGGGGAGTTATTTCCACCAAATACGACATAGGGTTAACATGTGTAAAGAACTCCTGAATCTTACAAGGAGAACATCAATATTCCAATAAGCGATAATAGTTACTCCTAAAGCTCTTCCTATATTCCCGGCGCTTTATTCATTCTCTGATTTAATCTTTTCAACAATCATGCAAAGTTAAGAGCTGTTATTCTCATTTTGCTTTTGGGAAAACTGTAGTTTAGCAAGATTAAGTAATTTACCCCAGTTTATATCACTAATAAGTGGCAAAGCCATCTTACAAATGGGACTCCAATGTCTTATTTTTTTCCTGCCTTTCCCTGCCATGTAAGTGAAAGCTTGAAGACTATGAACAGAATCTACATATATACTATATTATCTTCAAATATAATCTAAGTAACCTAAAGCAAATTGAGACACAAATGTTTTTTAATTTAATGGTAACACAAATACCGGTAGAGGTTTGAAGATGTAGGAAAGAAGGAAACCTTTTACAATACCGATATTATGATTTGACAAAACCTATATGGAAAGAAATCTGGCAAGCACTTTTTTTTTTATTCTTAGGGACTGTCTAAATATTCACATTCTCTGTGAAACCTCCCCTGGCAGCTCCTTGCCCAGGCAGAGTAGCACACCTTTCCTCTGTGCTTGGAAAATACTGATCTCTGTGTCTCCAGTACACAGAGACTGACAGGCACACACAAAAACTTATCAATAAATATTTATTGACTGAATGAAGAAATAACTCATCAGAAGAGGAAAAAAATTATATACACGGAGGTATTCTTTACAATAGTAAAATATGAGAAACCAGGTCAATAAAACTGAAATGGTTAAGCAAGGGCATTATAAAAACATGATTGACTATTTCACAGTCTAAAAAACAATAATATGCAGTCATCAGCGTAGCCTGAAAAATATTTAGCCATTATGGAAAAAAAAGGAATACAAAATGCAGTATGATTGTCCTAATATTAAAATATGTTTGGGGAATTCCCTGGCGGTCCAGTGGTTAGGACTCGAGCTCTCACTGCCAAGGGCCCGGGTTCAATCCCTGGTTGGGGAACTAAGATCCTGCAAGCCGCATGGCATGGCCAAAAAAAAAAAGTTTGCAAAAGACAAAACCTAGAAGTTAATGTGTTTTTTTAAAAAAGTAAAGTTAATGGTTCTGCGAGAGTGGCAGGATTAGATTTTCTTTAATCATATCTCACAATTTTCTTAAATGTACTTAATTATTGCTTATATTCATCTTAAAAAATGACCTAAATTGCTCATAAGATTCTTTGGAGGACAAGAAAAATTTTTCCTAGTTACCAAAACTTCCTGTCTTGACCATTAAGAAGCTCAGAGCTGTGGTGACTTCCTTAGTCATTTGTTTCCAATATTATATGATTATTTCCCCCACCTCTACTACTATTAATACTTAGTTCTTACCTTTTACTCTTCTGTTACTGATTTGAGGGGCTCATTATATCTGTGCCTTTTGTTATAAGCTGTTTCAAATCCTTTTTGGAAGTAGAAGTCTTATAAATAAATAACAGTAGAGACTGCCATAGAATAAGGAAGCCATACATAATACTAAGGCGTTACTCAAAGAATTAGGCAGATTCCATCAGGCGCCTAGAAAAACCATCTGACGGCTAATTAAAGCTGACTCTTTACTCTTTCGATCTTCTACTTCCTTCCCTGCCCCCAAAAGAACTAACACCCTTCCACTGAACTCCACTGCATTACTTACCCATGATGTCTTTTTATTTTAAACTTGTAACAACAGTAACTACCCTTAGCACAGGATGTACTGTAAGTATGAATGACCTGCTGAATCAAGTGGCATCATTTGCTTCCAGCTGGACATTACCCGCACCCATTCCCTTCCATGCCACCACCCCCTTCCTCCCTCACAACCATTTTTCTCTCAGGATATGACCTGTACTTTAATCCTTCTTGCTCCATTTTAATGCTTTGTATTTTTAGCTGTTTTGTCATTCACTAAAATCAAGACTCACATAACTCAGTTATTCATTTTATAAGCCATTCCACTCACAGGACCAAGTTGCTCATTTCAGCACAGCTCTTAAACTAATATAAAAATACATGTGAATTCATCACATCTGATTTTTTTTCAAGGTCTATTAACACTGCTTTCCACGCAGTTTCCTTTAAAAGAAATGCCGTCTAAATAAAACCAGCCTGAAAATGTATAGGAGACTAGTTCAAGTTAGATATCAAAAGACTGATTATCTGAATGGACTGAGGCAGATACAATGACCTTGAACCCATAGGATTCTTATCAGCACTGCCTTCCGCCTTCCCCATTCATCCTACCACCATTGGTATGATTTGATATTGAACAGAAAATTGAAAAAATCAATAGCATGTTATGCTGTTTCGTATCAAAGGAGTTGAGAAAGTAAAACTCACACAATATTTATATAATTCAACTATGTCCCACTGTGTAATTTGAAGATCTTCCAGGGGCTTGAAAGATTAAATATTATTTTCAGTGTGCAAAGGAAATAACTTACTTGATACCTGGCAATTAAGCCTTTGCAAACTCACAGGTTGACATGTTATGTTTGATTTATACCAAACAGAGTCAAAGCTGAAAGAGTTGAAAGAATATATTTTGCAAAGTAAGTACAATTCTAAGCAAACCTAATCTTTTCTAAGTATCCAACAATATTTTCCCAACTGCCTCCATTAAGGGGGATGAATGAAGAGGAAGCCTGTACATTCTACATTGCATTTCAGGAGAGGGATTACATTTTTAATAGTGTTAAATAGAAAGTCTTGATAGTCATTTCAAAGGAACCACTAACACAAAAAAAATAAAACTGAGAGAATGCCTATTATGGGCATGTTCTTGCTTCTAGCGGGCTGACTAACAATAGAAACACCTTTGGGATGTTCCCATGAAATGAGCACCAACATGATTTTCCTTAGCCATGTGCCTTTCCCATGGGTGAATCAAGTCATTTAGAGAAAGCAAGTGGCAAGTAATTATTGCTACCTGTGGCATAATAATATGATTAATAGCTACAGAATCAGAAATGTTAGTTCAACAAAGACCTTAGACTACTTCTAGTCTCCTACCTTTATTTTATAGGTGAGGAAACATTGGTAAGAGAGATAAAGTGTCTTGCCCAGGGTCAAATAATTAGTAACAAGCAGCAGCGGGACTAAGATTCCTAATCCGGTGTTCTAGCTGCCATGCCATACTGTCTTTCATTCACCCTTCCATCTGTCCATCCACCCAGCCATCCATTCAGTTTATTCTACAGGCATCTGTGAAGCTTGACCACATGCCAGAAGCAATGTATGGCCCCAGTGAATCATTCCTGCCCATGTGTATGCTCCTGTGCAGTGTAAGTCTGCTGTTCCTCCCATCAGGAGATACAGCTTATTTCTCCACCCACTGAATCTGGCCTGACCTCGCCATTGCTTTGACTTTACAAAAATGTGGCAGAGGTGACATTATACGGTTTCAGAGACTAGACCTCAAGAGACTTTGCAGCTTCTTCTCCCCCTCTGGTTGCTCTGAGATTGCTGTACAAGGAAGCCTGGGTGAGCCATTAGAGGCGTGAAGTCACGTGGAGGAGAACCAAGGTACCTCAGCCAACAGCCCCGGTCAACTGCCAGACATGTACATGAAGCCAAAGAAGACCAGCCAGTCCCCAGCTGATATGCCAACTGACTGCAAATGCATGAATGAGCTCAGCCAATACCCCGTAGTCCAGAGACCAGACGTCACAGATGAGCCCTGTACATGTTGCTGACCCACAGAATCACGAGCAAATAAAGAGCTGCTGTTTGTAGCCTCCACATTTCGGGGTGGTTTGTTAGGCAGCAATCGATAAGTGATCCACTGTGTTAAGAGCTAGAGTCTAGGGAAAGAGATAAACAAAGAAGGAGATGAGTAAGACAGTCTTTGTCATCAAGGAACTCACAGACTGGTGATGAATATAAACACAAAAGCCATCCTTTAAAGAATGGAATCATAAGTTTCATGTAAGTTTTCTAAGAGAGAAATTTTAAAAAGGCTCAATCGAGGTGTTGAAGGTAAATTCAACAGGGTTTGATGACTGAATAGGATGGTTGAAGAGGGAGTGTAGTGTGATGTCTAGCTTGATTGATCCTGGTAACAGTAGGTTGCAGAAAGCCTGAGAAGGAGTAGGTAGAGGACAAAGGGGAAGAAGATGGGGAGTTCAGATGTGACGTGTTGACTTTGATGAAAACTTGGAAGTTTGAAGATGAAGTTCACAGGCCTATAGAACATCCAGGTTTGAAAAGGATATTTAAAGCCTGAAGTTCTGGGAGCAGATTAGGTTGGAGAACACCTTTGAGAATCAGATATTATAGTAGTGTAGGCCACAGGCAGGGGTTACCCTGGACCATGGAGAGTGCATCAAGTACACTAGAGTTGAGGAAGTGGAGATAGGCAGTGGACCATTCTTTCTAGAAATTTCTGAAGTCAAAAGGAGAGACATATTGGGACACTTTAGATCAAGGGCAACTTTATTTTGTGCCTCATGTCAGCTTGAAAGTAAGATGCTTGTACTCTTCACCTTCTCCCCTTACAGAAAACTACTACATGGAGTACCAGCTCAACACACAAAATTTACTTAAGAATTTGGGATTGAGCATGGGTAGATACATCACTCAGCACATAACATTTCTTTCCAAAGATCCTCATTAGGTGTTCTTTCAAGCCATTCATGAAGTCACAAGCTGCTGAGTCTCATTGTCTCTTCCTGGACACTTTCATATCCCTTACATCTTGCATGGCCCTTTCTTATCCAGTGCAAACTGAGCTCTGAGCCTGTTTTCTCGGGGCATCAGTCTACCCACAGGTCCAGGAGGCCCAGACTCTGAGTGGGCTCCATCAAGGCATTCATCCCAAAAAACACTTCACGGGGTACCACTAAAGAAAAAAAATTAGATTTATTCTTCTTGGTACATTCTGAAATGGGTTTCCAGAATGCGTAGTAGAAAAAGAGAATAGAGCAAGGGAAGCAGCACGGTGCAGTATCAGGCTGTGCATTTAGAAGATAAATGATCAAAAGTTCTGTAGTTGGATCTTGGCCAAGGATGATAGGGATGAGAGGCACAATGGGATAAATTGGCCTCAAGCCTTTGAATTAGGCATTGTTGGTTCTTATTTAACTAACTCGACCTACTTTTTTTTTTTCTAATTGAAATATGTTCCAGTTCCAAGAAGAGCTACAAATCAAAATGAGGAACTTCTTGTAATTTGAAATTTAACCTAGAAGCCATGAAAAATAACTGAAAATTAAAGTTCTTCTTCAATTTTTAATTGACATTGCACACCTACAAGGAAACCATATATATAATTATATATAATACATAAATGAAATATATAATATATAATGAAATATATAATATATATTGTATATAGTGAAATATATATTATATATAAATGAAAAATAACTAAAAATTAAAGTTCTCCTTCAATTTTTAATTAACATTGCACACTCACAAGGAAACTATATATACACATATGAATGAGGCAATTTATTAACCCATTCTAGTTTTTTTCATTAGCATTTCCTCTTACAGTGACAAATACAACTGCACAAATTTTTGAGAAAATTATTATCACTATTTTCTTTAGCTACTATACCATATTGGAATTTCCAAAGACCTCTGGTTCTATTTCCTATGCATTTTGTAAAGCAGAAATAACACTGGAATGAACTCTGAACTAGAAATTGCCCCTTACAGAATGAGAAAAGTCATTTCTGTTAAGGCAATTATCCTTGTTCAAAAAACTCTGCTGAGGTAAGAATTAATAGAACAGCCAAATTTTCCATCTTTTACTCAGAGGAATAAAAATTATTCCAGTATGTATCCAGTGCATCTCAAGGGAAGTTTTGTGATGTTTTCATATTTTACCAAACCACTTAAGGGTTTTGTGATGCAAACGAAAATAATAATTTTAGCTGGCAATAAAAATAATTCTTCAACATTGGAAAAATTGTCTAATAATTATACTAATTAGGATTAAGAAACTATGACACTTCAACAAGTATTTTAGAGTCTGGTATAATTATAAAAGTCACATTTTTCCAAAAAGTATTAATATAAGTTATTAAACAGTGGAGTGTGCACTGTTGTTAAATAGGCCTCATGCCTGTGCTCCTTTTCAGAGGCTCTGATGGATAGGGACACAAATATTCATAAACATTTGGATCCCAAGCAAGCTACTTATCTTTTGATGGTGGGATGAGATTTTTTTTTAAGATTTAGAAAGGAATTCAGATAACTTCAGAAGACCTGAAGCCTCCTTTCCCCATATTTTTCACCCAATCTTTAAGCTTCATATTTTATTTCTTTAATTAATTAATTAATTTATTTATTTATATTTGGCTGCTTTGGGTCTTGGGTTGCTGCACGCAGGCTTTCTTTAGCTGTGGTGAGCGGGTGCTCACCGCTTCACTGCGGTGCACGGGCTTCTCATTGTGGTTGCTTCTCTTGCTGTGGAGCACGGACTCTAGGCGCGCAGGCTTCAGTAGTTGTGGCATGCGGGCTCAGTAGTTGTGGCTCACGGGCTTTAGAGTGTAGGCTAAGTAGCTGCGGTGCATGGGCTTAGTTGCTCCATGGCATGTGGGATCTTCCCGGACCAGGGATCGAACCCATGTCCCCTACATTGGCAGGTGGATTCTTAACCACTGTGCCACCAGGGAAGTCCCTAAGCTTCATATTTGCTGATACTGTTGCAATAAGGAGGCTTGGGCCATCACAGCCCCAGCAGACATCCTTATAGTTCTGAGAAGCTTCCGGTGCTCCACACCCTATAAGAACACCATATAGGTGACTGGAAGTATAAAAAAGTTTCTCTTTCCCCAAAATATCTTGCATCTTCATGTCACAGTAACTGAAATTTCACCATGAGAGATTTTATCCTTTGATTTCAAAAAAGACTTTGTTCTCAATGAACAAATATTTACTGAGCAATTGCTCAGTTACATGCTTAGGTGGGTGGCATATGCCCTGCAAGTTGTAGGAGAATATGAGAGAGGGTTGCTGCCCTCCAGGAGAAACATTCAAGCTGGGGAAACATGGAGACTACAGAATCCAAAGCAAACGTCACTGTGTTGGTCTGTATGATCTCCTGGTATGTCTGTCAGAAGAGAAAAGACACCGCAGAATATAGGGAACTCTGTATAGCCAAGGGTGTGTAAAGCAATGTAGAGGACGCTCCAACAAATGTCTCTTGCACTACAATTCTGCCTAAGGCCAGAACTGCCACTGACCACAGCAGCCCAGCAGTCAGAATGAATCACCTGGGAGGATCACATCTCAACATACAGGTTTCTCTTTACTGAAAGATGTGCTGCCCGTGTCTCGCTGACCTCTGATCTTTCTCCATTACCTTCCACTACCCTCCACGCCCCGCACCTCCAAGTATACACACTTCTAGAAGTAGAGGGGAGAAGAGGATTCTGGTAAGGCAGGCCTTAGGAGAAAGAAGTGAATGTTTAGGTGGTCTCAAAGGACCCTGGGACAGAGCCAATGGTAGGAAAGTCTTGAATGGATCCAAATATTAGATTTCTTTTAGGATTTCCTGAACCACCCCAGGATCAAATGAGGTGCCCCTGACGTACTCTCTTCTTATATCTGTTGGAGTACAGAAGAAATATATTTCATTGCAACGAAGAAGGGAAAGGGGAAGAAAGGAAGTTGCTTGGGACAGGTGGGCATGCAGAGTAAGTTGGATGACAGTCGGGCAGACCGTCTCCATCCCAGGTCAGCCGTCAGTGGCCCCCTTGTTTTCTGTGCCTGGGCAGGAAAGGCAGCGCTCTGGGATGGCTCACAAGTCTTTTTGGCTAAAGCTCAGTCCTGGGCTTGTAATGTAGTGTGAAAACAAATAAAACAACACCTTAGTCTGTAGAAATTTAATATTGTGTGTATTTAAAGATAATATTAAAAATAAAAACAGTCCTCGTTGTGAGTACAGCTCTTCTCTTTTTAATGCTATAAACTTAAATAGAAAAGTGCTGCAAAATATGACATGAGGATAGTCAGAGAATCCTGTAAATATATTTTAAACTGTGTTTTGTTTCGTTTTATTTTTAAATAAAGTTTCTACTTTGAAGTTATTTATTCATTTATGTATATGGCTATGCCACGCGGCTTGCGGGATCTTAGTTCTCTGACCAGAGATTGAACCCACTAAGTCCTAACCACTGGACCGCCAAGGAATTCCCTAAACAGTGTTTCTAAAATAGGATTATGGGTTTATTTTACCAAACTTCATTTTGCTGATTTACAGATCAGCTTTAAGCAAACCGCAGAACAGGCCTCAAACTTGGCTCTGCTTTCCCAAGGGTTGGGGCACCCGTAAGCAGGTGCTCACGGTTGGGGGGGTGACAAGGGATGTGAGTAAAGACTCATTAGGGGAGTCGACATGGAGTGCAGATTGATAGTAAAAGTAGATCCCCAAATTAGACTTTTGAAAGCCCCAAATGATGGCTTCAAAGAAGGCTGATAAATGTATTCATTCATTTCCTTTGGCTGTGCAGACATAGGGGGCTTTCTGGTCAACATGCCAGGGATATTATGCAGCCTGGCCTCCATCTCTCCCATGGAATCAGTCAACATCTTCATTGTAATACCTTCCTTTGTAGATAGCATCTACATCCATCATTTCTTTCTCGAAATACTATCTATGTAGGACCAAAAGAGTGACTATTACAGAAGCTTATGAGAGAGTGACTGTTTTCCACTCTAAGTTAGGAACAGAAAATTGCCGAAAGCTCAGCGATTCATATGCTCTTCACCTCCATCTCCTGCCCTGACCACAAAGGAAATACCTATCTCCCATCCCCTGAAGAGGACTAACAGTAGCTTTCCCCGTGGCCTTTGCTCTCTCCACATTTGAAATATCCTTCCTTTCCTCTGTTCAAATCTATTTTCCTCCCTCTGCTCAAAGCCTCACCCAACCCCCCAGCCCAAAGTGAACACTTCCTCCTTCGAACCCTCATTCAGGATCACCTCTAGACCTACTTCTCATCTACCATATATTACTGAATATTGTCAGAGATGAGTCATTTTAAATGGATTTCTGGGCCTCTGAAACTTTAGTTTGGAAAAGATTCTCTCATGGAGTATGGTATAGATGTAGATGTCTGCAGATTTAGTATGGTGGAATCTAGGAATGCACATTTTTAATCAGTTTCTCTGGTGATTCTGGTGCATTTGGCCTAAGAATCAAGAATCATATTTTGAGAGGCACTGTCCTAGATACACACACACACACAAGCACACAGAGAAACCGTCCTTGGAATTTTCTCACACCATTAGTAAACAAGTATACAAAAATGAAACACTTTCACAACATTCACTTAAAAAGAGGGGGAAAAGAAAGCCCACTACGGAGTCCAATATTTTAAAACATTTCCTTGTATCCTAATTTCCCAATTACCGGGGTAATAAACACCTCTAACAAAGAAGGCTTTAGTGTCTTCATCCACTTACCTCACTCAAATCAAGCTCTATTCACTCACTCTTGTTATTCTCTAACCTAACGCAGAGCATTCAAAATGGAACTTTTGCCTTCAAAAGGATAAAACAGAAGCTTCTCACTATTTAGAGAGGAGAAAGATTTTCCCTACACCCTGAGGACTGAAAAAAAAATTGGGAGATTAATATTCTGTTTACAGACTCTTTTTCCATTCCTCAAAAATTATTATAGAAGTATAAGAAAGATCAAGGGATTTAGTAAAAGACCACTACCATCCTGATGGGCCTGCAAAATGCAAGAATGTAAAGGGTTGGTACTCAGATTAAAAGGTGAGCCAATCTACCCTAAAACAAAAGTTATAAAACCCGCTGAGGGACAGGCTCATTTTGGCATCCTGTGATTGCAGATAGAGGGACCTTACTGGACACCATTCTTGACAGTTCTCGACTACTCACTCACCCTCCTGCTCCTTTGGAGAAGACCTTGAGCATTTCTGTTGGATTAGCCACTCACACACGCTGCGTGCCATGGGCTGAGTGGGGCAGGTCCCCCTACATGGGCAGCCTGCAGGGCTCCCAATTGTCCCACAGGGACCAGAGAGTTGGGTGCTTCAATCAGGAGAGTGTAGGAGCAAGGCCATTCAGCCACACATCTGAAGCCACTCCTCCCATCAGTATTAAGGCTTCATTTTATCTCTGTCTCTCAGTGTCATACGTCAGGTTTCTCAGCCGGGGAAGGAAATAAAGAAGTGAGAAAGAAAAGACAATTAAGAGAGGTCATTTCCTTACTGCATTTACTACAAATAATAATGACTATTGTTTTCTGAAGCCCCAGGCTGGGCGGTGGTTGCTTTGTCTCTGACTTCTATGGCCTTATCTTACCTGATAAATAATAGCAATTTCCTGGTTACATGTCTATTCTCCTGACTAAACTGTCAGTCCTTAAGGACATGAACTGGATATTATTCATAATTGTATCCTCAAAAGTTAGATACAGTCAGGACCGGCTTCATGGGCCTGTGATCTGTGCTGTCACTCAGGGCCCTGAGTTTGGTTCAATGCTCTGTGGCACCATGTTGACTTTCCTATATTTTTTGACTAGGGGGGTCCCACATTTTTACTTTGCAACAGGCCCTGAAAATTATGTATCCTGTCCTTGGGGTAGTAGGCACTCAGTGTTGCATGTTAAGATAAAAGACAAAAACAGGCTCAAGGACTGACTCCTGGCTCAGCTACTTGATATTTATGTGACCTTGACAAAGTTATTTAACCTTCCTAAGCCTCAGTCTCTCACCCCTAAAGTGGGATTAATAATAATAACCATAGTTATAATGAAAATTGAATTCGTTACTCCAGGTTAAGTGCTTGCTACAGTGCCTGACACATAATAAAATCTCAGTAAGTGTTCAATACTCCACTTACTACTGCTACCACCACTACTACTAGAACTGCTGCTACAACAACGTAAAAACCAACTGGATCCCAAGGAGAGGATATTGACATGGGCACAGAATGAACATCTTCAGGAATATTATCTGCTTGCGTGAGTTCTAGCTCACAAACTTCCCTCTGCTAGCTTTTAAGAAACCTCTGAGAGAATGGAAATTACTATTTTTCACGTTTTAGGAAACAAGAGACACCAAAGAACATTTGCAATTCCCACCGCAAATAGTCATCACTAAACTAGATCTCTTAAAAGATTTCTGACGAGGAATTAAGGAGATTGCCTGTCCATTATTCTGCATTCCTTGGGCCCATCCCACAGGTGAACAGTTGCGTTCTCCTCTCCTCTATCTCATCTAAGGAAAAAGGGGAAAAGAGAGTCTTTAGCGAGGCCCTCGTGTGGGAAATGGTGGCAATGAGAAAGCAAGCCTGGGAGGCAATGTGCACCCCCATTATTTAGGGATGACTCTTTTTTTTGGTATTTTAGTCTCTCTTTTTCTTTAAATTTTTTCAATACATTTAACTCCCAGACAAATCATATGATTTGAAGTGAGTTTTCTTAGAATGTTCTCAATTTGTCACCTCACGGCTAATTCTTTTGTATTTTTCTGAACTTGTTGGAAAGTTCTGAATCTCTGTTTCTTCTTGACTAGTTGGGTCAGGTGGATTTCCAGGATGATTAGAATCAAGGTTTTTTCAGAAGTGGTGGGTCAAAAATCTTTGCTCTGCAACTCGTGAACTTTTCATTATTTCTCTCTCTTAGTTTTAGAAGAGGAAAGGATGTCAAAAGTATTTAAAAGTCTTTTGGGGGCTAACATTCAAATAACTTTAGAGTTTATGTCTCACTTCTTCAAATCTTGGTTCTTAAATGTATTCTTTCCTTAATATAGACTTAGTTTACCCACATGTCTCCCCAGCCCCATCGTAGCCGTCAATGACCTACGATGGTTACACAGAGCATAGATTTTTTTTTTTTTTGGTGGTTTTGTGTTTCAGTAATTTTTTTTTTGATTTTGAATTTTATTTTATTTATTGTTTTATACAGAAGGTTCTTACTAGTCATCAATTTTATACACATCAGTGTATACATGTCAATCCCAATCGCCCAGTTCATCACACCACCACCCCCAGCCCCCACTGGTTTCCCCCCTTGGTGTCCATATGTTTGTTCTCTACATCTGTGTCTCAACTTCTGCCTTGTAAACCGGTTCATCTGTACCATTTTTCTAGGTTCCACATATATGCATTAATATACGATATTTGTTTTTCTCTTTCTGACTTACTTCATTCTGTATGACAGTCTCTAGATCCATCCACGTCTCAACAAATGACCCAATTTCATTCCTTTTTATGACTGAGTAATATTCCATTGTATATATGTACCACATCTTCTTTATCCATTCATCTGTCGATGGGCATTTAGGTTGCTTACATGACCTGGCTATCGTAAATAGTGCTGCAATGAACATTGGGGTGCATGTGTCTTTTTGAATTATGGTTTTCTCTGGGTATATGCCCAGTAGTAGGATTGCTGGATCATATGGTAATTCTGTTTTTAGTTTTTTAAGGAACCTCCATACTGTTCTCCATGGTGGCTGTATCAATTTACATTCCCACCAACAGTGCAAGAGGGTTCCCTTTTCTCCACACCCTCTCCAGCATTTGTTGTTTGTACATTTTCTGATGATGCCCATTCTAACTGGTGTGAGGTGATACCTCATTGTAGCTTTGATTTGCATTTCTCTAATAATTAGTGATGTTGAGCAGATTTTCATGTGCTTCTTGGCCATCTGCATGTCTTCTTTGGAAAAATGTCTATTTAGGTCTTCTGCCCACTTTTTGATTGAGTTGTTAGTTTTTTTACTATTGAGCTGCATGAGCTGTTTATATATTTTGGAGATGAATCCTTTGTCCATTGATTCGTTTGCAAATATTTTCTCCCATTCTGAGGGTTGTCTTTTCGTCTTGTTTATGGTTTCCTTTGCTGTGCAAAAGCTTTGAAGTTTCATTAGGTCCCATTTGTTTATTTTTGCTTTTATTTGCATTACTCTAGGAGGTGGATCAAAAAAGATCTTGCTGTTATTTATGTCAAAGAGTGTTCTTCCTATGTTTTCCTCTAAGAGTTTTATAGTGTCTGGTCTTACATTTAGGTCTCTAATTCATTTTGAGTTTATCTTTGTGTATGGTGTTAGGGAGTATTCAATTTCATTTTTTACATGTAGCTGTCCAGTTTTCCCAGCACCACTTATTGAAGACACTGCCTTTTATCCATTGTATATCCTTGCCTCCTTTGTCATAGATTAGTTGATCATAGGTGCGTGGGTTTATCTCTGGGCTTTCTATCTTGTTCCATTGATCTATGTTTCTGTTTTTGTGCCAGTACCATATTGTCTTGATTACTGTAGCTTTGTAGTATAGTCTGAAGACAGGGAGTCTGATTCCTCCAGCTCCGTTTTTTTCCCTCAAGACTGCTTTGGTTATTCGGGGTCTTTTTTGTCTCCATACCAATTTTAACTTTTTTTTGTTCCAGTTCTGTAAAAAATGCCATTGGTAATTTAATAGGGATTGCATTGAATCTGTAGATTGCTTTGGATAGTATAGTCATTTTCACAATATTGATTCTTCCAATCCAAGAACATGGTATATCTCTCCATCTGTTAGTATCTTTAATTTCTTTCATCAGTGTCTTATAGTTTTATGCATTCAGGTCTTTTGTCTCCTTAGGTGGGTTTATTCCTAGGTATTCTATTCTTTTTCTTGCAATGGTAAATGGGAGAGTTTCCTTAAATTCTCTTTCAGATTTTTCATCATTAGTGTATAGGAATGCAAGAGATTTCTGTGCATTAATTTTGTTTCCTGCAACTTTACCAAATTCATTGATTAGCTCTAGTAGTCTTCTGGTGGCATCTTTAGGATTCTCTTTGTATAGTATCATGTCATCTGCAAACAGTGACAGTTTTACTTCTTCTTTTCCAATTTGGATTCCTTTTATTTCTTTTTCTTCTCTGATTGCCGTGGCTAGGACTTCCAAAACTATGTTGAATAGTAGTGGTGAGAGTGGACATCCTTGTCTCATTCCTGATCTTAGAGGAAATGCTTTCAGTTTTTCACCATTAAGAATGATGTTTGCTGTGGGTTTGTCATATATGGCCTTTATTATGTTGAGGTAGGTTCCCTCTATGCCCACTTTCTGGAGAGTTTTTATCATAAATGGGTGTTGAATTTTGTCAAAAGCTTTTTCTGCATCTATTGAGATGATCATATGGTTTTTATTCTTCAGTTTGTTAATATGGCGTATCACATTGATTGATTTGCATATATTGAAGAATCCTTGCAGCCATGGGATAAATCCCACTTGATCATGGTGTATGATCCTTTTAATGGTTGTTGGAGTCTGTTTGCTAGTATTTTGTTGAGGATTTTTGCATCTATATTCATCAGTGATAATGGTCTGTAATTTTCTTTTTTTGTAGTAACTTTGTCTGGTTTTGGTATCAGGGTGATGGTGGCCTCATAGAATGAGTTTGGGAGTGTTCCTTCCTCTGTAGTTTTTTGGAAGAGTTTGAGAAGGATGGGTGTTAGCTCTTCTCTAAATGTTAGATAGAATTCAGCTGTGAAGCCATCTGTTCCTGGACTTTTGTTTGTTGGATGATTTTTAATCACAGTTTTAATTTCATTACTTGTGATTGGTCTGTTCATATTTTCTATTTCTTCCTGGTTCAGTCTTGGAAGGTTATACCTTTCTAAAAATTTGTCCATTTCTTCCAGGTTGTCCATTTTATTGGCATCAAGTTGCTTGTAGTAGTCTCTTAGGATGCTTTGTATTTCTGCGGTGTCTGCTGTAACTTCTCCTTTTTCATTTCTAATTTTATTGATTTGAGTCCTCTCCCTCTTTTCTGGATGAGTCTGGCTAATGGTTTATCAATTTTGTTTATCTTCTCAAAGAACCAGCTTTTAGTTTTATTGATCTTTGCTATTGTTTTCTTTGTTTCTATTTCATTTATTTCTGCTCTGATCTTTATGATTTCTTTCCTTCTGCTAACTTTGGGTTTTGTTTGTTCTTCTTTCTCTAGTTCCTTTAGGTGCAAGGTTAGATTGTTTATTTGAGATTTTTCTTGTTTCTTGAGGTAGGCTTTTATAGCTATAAACTTCCCTCTTAGAACTGCATTTGCTGCATCCCATAGGTTTTGGATCATCGTGTTTCCATTGTCATTTGTCTCTAGGTATTTTTTGATTTCCTCTTTGATTTCTTCAGTGATCTCTTAGTTATTTAGTAACGTATGGTTTAGCCTCCATGTGTTTGTGTTTTTTACGTTTTTTTCCCTGTAATTCATTTCCAATCTCATAGCGTTGTGGTCAGAAAAGATGCTTGATATGATTTCAATTTTCTTAACTTTACTGAGGCTTGATGTGTGACCCAAGATGTGATCTATCCTGGAGAATGTTCCGTGTGCACTTGAGAAGAAAGTGTAATCTGCTGTTTTTGGAAGGAATGTCCTATAAATATCCAATTAAATCTGTCTGGTCTATTGTGTCATTTAAAACTTCTGTTTCCTTATTAATTTTCTGTTTAGATAATCTGTCCATTGGTGTAAGTGAGGTGTTAAAGTCTCCCACTATTATTGTGTTACTGTTGATTTCCTCTTTTATAGCTGTTAGCAGTTGCCTTATGTATTGAGGTGCTCCTATGTTGGGTGCATATATATTTATAATTGTTATATCGTCTTCTTGGATTGATCCCTTGATCGTTATGTAGTGTCCTTCCTTGTCTCTTGTAACACTCTTTATTTTAAAGTCTATTTTATCTGATATGAGTATTGCTACTCCAGATTTCTTTTGATTTTCATTTGCATGGAATATCTTTTTCCATCCCCTCACTTTCAGTCTGTATGTGTCCCTAGGTCTGAAGTGGGTCTCTTGTAGACAGGATATATAAGGGACTTGTTTTTGTATCCATTCAGCAAGCCTGTGTCTTTTGGTTGGAGCATTTAATCCATTCACATTTAAGGTAATTATTGATATGTATGTTCCTATGACCATTTTCTTAATTGTTTTTGGTTTGTATTTGTAGGTCCTTTTCCTCTCTTGTGTTTGCCACTTAGCAAAGTTCCTTTAGCATTTGTTGTAGAGCTGGTTTGGTGGTGCTGAATTCTCTTAGCTTTTGCTTGTTTGTAAAGCTTTCGATTTCTCCATCGAATCTGAATGAGATCCTTGCCAGGTACAGTAATCTTGGTTGTAAGTTCTTCCCTTTCATTACTTTAAGTATATCATGCGACTCCCTCCTGGCTTGTAGAGTGTCTGCTGAGAAATCAGCTGTTATCCTTATGGGAGTTCCCTTGTATGTTATTTGTTGTTTTCCCTTGTTGCTTTCAATAGTTTTTCTTTGTCTTTAATTTTTGCCAATTTTATTACTATGTATCTCGGCGTGTTTCTCCTTGGGTTTATCCTGTATGGGACTTGCTGTGCTTCCTGGACTTGGGTGGCTATTACTTCTCCCATGTTAGGGAAGTTTTCAACTATAATCCCTTCAAATATTTTCTCTGATCCTTTCTCTCTCTCTTCTCCTTCTCGGACCCTATAATGTGAATGTTGTTGCGTTTAGTGTTGTCCCAGAGGTCTCTTAGGCTGTCTTCATTTCTTTTCATTCTTTTTTCTTTATTCTGTTCTGCAGCAGTGAATTCCACCATTTTGTCTTCCAGGTCACTTATCTGTTCTTCTGCCTCAGTTATTCTGCTGTTGATTCCTTGTAGTGTAGTTTTCATTTCAGTTATTGTATTGTTCATCTCTGTTTGTTTGTTCTTTAATTCTTCTAGGTCTTTGTTAAACATTTCTTGCATCTTCTCGATCTTTGCCTGCATTCTTTCTCCGACATCCTGGATCATCTTCACTATCATTATTCTGAATTCTTTTTCTGGAAGGTTGCCTATCTCCACTTCATTTAGTTGTTTTTCTGGGGTTTTATCTTGTTCCTTCATCTGGTACATAGTCCTCTGCCTTTTCATCTTCCATGAATGTGGTTTTTTGTTCCACAGGCTGCAGGATTGTTGTTCTTCTTGCTTCTGCTGTCTGCCCTCTCAGAGCACAGATTTTATATACATATATGCAAAGGGCACTCACCTACACCCTGGGAATTCAGGCCCAATGATTCTTCCTTATGAGAAATCTATGAAAGAATTCTCATTTTCACACAGCTTCGATTTTCCTCCCTTCTCTCTCCAATAATTCTTAAAAATTAGGAAAGCAGCAGGGTACACTGCAGCCCTATAGAAAGATGATACTCTTCATGACTAGCACTTCTGTACAGCAATAGTGACAATTATTAATTTCACTGAGCCTGCATTTCTCAGCATCATCTATATTTTAATTTCTCTCCTTCATTGACTACATGCAGAGACATCTGTCTTCCAATTTTTAGATGCTCTGAATCTCCTAGATGCTTAGTTACTTATAGTTAATTATAATGTGCAGTTGAAAACATTCAGAGGTTCCTTCTGTGACTTTAAGGCCTTCCTGAATAAAAATTTTTAAGGGTGAGAGGAGACTTTATTCTTAATACTGTTAAAAATATACGACCAAGTTACCAGGAGTCCGGAATATCCTTTGAATGGTGGTCATGAATCTCAGTTCACAATGTCAGCTGTGTAAGAGATGGAACTTCCTGTAGTTTTCATGACTGAACTTCATTTTAATTATAAGCCTTCATATTTCAGGTAGGAGAAATTGAAGCCCGGTTAATTTAGGCCTGTTGTTCTCTCCTTGGAGGTGTGTCTAATTTCCAGGAAGTCATATGTGGTACCCAAGCCTGAGAGTGGTGTCATTTTATCAGAGTCTTCACCTGTGTGTGGTGACATCTGTCCAGCTGTCCTGTTTCTATCTGGTCTTTGACTCCATGTCCACATAGGTCACTGCTCAGTTGTTCTCTCTTCCTATCCACAGGGCTCCTCCACGTCTATGTGTTGAATCTTTCTGTTTGTCTGTCTATATCTGTTTATATCTGTCTGTCTGTTTATGTCTCTCTCTGCTAATATCCATGCTTCTCTCCTTCTGGTGCATGGGATCCTCCTGCTTCTCTTACAGAAGGGTGAGCTCCAGGAAACTCAATAGGACTATTGATAAGTGGTAATTGTGTCAGAGCTATTCTTGGGTGCACGAGGCTAACTATAAAGCTCTGGGGCATGTGGGAATTCTGTGAGGCCATCTCACATCCATCAGCTTGGACACACTCTAGAGCAGCTTTTCTACTTGCCACCTTCCTAAGCCCTTCTTGGAAAAAAGGGACCCAGGCCTCTACTGCTCTCAAAACCTCAGCCAACTTGAGTTTCAGTTGTCCTCTTACTCTGAACCTGAGAGAGAAAGAGAGGTAAGCGTCTTTTTTTCTCAAGAACGCACACTGTCTGTTCACTTTCTACTGCCCCTTAAATTTTCCCTCACTGCCTGGTCTAGGGATTGTTTGCTCATGTGTGTACTTTGGGGGAGAAGGCCACAGGATGCCTTCTTTTCACATCATAAGCTTTCTCTCAAGTCTATTTCACTTCCTCTGCATGAAGTTATCCTTTCCCCACAGCAACCTAGACTTTTGAAACTCAAAAGCCAGGATATGAAGTTCTTCTTCCTGGCTTTCTGGTTTTTCATGCCTTTCTTGTAGCAGTTATTATAGAGCCCCAGCAACTTCCTGAATGGAAGTAGTAGAAACCTCTAGAGCTGTGCTGTCCAATATGGTAGCTACAAGCCACGTGAGGCTATTGAGCACTTGGATGTGGCTAGTCCAAACTGAGATGTGAAAAATACATCCTGGATTTCCAAGACGTCTTAAAAAATGTAAACTATCCCATTAATTATCTTTTATGTTAATACCATGTTGAAATAATAATATTTTAGACACATTTGATTAAAAAAAAAGACTATGAAAATTAATTTTACCTGTTTCTTTTTACTTTTTTAATGTGGCTACTAGAAAATTTTATATTATGTATGTGGCTTGCATCTGTGGCTTACATTATATTTATATTGGGCAGCACTGCTCTAGCAGAACAAGTAATGGGAACCAAAAATAAATAAGTCAATATTTTAAAACTATTATCACACATCTGCAGCATATCCTGCCCAAATTTGCTATTCAACAAACACTCTGAAATTCAACAACTATTGAAGATGTGTTATGCACCACATTTACACAAGAAAATGGGGGAATAAAGATGAATAATACATTATCTTTTCCAGCAAGGAATTCACAACTTGGTAGGACAGACTCATGAGTATGTAACTAACAACCAAAAATGCCATGTGATAAGTTCAGAGCCCAGGCATTGTTTCTCCTTTGAGGGAAGAATAGGAAGAGCTAAGTTGCTATCTGGGACACGTAGACCTTAGTGGGGAAAGGGCATTCCAGGTAGAGAGAACCACATAGGAGAGTCAGCATGGTCAGGAAACAGTGAAAAGCTTAGTGTGGCTGAGGACAAGCTGGGTCAAAAGAGAAGAGTCTAGAATCTTTGACTGGGACCAGATTATGAAAGACCTCTAGTGCCTAGATGAGGGGGTTGGACTTTATTTTCTAAGGGAATGGGGATCCATCGAAGATTTTTAGGCTGAAAAATAGCATGGGTTAGATTGGAAGTTTAGAGAAGAGAACTGTGACAGAAGAGTGGAGGAGAGATTGAAATGGGGAGGGAAGAGAGGCTGGCGGGTGTTGGGGGGGTGTTTAAGTTCTTATCACTAGGTTTCCTCTGACTTTGGGAGAGGCTGATTCTATAGCAGATCTATATGGTTTAATCATTGTTCATACTTGAAAATAAACTTTAAAAGAGGTCTTCCCTGGTGGCTCAGTGGTTAAGAATCTGCCTGCCAATGCAGCGGACACGGGATCGAGCCCTGGTCCGGGAAGATCCCACATGTCGCGGAGCAACAAAGCCCGTGCGCCACTACTATTGAGCCTGTGCTCTAGAGCCCGTGAGCCACAACTCCTGAAGCCCGGGCGCCTAGAGCCCGTGCTCTGCAACAAGAGAAGCCACCGCAATGAGAAGCCCGCACACTGCAGCGAAGAGTAGCCCCAGCTCGCCACAGCTAGAGAAAGCCCTCACGGCCAACTTCTTGGGGAAGACCCAACGCAGCCAAAAATAAATAAATAAAATAAATAAATTTATTTAAAAAAAAACAACTTTAAAAGACACTTTTTCCAAAATCCTAGTTAAAACACAACTTGTCTAGTCTTCTATTCAAGACTATTCTATTTCTGGTTGCTCAGCAATCAAATGTTCAGGAAAAAAGTGTCAGCGGACTGACCCTCAGTCCACTTATGGCTTCAATTGGTTATATGCAGTTAATTCTTGGCTTTTCTTAGTAACAGTTTCAGGGTTGATATGAAAAGCCATCGGTAAGGTGAGTCGTGTATGAAACTGACTCCCCTACCCACTCTGGGGAGGTGAGCAGGGTATGTGTTCTCTCGTAACTGGTCTAAAAGGGATCCAATCAGCTCATCTTCCCCCCGCCCCCGCAAAGACGGTTTCTTCTCAACACAAGGCACAATGAAGGGGCAAATGTCAGCGCCACTCCACCCCCTAGAGAAACAACAGCTGATCAATACAGCTAGAGGAGAAAAGAGAGCCTGGAACTGTTATTTAATAATCTCCACTTGCATCTTTGCATTTGTTGATTGACCATTTTATCAATTTCCAGATGAATCTGGGAGGATACACCAAGTTCTTGAAAAAAAAATAGCACCCTTTTTGAATATGTTGATGTATTTTGGGGGAGATATGTATTCATTCTCTGGAGTTAACTGAAAGCACTATTGACAGTAGGATAAATCTGTCTGAAATAATGTTTAGAAATCACACACACAAAAAAATTGACTCTTCCAATGTGAGATACCTCTTAGTATTCCTGAAGGTAAATAACATAAGTAATTATCCATCAGTCCTATATTGTATCACACTACTACTGTGAATAGTATGATGGCTTCAAAACGTACAATTTAAATGATGGGAAAGATTATGAGTTTGTACTTTTTTCCAGTAAATATTTCTGAAAAATTTATAGCATGAGTCAAGAGATTCTTGAGGTTAACCCTTGGATCCAGGTAAGGCTGAGAATTACACCTGGTGTGCTCAAACCTGTGTTTAAAGGGGCATTTCCACCTAATTGCCTGCATTTAACCGGTAAGAGGAGGGGAAGGTTTTGGTCTCTTGGCTCTTAGGCTCAAAAAAGGCAGAAAATTGTTTAGAACAAAGTTGAGAAGAGGATATCAGTAAGGAGTAAATGATCACAAGAGTTAAATTTTTAAAATTGGTGCGACCAAAGTCCTAAAATTGGGTCCTATAGTTCCAGGTGAGGGTGCAATCAACAATAACAACTTATGTTTGCCTCACTGCTCCTCTGCAAAAGGAAATAAATACCTTGACATATTTTTTTTATTGTTTTTTTTTAACATCTTTATTGGAGTATAATTGCTTTACAATGGTGTGTTAGTTTCTGCTTTATAACAAAGTGAGTCAGTTATACATATACATATGTTCCCATATTTCTTCCCTCTTACGTCTCCCTCCCTCCCACCCTCCCTATCCCACCCCTCTAGGTGGTCACAAAGCACCGAGCTGATCTCCCTGTGCTATGCGGCTGCTTCCCACTAGCTATTTTACATTTGGTAGTGTATATATGTCCATGCCACTCTCTCACCCTGTCACATCTTACCCCTCCCCCTCCCCATATCCTCAAGTCCATTCTCTAGTAGGTCTGTGTCTTTATTCCCGTCTTGCCACTAGGTTCTTCATGACCTTTTTTTTTTTTTCCCTTAGATTCCATATATATGTGTTAGCATACGGTATTTGTTTTTCTCTTTCTGACTTACTTCACTCTGTATGACAGACTCTAACTCCATCCACCTCACTACAACTACCTCCATTTCGTTTCTTTTTATGGCTGAGTAATATTCCATTGTATATATGTGCCACATCTTCTTTATCCATTCATCCGATGATGGACACTTAGGTTGTTTCCATTTCCTGGCTATTGTAAATAGAGCTGCAATGAATATTTTGGTACATGACTCTTTTTGAATTATGGTTTTCTTAGGGTATATGCCCAGTAGTGGGATTGCTGGGTCGTATGGTAGTTCTATTTGTAGTTTTTTAAGGAACCTCCATACTGTTCTCCATAGTGGCTGTATCAATTTACATTCCCACCAACAGTGCAAGAGGGTTCCCTTTTCTCCACACCCTCTCCAGCATTTACTGTTTCTAGATTTTTTGATGATGGCCATTCTGACCGGTGTGAGATGATATCTCATTGTATATTTTGGAAGTAGCACATAAATCAAGAACAAGCTTGCTCAAGTTGACTTGGACTTAAGAACCTTTGCAATTACGTGGTATGACCAAGCCTGCGAAATGCTTAATTTTTACACAGTACCATAAGTACCTTTAAAAATCTCACTTGGAGCAGTGTAACTGTAGTAACTATGCAAAATAGTCAGGTTTGTGAGCAATAGTACAGGCCTCTATGTGAATCAGAAAGAATAGCCAGGGATAGGCAAACCCAACAGCTTTTCAAACAAGCATCTTGACTGATTGAACTCTAAGCAGTTTTGCTTTCTTTTGTTTTAAATGGAAGATAATTTATTAATCAAAGGAAATTTGCTTAATTGTTCTTTTTTAAATTTTTTTATTTATTTAATTTATTTATTTTTGGCTGGTGGGTCTTCCTTGCCTTGCGCGGGTGGTGGCTTCTTTTGTTACGGAGCCCGGGCTCTAAGCCTGCGGGCTTCAGTAGTTGTGGCTCACAGGGTCTGAAGTGCAGGCTCAGTAGTTGTGGCGCACGGACTTAGTTGCCCCGCAGCATATGGGATCTTCCCAGACCAGGACTCAAACCCGTGTCCCCTGCATTGGCAGGCGATTTCTTAACCACTGTGCCACCAGGGAAGCCCTGCTTAATTATTCTTATTCCAAATATTGGTCTTTAATATATTTTAGGTGGCCAAAAAGATTTTAGAGGTTTTTTTAGAGTAAATATTGATATCTTTTTTATTTTAAAAACTAACACTTAGTTTAAATTCTGGGAAAAGTTCAGAGTCCCACGTTGGACCATTAACAAAAACAGACCCTGAATACAAGGCAATAAAGAACCTTCCTTTCTTTTCTACTGAAGCCATATTTGAGACAACCACTAACTATGTTCAAACAACATAGAATTAATCTGCATGAAATAAAACTCTTAATGTCAACAAAAATTCTAGTTCTTGATGGTACACATTTGGAAATCATTCCAGACTTTTGTTGCAGAATCTCCCACCCCTTTTGCAGGCATAGGATTTGCATATCTTCAGAATTAAAACTACTTCAAGCTTTGTAATCGGTAGATCATTGTTTTGCTAGGACATACCATGATAGTTTCATCAACCCGATCAAATCTTTGCCTTCAGGCGGACATCTGCAGTTGTTGGCCTCCAGGTGCTTGAGAGTCCCTGTACTTCAAGACACTCCTCATAAAGAAAAAAAAAGAGAACCTACAGGAAGTCTGCAGGTGCAAGTGTTTTAGGGGAAATTAATGACAGATTGCCCTTTTATGTTTTATATTCAAATATGTTTGCACTGATGTACTTCTGACCTTAAGTACACAGAACATGAACTCAGAGCCTTTTCTTGGTACTTGTGATGGAGTTCCCCTCTCTCTTGTCCAAAACATGTAGCTTTAAGAGTACTGACTGAAATATTGAGGAAATGAGTTTTCTGGGGGAAAAAAAAAAATCGAAAGAATCTCCGTAAAGGACCATTGATACCACAGAGAATAAATTTATGTATACCATTGCCCTCATCACTTTGGACATTCATCTGTGAGTGAGTCAACATTTACAGGGCTGTTTTGGTCCAGAAGCTGAAGACAACGTTAAGTAGATGGCTTATGCCCAAGACCCCAGATTCCCAAAGCCACTGATTACCACATGCTTCTTTGCAAGTTTTTGTTCTTTATCCTTTTGGTTAGTTTCTTCCTTCTGTGCTGGTTCAAGAATCTAAATTATTAGTAGACACTCTTATCCTTTCATCATGGTACTCCGGATATTCTTGCTCCCAATAATTATTAGAAATAAGATTCATCCTCCAGGTGTGGGGAAAGATGAAGTACCTACATTAAATCAAAGAAAAAGCCACCTGGTTATCACAGGATTTAAGTAGCATAAGGTACACATGGATTATGTTCCACTTAAGTAATTTCCTGTCTCAGTGTTTCTATGTTGCAGCCAAATAACTCCAGAGCCACTTTCACTCCAGAAGATTCCACAAATAAATATCCAACAGAAAAGAATCAGAAGGCCTGTCACTTGAGATAGCAAACACAATCAAGACCAATTGAACAGTGGTACTAATCTGGATTCATCAGTTCCCTGAAAGACAATAGCCTATCCTTCCACTTAGACTGAAGAATGACGAGAAGGCGAGACTAATAGATGAAAAATGGACCTGCTGGCAGGCAGCTAGCTGGTGAGGAGGGCACTAAGAACGGAAACATAAATCACTACTTGCAAAACTGTGCAACTCACAAAACAGATGACATGACATGAAGATTAACTAACTAAGCTCAAACTCTCTTAACCCCAGCTCCTTCAGACCTAATTGTTCTAATAGTAATTCCACATCAACTCGTGTTCAAAGACCACTGAGTGTTCTAGTAACTCATCTAGTCTACAAGTTCTTGAGCTATCCTTGCTAAGCCCTTCCTATGACTAACTCTTGCCCCCCAGACCCTTTAAGTACCCTTACTTGGTTTCCCCTTTTGAGGTTCCTCACTATTCCCCTGATGTGTGTTTCCCTTCCTGCCACAACTAAGGAAGACTAACTTTGTTTGACTAAGTTATGTTCCTTTAGTCAGAGGACTTTAACCTAAGTACCCGTGGAAGGGAGTTCAGTATAGTATTATGGTTAAGAACATGGACTCTAGAAGCAAATTGCCTGGGTTTGAATCCCACTCTACCAATCACCAGCTGAGTGACCTTGGGCAAATTACTTAACTTCTCTATAACCCAGTTTCCTCATCTGTTAACTGGGGATAATAATTGGATCTACTACATAAGTTTTTCATGAAGATTAAATAGTTAATATATGTAAAGTACTTATAGATAATGCCTGGAACATATAAGTTGTCGTTGTTACTGCCAAAGGTAAATCAAGTATTTGGTAATTATCAGGGAAATGCAAATCAAAACCACAATGAAATATCACCTCATACCTGTTAGAATGGCTGGTACCAAAAAACTAGAAATATCAAGTGTTGCCAAGGATGTGGAGAAAAGGGAACCCTTGTGCACTGTTGGTAGGAATGTAAATTGGTGCAGCCACTGTGGAAAAGGGTATGGAGTTTCCTCAAAAAATTAAAATTAGAGCTACCATATGATCCAGCAATTCCACTTCTGAGTATTTACCTGAAGGAAAACAAAGCACTAACATAAAAAGATATATGTACCCCCGTGTTCATTGAAGCATTATTTACTATAGCCAAGACATGGAAGCAACCTAAGTGTCCATAAATAGATGAATGGATAAAGATAGATGAATGGATAGAGAAAATGTGATATATCTACGTAGATACAGATATAAATAGATAGATAGATATGGATATAGGTAATAGAATATTATTCAGCCTTAAAAAGAAGAAGGAAATCTTGCCGTTTGCAACAATATAGATGAAACTAGAGGACATTATGCTAAGTGAAATAAGTCAGAGAAAGACAAATACTGTGTGATTTGCTTATATGCAGAATCTAAAAAAAAAGCAAACAAACAGAAAGTCCAAACTCATGGATACAGAGAAGAGATTGGTGGTTCACAGAGGCAGCGGATGGGGGGTGAGTGAAATGGGTGAAGGGAGTCAAAAGGTACAAACTTCCAGTTATAAAATAAATAAGTCCTGGCGACATAACATACAGTCTGGGGAGTATAGTTAATAATACTGTACTGTATATTAGAAAGTTGCTAAGAGAGTAGATCAAAAAGTTCTCATCACAAGAAAAGATTTGTAACTATGTGAAGTGATAAGGATGTTATCTAGACTAATTGTGGTAGTCATTTCTCAATGTATACAAGTATTAAATCATGATGTTGTGCATCTGAAATTAACAATATAATATATATGTCAATTATATCTCAATTTTTAAAAAAGACTTCAGAAGTGACAATCAGTCAATTGGTGAAAATTCTCTAGGCAAAGAAAAAATAATCCTAGAAAAGCATAGACTGAATGGAGCAGAAGAGGGTGAAAGTCTCCCTTTGGACATCATCTTGGGCTAATCCTGTTTCCACAACAGGCATATGTGGCAGATGCTGTTCCTTGGCTATGTAAAGACCATTCCCAATCCCCTTCTCACTGGCCACCTCCCCCCCAGTATGGTCTGGAAAGCTCTCTACTCACATCCTCAGACTTTGTTGCAGCTAGGGTAGAATGCCAAGTTCTGGCTGAGGAAAAACAATATGTCTTCTGAGGGAACTCCTGGGAGACATTTTTCTTTCTTTCTTGCCTTGAACATGAACGTGACACCTGAAGCTGTGTGGGCTTTTATGCAAACAAAGTTACAAGCATGAGGAAGAAAGCAAGTGTATGAAGATGGTTGGAAGATAAAGGTGGAAATAATCTGAATCCTTGAGCAGAGCTGCTGAACCAATGCCAGTAAACACCTAACTTCGGATTCCTCGTTATGAAAGAGGAAAAATCACCCGTTGTTTAATCTACTGTTAATCAGATTTTTTTGTCTTTGCTTGCCCCAAAAGCATTTCTATCAGATACAGCATGTTATTCAGAGGTTTTATGTATATGCTTGTGGAGAATTAACGTCAATGTTTGTTTTGTGTCCCATCAGTTCTAATAATGAGTCCCTCACACTCCAGTGCTGCACAAAACTGAATACTTAGCAGAATCACCTAGAGATCTTTTAAGAAATAAAAATTACTAGAACTGTTACCTAGAAATATTGCTTCAGTAGATAAGAGGTGTGGTCTGATGTGGTACTCATAGTAAATCTACCCTAGCTTAAAAGGCAAGAGAAATATATCCCATTTTTGTGACATATTCCCTTTCTAAAAGAAGTTAGGAATTCTAATATCCATAGCTATCATCCAAGAATATTCAGTCAATCAAGAAAGGAACACACACTTTAGGACTTTGTTTCTCAACCTAGGGTCTTTGGAGCCCATCCCAGGACTACTGAAATGGATATTCTGAGGCTGGGAGCCAGGAATTGGTATTGTAAACAAACACCCAGCAGATGATGTTACAGACTACCATTCATTCCTTCAACAATATTTATTTTTTAATTTTTTAAATAAATTTATTTATTTATTTTTGGCTGCACTGGGTCTTCGTTGCTGCGCACAGGTTTTCTCTAGTTGCAGCGAGCAGGGCTACTCTTTGTTGTGGTGCACGTGCTTCTCACTGCGGTGGCTTCTCTTGTTGCGGAGCGCAGGCTCTAGGTGCACAGGCTTCAGTGGTTGTGGCACGTGGGCTCAGTAGTTGTGGCTCAAGGGCTCTAAAGTGCAGGCTCAGTAGTTGTAGCTCATGGGTTTCGTTGTTCTGCGGCATGTGGGGTCTTCCCGTGTCCCCTGCATTGGCAGGCAGATTCTTAACCACTGTGCCACCAGGGAGGTCCCAACAACATCTATTGATCAATCACCGTATATCAGGCATTGTCTCAGGCACTGGGCTAGCTGTGAACAAGGTAGACCAGGCCTTAACCCCTGTGTGGCCGCCATGGTGGTGGCGGTGGAGTGGGGAGATAGACAATTTAAAAGGAAGGGAATAAATCAATAGGAATTTCAGATTGTAAGTTCTATAAAGAAAACAAAACATGATGATGTAATAGAGAATATATATTTGGAATGGGATGGAGGAAGACAGGGAAATTCCCACAAAAGAGATGACATTGAAACTTAATCCTGAAAGGACAGAGAGAGCCAACCTTACAGTGAACTGGGAGAAGAGTCTGCATGGAAGCCACAAGGCAAAGGCCTTGAGCAGAAATGAGCTGTTATATGTGAGGAACATAAAGAAGGCATGTTTAGAGGGAGAGGTAAGAAAAGAGGTCGAAGTAGAAACGCAGGGTTTGTTGGCCAGTATAAGAAGTCTGGAAGAAATATTATACTATTTTTATGGGAAGCTGAAAAAAGGATTCTTTGGAACAGAGATAAGAGATACTATGCCATAAATTAGTTAGTGTGGAATTAGGTTTGATCGTACATAAATTATGCAGAAGATTGTGTCAATGAAGAATGGGGCAGTTAAACAATTAAATGTATTTTTTTCTAAGCCTGTGCTACTCAAATTGGGGTCCTTGGACCAGCAGCATCTACATCACCTGGGAACTTATTAGAAATGCAGAATTTAAGGCCTTACTTCAGACTTCCTAAATCAGAATCACATTTTAATAAAGTCCCTAGGTAGCTCATGTACACATTAAAGCTTGAGAAGTACTGCTGTAAGCCAATGGTCATCAACTGTGGCTGCACATTGGAATTGCTTTGAAGTTTTAAAAACTCTGATGCCTGGGTCCCAACATTAGAGATCTGATTTGATTGGGGGTGCAGAGGTGGGAGGTGGAGGGGACATTGGGATGTTTATAAGTTCAGCAAGCATTAAGGCATGATCGTTAAACATTGCCGTGCAAAAGATCGTCTGGGAAGCTCACACAAATGTGGATTCTTGGACTCTCCCCAAAGATTTGATTCAGTAGGCCTGGGATGTGTTTCAGAAACCTGAATTTTTAATTACCACACCCAGTGGATTCTGGTGTAGGTTGCCCACAGACCACACTTTGAGAAACAATGCAATAAGGAACTGTTGAAGGAACTGTTGAAAGAAACACTATGAAATGAGTATGCCAATTAATTTGCTTGCTGATTGATGTGTATCTCCTGATGAATCTACTTAGTAACTTCACATCCTCTGAAAGCATAATAAAACAATGTAAATTTCTGATGATTATCATCAACATCAGAGATATCCTCCTGTCAGAAATGATGCTGGCTGTGAAGATTCTACAAAAACTTTCTATAATCTAAAAAGAGCCAAGGTCATGCTCAAGCTTGTATCAAGGAAACCTGACATGTGGGGAGAAATTTCTTTCCAAGCTAGAGGAAGAATTCTGTTTTTAAACCACACACTGTCTAATAATTGACAACTGAATCAAGAAGGTCCTTACAGTTTTGGAGACCCTAAAAAGCAGGATGGTACCAATAGAGCAGCCATAGCAACTGCGATTGTTTCTCTCCTAACTCTCTGATGCCTCGCCTTTTCCAAGAAGATGTCATGGAGTGCTCACACCTCCAGGATCTTCCTCTTGTCTGAACTTCAACTGGGTCTGAGACTACATATTACTTGGTTCTTGATTCATTACTGTTTCATTCCTTGCTAATTGTCTTGTATGTGATAGCTTAATTTTCCTAACTAGATCGTTAAACTACTTAAAGAGAAGGATGATGTCCATCTAATACTTTTATTTCCCACAGTGCCTAGAATTTTGCTAAATACACAATAGAAGCTTAGCTAATAGTTGTTTGGCTAAATAATGGCAATAAACACTTCATACTGTCTTCCTAGATGGTTTCATTGATCATGATGAATGATCCTTAAAATGGCAAAGGCACAGTTATTACTAAGAGATTCTAAAATATAAGCCATCCATCAGTATTAAACAGTATTAAAATATCGATAAGGATAGCAACCAAGTAGTTTTACTGTACTTTATAATTTTTAAAGATTCCATGGGAATTGTATCATTGAATCCCCAGAACAACCTTATGACAACGGTTGGAAAGATGGTTTTTGTTTCCGTTTATTATTATTATTATTAGTGTAGTAAGAACACAACATCAGATCCATACTCTTGACAAATTTTTAAGTGCACAATACAGTATTGTTAACTATAGGAACCAAGCTGTACAGCAGATCTCTGAAAATTATTCATCTTGCATAACTGAAACTATATACTTTTGAACAGTAACTCTCTACTACCCCCAACCCCTGACCCCTGGCAACTGCCTTTCTACTTTCTGTTTCTTTGACTATTTTAGATACCTTGTATGAATGGAATCATACAGTATTTGTTCTTCAATGACTGGCTTATTTCACTTAGCATAATGTCCTCTAGGTTCATCCATATTGCTGCATATGGCAGGATTTCTTTCTTTTTTAAGGCTGAATAATATTCCATTTTATGTATATACCACGCTTTCTTTATCCATTCACCTGTAAATGAAAATTTAGGTTTTTTCCATATCTTGGCTATTGTGAATAATGCTGCAGTGAACGTGGGAATGCAGATATTTCTTCAAGGTACTGATTTCAGTTATTTTGGATATATGCCCAGAAGTGGGATTGCTGGATTATATGGTAATTCTATTTTTATTTTTTTAAGGAAACTCTATACTGTTTTCCATACTGGTTGCAGTCTATTTTACATTCTCATCAACAGTGTACAAAAGTTTCAATTTCTCACATCCTTTGTCAACACTTGTTATCTTTTGTGGGTTTTTTTTGATAATAACCATACCAACAAGTGTGAGGCGATATCTTGTTGTGGTTTTGATTTGCATTTCCCTGATGATTAGTTATGCTTAACATCTTGTCATATATCTGTTAGCCATTTGTATGTTTTCTTTGGAGAAATGTCTACTCAAGTACTTACCCATTTTTAATCAGGTTATTTATTTATTTATTTAGGATATTGAGTTTAGGAGTTCCTTGTATATTCTGGATATTAATCCCATATCAGATATTGGGTTTGCTAATATTTTCTTTCATTCTACAGTTTCCCTTTTTACTCCATTGATTGTTTCCTTGAGTTTGATGTAATCTCACTTGTCTATTTTTGCTTTTGTTGCCTGTACTTTTGGTGTCATATCCAAAAATTCACTACCAAGAGCTATGTCATAAAGCTTTTCCCTTATGTTTTCATCTAGTAGCTTTATAGTTTCTGGTCTTATGTTTAAATCTTTAATTCATTTTGTGCTGATTTTTGTGTATGGTGTAAGACAAGGGTCCAGTTTCATTTTTTGCATGTGGATATCCAGTTTTCCCAACACCATTTGTTGAAGAGATTACCCTTTCCCCATTGTGTATTCTTGGGACCCTTGTCAAAGATCAGTTAGCTGTATTTGCATGGCCTTATTTCTGGTATCTCTGTTCCGTTCCATTGGTCTATATGTCTATCTTTAAGCCAGTACCACATCATTTTAATTACTGTAGCTTTGTAATATATTTCGAAATCAGGAGATGTGATGCCTCCAGGTTTGTTCTTCTTTTTCAAGATTACTTTGGCTATTCACAGTCTTTTGTGCTTCTATATGATTTTTTTAAATTTCTGTGAAAAATAACATTGGGGTTTTGATAAAGGATTGCATTGAATCTGTAGATCACTTTGAGTAGTACGGACAGTTTAACAATATGAAGTCTTCCAATCTATGAAGACATAATAACTTCCCACTTATTTGTGTCTTCTTTAATATATCAATGTTTTGTACTTTTTAGTATGCAGTCTTTCATCTCCTTGGTTTAAGTTTGTTTATTCCTAAGTATGTTATTCTTTTTAACATTATGGGATTATTTTCTTGGTTTCCCTTTCAGATAGTTTGTTGTTAGTATATGGAAATTATTTTTGTATGTTTATTTCATATCCAGCAATTTTACTGAATTCATTTATTAGTTCTAACAGTTTTATTTGCAAAGTTTTTAGGGTTTTCTACCTATAAGATCATCTCATCTTCAAGCAAAGATTATTTTACTTCTTCCTTTCCAAGTTAGATGAGTTTTATTTCTTTCCCTTGCCTAATTGCTCTAGCTAGGACTTCTAGCACTATGTTGAAAAGAAGTGGTGACAGTGTGCACCCTTGCCTTGTTCCTGATCTTAGAGGAAAATCTTTCAGCTTTTCACCACTGAGTACGATGTTAGCTGTGGGCTCTTCATATGTGGACTTATTATATTGAGATAAATTCCTTCTATGTCTAGCTTGTTTAAAGTTTTTGTCATAAAAGGGTATTGAATTGAGAGTTCCTTCTGCTCAGTTTTCAGTTGATGAAATTAGGACTCAGAGCTTTTAATCAGGATGCCACTGGCATATATGGTACCTTTGTATGAATTAGAGAAAAATGACCCTCCCTCTGGGGGGAAGCAGCTGGGATGCTGATCAGCTGAGTTGAGTGCACATTCTACCTAAACTAGGTAACCTTATGCAGAGCATACTTTCTAAAATTGTAGCAGAGGCTTTACTTGCAAGAACTCTCCCATTGCCTCTTGACACATCAAAATGAAAACAAAGGCTTAGTGCTCTTTTCACTACCTATGCTGGTTGAGTCAGGATATATTTATTTGAGTCTTTAAGGAGAAGGCAAGACAGCAAAATTTGCAATCTATAACCAGAGATAATTAATAAGCAAGGTGAACAGAGGGAAAACAACTTTGCATAGCATAGACTCTTGCAACTAGAAGATTATAAGGGAAGACATACCAGCCAGTCACTCTATCTTGAGAGAAAGTGATTGTAATAGGTTGCAAAAATGCTCACAGTACTTTGTAGCTCCTCCATCAAAAGGTGAAGTCTGTTTCCCTACCCCTTGAATGTGGGCTGCCCTTGTGACTTACCATGACTGATAAAATGTGGAGGAAATTAAAACATGAAAGTTTTGCACCTGAGCCTCCACAGGCCTGACAGCTTTCAGACTGTTGGATGGTGAGAGGTATGTGGCCTAGGCATCCCCATTTTTCTCACTAATAGACATCCACCAGACACATGAGGGAGGCCATCTTCACTCACACACAGCCCCCAGCCAAGTCGCCAGGAGACCACAGACATTGGGGAGCCTAGCTACTCATATGTGTGCTTCAGATCTGCAGAAGCACCCAAATGACTTGTCACTCATGAGTAACAATAAATGGTTGTTGTTTTAAGCCACTAGATTTTAGGTGGTTTGTCTATCGCAAAAACTAACTGACACAATGAGTGAGCTTGGAAGCAAAAGAATCAGGCAGATCATGAAGCTAAGCTACCATTTGCAAATAGCAGCAGCCATTGTGAGTAGCAGCAAAACTAAGGAATGAAAAGATTCTGCATGGCATGTAGATTGTTAATCACATCAGCTTTCTGTGTTATAGTCTCAGAGCTGGTAGTTGCCATTAGTGGTATATTTAAAAAAGAAGAAAATGCACATAATAAATTTTATGTTTAGTGACTTGTTTTTGAAAGTAGTAGCAGAAAAATCACAAATAGCTACAGAGGCATCAACTGCTTGATTTATTTATAACAAAAACCTTGTGATTCACTACCTCTCCCAGGGCATCCTTCATAGAGAGCTGAGCTGGTTATGAGAATATATGAGGCAGCTCTTCTTAAAATGACTGGACTCAGCTCTTTCAAGTTTGGATACAACCCTTTACTTATATTCATTTCCCATTACAATGGAACTTCACTTACAGTTTTCATAGCATGAAATAAGAATTATGCTTTGAAGTCCAAGAGGAGAATAAAACAAAGAAAAAAGGAATAGAATGTTATGTCAACACTCATTCAATATTGAAGACTGGCATGCTGGAGCACATGTCTTCCAACCTTTCTTCCAAACCTCAAACCACTTCAAATTCTCTTGCTAAAGGGAGGATGAAAAGATAGGGAAATGCATAAAGGATAGAACCCATATCCATACCAAATCCCACAATGATTATTTTAGAAAATAATCATATAATCTGAACATTTTGTAAAGAAAGTTGTGCAGGAGCTGAGGTATCTAATTAAGTATGTACTTTTTGGCACCTTAGAAAATCTATTTGCATAGAAAAATTAAGTCTGAACACAGATCACTTCTAAATACCTAGAAGTATCCTTGAACAAATTCTGTCCTTCTGGGAGTATGCTGGAGACCATGGATTATTTAAGACTAAAGAAACCACAGCATCTTCCACTTCCCATGCTAATAATTCCATAAGGCCCCTGAAATACACACAAACTCCTAAGCCTGAAACCAAAGACCTTCCACTGTCAAGCTCCCATGTACCTTTCCTATAATCCCCATAAATGTGCAATACTCTCCCATTTTCCCCAAACATAAGCCATGCTTTCCTGCCTCCATAGTAACTGTTCTGCTAAGAACATCTTCCCCACTCTTCTCTACTTGTTACAAGCAGCACATAACCTTTGACATCCATCTCAAATGTCATTTCTTTATTGAAGTATGACTATTTTCCTACAATCTGGGATATTCTCATGTCCTGAGTCTCATCTTCCCACAACAGAAATTAGAGATCACATCCTCAGATTTCTTTCTAGTTAGAAGAAGTCACGTGACTGAGTCTAGCCAATCAGGAGTACCCACTTGATGCATTGATTCAAAAAAGAACAACAAGAGAGGTGACTGTGCTCAGAGGAAGGAACCTTCTGACAAGTGCAGTAGAAGAAGTGTCTGGTTCTTCAGTGACAGTGCGATTTGACTGTCCAGGAACCATCTTTCATTGAATCTAAGATGTTATCAACATCATTATTTCATGCGCCTCTAAAATATTTTTAACTCTGCCAATAAAGCTAGGATAGAATGTGTTCTTATAATTTAGGATTTTTATTTTATACTTATTGAGAAATGCGTTAGACATATTGGCATATATGACAGGTTTTTTCATAAAATATATTGGTTAAGTTATTGACTGTCTAATAACTTTACCCATATATTTTATGAATGACTTTCTGAATAACTTTCAGACTCAGAATCAATCATGTCCATGTTTTGGCACACAATATCAACCCTTGCGTCATCTAGACTGTTCATGATGCAGCATTTCTTAAGACAGTGCTCCACTATTGTCTCTAGGAATTTCTTCTAAGTCACTAGAGCCAATTCTACGAGTGTTGATGTGTGTGAACAAGCAATGACAGGCCACATCATGACTGCCACTTGGCTAAGAGCAATTGTGAAATGCAGTCCAATTTCAGAGATGTAAGTATGCTAGGGGAAACAATTGTCTTAGAAAAAATGAAGTATGTTCTCCCCACTGGTGATCCCAAGGTTGTTTGTCACTCTCCCTTGTTATGATATGTTATAGTCCGTCCAATGAAAAACTTGTTGGTAGTGCCAAAAACACCATAAAATAAAGCAGATACCTCTACCCCTGGCCACCTGTCCTAGAGTTTCCACCAGCCTAACACATAAGACTATGACACGTATTCTAAGTAATTTACTGAGGGATTAAAATAAGCAGTCTCAGAAGGGAGGGGCAAAAGATGTAATTTTAGCTGATTTGGACTTTCATACAAAAAATATGAAAGCAGGGACTTTCTTCCCTAGTGAACATTAGGGAAGACACCTTAAAACTTAGATTCCCATGTCCGTCATGCCTCTCAAGTCTCCCAGACCAACTCCAACTTTTCCTTCAGGAAAACACTTCCAGAAGATAAAATCCGACATTTGGTTGCTTTCTGAGTTCTCTATCTCAAGGTGTACCCTGGGCTTCAATTAGATCAACACTGGCGTTCACCTCTGCTCAATCTCATGGTGTAAAAGATGGGCTTTGGGTATGGGCAAGGGTGAAAGTAGTTCTCCCAAACTAGAGAACACATAGTGTGAGCTATGGTTCCCTCAAACAGTGACTATATCTGTTAGAAATTTCTTAGCTGCAAATAACAGAAAACTCAACTCAGATTGGCTTGATATTTTAACATTTATTATCTCTCCTACACAAAGTTCTCTAGGTGTCACAAGAGTGACCTTGACTCTGCTCCTCTAAGACCCTCCTCGGTCTGCCTTCCTCTGTAGGTTAGCTTCATCCTGAGACTGAGAGCAAGATGGGTGACACAGATCCAGGTAACATATCCAGATGCAACCCGTGTCTACAGAAGGTAGAGATGACTCTCCCTGTTTCTCTTAGAAGCAAAGAAACTCTTTCCAGAATTTCCCAATGATGCTCACTCTGTAGACTTTACTGAACAGAACTGGATCACATGCTTATACCTAACCAATCACTGGCAAAGGGATAGACCCACTACAATGGGTTTAGACCCACCAGGACGTATCCCTAGGCCCGGGTCAGGGCTGGGGCTTGCCCACCTTAAAGAATGTGGTCACACAGAGAGGGTTAAATGCCTGAATAAAATCAGGGACCTATAAGAAGGAGGAAGGATGTGTGAGAAGAGACATTAGGTAACCAATGGTATCTACTAAGTAAGTAATCTCTCTAAGATATTAATTTTTCATAGAAATGGTACACAGTAATCATTACTGATGAAAGAACACTCATAGCGACAGGACTCTGCCCTCCTCTTTAGGAATAAGCTTTATTGTGCTGCAGTACACTGGGCCTTTTTTTGGTCCATCAGAAGCCTGATGCCATCAAAAGGAAATGGAGGCTTTTGTATGTTCTTTCTTTCTTATCGGAGAAATGACACTGCATATGATTGAATTATTTTTATTCACGTTATTCCTCTGATAGAAAAGAAGTGAAAATGGAGGGCTTAAAGATTTTACACAGGCCTAATCCTTACACATACAAGTCTGTAAATCCCTCAAGGGAATAGATGGTGTCTTTTTTCATATTTATATCTCCTGTAGAGCTAGCCTCATACAGTAGGAACTCAGTTCAATAAATAAATGATGAATTGAATTGTTAATCTCATTAATTCTTTCCAGGATTAACATAAGCCTTTATGACAACCAGAGTTAAGGCTCCAAGCTAGGTGGGGTCCATATCCGTCCTGTGTGCATTAGCAGAGATCCTTTGGCTTTAGGATACTTTCTTCTCCATGACTCCAGCCACAAAGATCACCCAGAAGCAGGGACTTTCAAGCTGCAATTCTAACGCTCTTTATGGTTATGGTATGGGCTTCGGTGGGAAAAAAATTACAGTTCCTAAATCAGGCAAGCACTCTCTGGAGAAATTCAGACTTTGATCAGACCTTACCAATCCATTTCGTTTCAGCTTTGCCCATCACCTGGATCTTCCTTACTAAGAATTAGTGGGTTGAAAATCCCCTGGGAGGGAATATCAGAACCTCAACAAGTTCAGACAGATGTATACACAAATAGTAAGTTCAAATGAAATTCTCTAATGATTTGAGATTTTTCGCTTTTTCTCCTTACCATCCTGCTCCCTTATTTAATCTCCCCAGTTAAAAGATTTAGGTTTTTCCCCTTTTCTTGTAACACAGTGTATTTGCTGAATATACTGATTCCTGCCCTTTGGTTCTTATTCCTTGACTTCCAATTCTTATCTCTCTATTCTGACCCCAACCTCGAAGTTTGTTGTTATGTCTGAGAAGTCCTTAGATACCACGGTTACACAAGGGGTCAAACTGACTCTCCCCAAAACTGAACGCTGCTGATTCATGGGATGCCACAGGGATTGTAATAGCCACAGCTGAAATAGCTGTCCAAACAAAGATGCTCAGATAACAGCAGCTATTGAAAAAGACCAACCCCTGTTGCAAATCAATTAGCTACCCCTTATTTTAAAAATATTCAGTATGGTATTCATGCTGGGAATTGAGGAGAGTGGTATTTCCTGAAATGATTTACACAATGCTAATATTTATCAGGTAAAGGAAGGAAAATATTGAGAGAGTAAAAAGTCAAACAAAAACTCTCAATCTTAAAGTCATTTTCACTGTCTAATTGTCCTGATGTGTTATAAAATACTTATCTGAATGCCTGAGGAGGGAATAATTCAGATTAAGATCTATGTATTTCTGTATAGAATAATGGTCAAATGTAATATATGCATTTAATTAAATATCTTGATAAGGATTTAACTTTACCTGTATTATTTCATTTAATCATTATGACAGCCCTGTGAAGTATGTGCTAATGCTATCTACATTTCATAGGTGAATAAACTAACTCTGAGAGGTTCTGTGCCTTTTCTAAGTTTACAAGACTAGCTGGTGAAAGGAAGAGCCAGGACTAAATTCTAGGTCTTTGACTCACTTTTTCCACTTCCCATATTGCCAATATACATTCATGACAAATAGAGATGAATATAGCCCTCATTGCCTAAGCAAATGTAGCAAAAATTGGAAGCCAACAGATTGTAATTCAGAGCTCCTTCCTTTATATGGAGCCTGTGGCTTTGCCTTTGTCTGTTTCTCTTTGGTTTAATGTTAGATAACAATGAGGTTTCTTTGAGGAGCATTTAGTAGAACCTAATGAATGAGCAATGTTCCCAAGGAGACTTGCACAGTACAATATGCTGAAGGCTGACTGAGTGACACCAAGGAACTTTCTCCTCTTGAAATTGCTATAGCACTCAACTTCTCCCCTGATTTTCAATATTTATATTTCAATGATGTTCTAATTATCTGAGCTTCATCCTTTAAATCAAGAATATGACACCTTATTAAACATAAGGTCGTCTGATGTCTCTTTTAAAAGCAATACTTAAGGTCACGAGGTTCTATTATCTCCAGTTTATAATATGAAAGTAATTTCTACTATCCTTGCTTCTCTGCCAAAAATTTTGCCACCTTTTATTCTTTCAACGCTTCTATTAGAGCTTGAGATAGGCCCCATTCAAACACTGTTCCTGCCAAGAACTCTAGGCCAAGATCTATGATGACTGAGCAAGACAGCAACTATGATTTTCAAGTCCTATCCAATGATGTGTTTTTAACAGGCAATGTTGCTTGCATTTTAGGTTTTAACCTATTGGGCCATGCAGTAGCCTTTCTTGATGGGATTGAAAAATAACTCAATAATAAGGTTTCATGCATTCACAGATGTCTGAAACTCCAGTGAGAGGTAATATGTAGGATTATAAGAGATAGGATTTGTAGATCAGATTTATTTTAGGTTTTTAATATAATTCTTCATTCTACTGAATTAATGTAGCAAGTATATTAAGCTCAAAACTCCACGGTGAAGTGGAAGGCTATTGCTCAAAGCTATTGCAAGGAAAATGTAGCACTTAAACCACAGCCATGCCAGGTCATTTGAGGGGAAAATGTGGTTTTTAAAAATGACTGAAAAATGCATTCATAGGCATTATTATACAATTGGATGTGGCAGTCAGGGAAAGGAGTGGGGAACTGACTCAGGTATGATTCTAATCTGCCCAGCTCATCTGCCATGACAATAACATGTATTTACTTACTGTAGGAAAAAAAGACAAATTCAACATCCTTAAGGCTTTGGTTGATTAATGATTCAGCTATGATGGAACCACCTAAAGGACAATAGCCAGTCTTTCCCATTAGTAGGAATCCTTACTTGGGTGTGGTAAAACAACATTCTCCACTTTGGCTGCATGATCTGATGATAGAGACTATTCTAATCGTGTTATAGTTTGGGAGGTAAAATGAATGCACACAGAAATGAAAGTAGGACCTGCCTTTGGTGGTAAAACTAATTCATTTCTGGGCAAGTCTAACTTATTATTACATAGGATATTTTAAAAGATTATTGTGTTTAAACTGACATTATTTCCATTTATCAGTAATCCTTTAGTATATTGATATAAGATACTAATAAGTGTGTGGCAATAGTGAAGAAAATTGCCAACACAGGGTAGAAATCTGTCCTATCAAAGAAATATGCATATATGTATATGTACCAGGATGTGTATTTAGGGGAAAAGTATTTGTACCTTTTAATCTTCATTTATTCTTTCACTCTTTGAAATATTTATTGACTTCTTACTACGTGCAAGCATTGCTCTAGATTCTGGAGGTACAACAAAAACAGACAAAGATCTTGGCCTTCACAGAGTTTGCATTTATTCCACTGGAAGAAGAGAGACAATAAACAATGTGAGTAAAATATTTCCTATGTCAAAATTCAAAGATTTATAATAAAACTGTCAAATGTTTAGTAAACAAGAAGTAAGAGATTCACAGTTCTGAAGAGATTGCAAATTCCATGTCATCAGTGTAACCCCAGCACCTAGCAAAGTGCCTGACCTAGTAGACATTTAAGAAATATTTATTGAATGACTGAATGAACAAATGAACAGACTTCATGTTCTCTGAAAATAGCCCTGACACTATATCTCAACTTTGTACTAGATTTTCTTTTTTACCTGCTTACTTCCAAAAAAGATTTGAAGTAACTTACAACAAAAAGGGAAAGAAAGTAGCCCAAGCAATAGAGGAAGAAATGTAGTCATGGCGTATAGTTTTTTTAAAAAAATACACGGCTTGGACATAGTAGGTGATAAATAGCTTAAATGAAAGTATATTTGATAGCAATTTCCCAAAAGATACATACATATTTTTCACATGACTTTCAAAAATATATATCATGCCCCTTAACAAAAGCTGAAATTGGCAGGTCCAAATATGATGTTGAAAGGAAAGGGAAAGAAATTATCTTGAATAAGGCAATTCTATGGGCACCAGAGCAATAATCCAATGCATGTGGCTTTCTTTAAAGTTCTAAGAATAGAACTTAGCATAAAGTAGAACCTCAATAAATGTTGGCATAAGACCATCAGATAAGGTTGATTCTTGAACAATTTCTGTAGTGTGTAAAAAGAGCATGTAATCAGCAGGGGGGGAAAAAAAGAATGCTCTTCTTTTCATTTTGGTCTGTAGAGTTAGAGCATCCTACAGTTTGCTTTCCAGTGAAGATGCTCAGTGTCTCAATAACCCTTGATGGAAAAATGGTCCTTCTCAACCTCTTCAACTAAGTGCATAGCTTTCAGGAACCTACATGGATGGGTGAGAGAAGATAACAGTTGCCTAGCCAGTCACATTAGCCAAATCAACCCTTATAGATCAGTGGATATGAGATGTGGCAGTCAGATCCTGTGTCATACTAGAGAGGCCCATAGTGTCAGTCAAAACCAAATTCAAATCTCAGTTCTAGTAATTATTTACCCTAGTTAAGAAAGGTAATTCTGCAATCTATTGTGAATGAAATAATGCTCTTTGAAGTCATCACAGTCCTAGGTATAGGAGCTCAATAATATTTGCAACTACTGTTATTGAATGTAGATAGCATCTAGGACATTTTGGAGTCTTGATTTCTGGGATATCAGCAGGAAAGAAATTTAGGAAAATCATATGGTGAAGTGAAAAGAATAGGCTTCATGAGACTTTGGAATATGAACTAGATAGGATCTTTAGATAAAGTAGTCATCTCAAAAAGGGGATGGTGTTGCTTACACAGAGGAGAACCACTGGGAAGTTTTAGATGGTGAAAAAAAGATATTAGATAGGATAACTTATAAACTAGAGTCAAACTGGTCTACCCAAGTCCAGATCAGCAAGGACTAAGGCTCCTATGGCATCCTGCCCCTCCCTCACTAAGTGTGGGAAGGAGTCCAAGACCTTGTTTTCAACAAGCATACAATACAGCTCCTTCCTTTCTTTGAAAAAGGTCTGAAAGTTAACATGGAAAGGAAGAAAAATACATTACCATGTCTTACGGGCAATGGGAATATAATGGGGTGGGCATGGGTATTCTTATTGACCAAGAAGCCCTTCTTTAATTTCTTTCTTTCTTCCATTCTCCCCTTTACTTCCTTTCCTTCCATCTTCCTTTCCTCTTCTTTCCATCTATTTTCTCTTTTCTTTCCTACCTGCTTCTACAAGGGTCTAAAACAGAGTGATTTCCTCATTGTTATTCACCACTGGATTCAGGATAAATCAGGTGCTAAAAGATGTTGTTCAGACTTCAGTTTGCTTGATTAGACCTGACGTATTTTTCATTCTCCTTTTCCACATTCCCTAATGTAAAAAAGTGCAGCATTCAGATGAAAAATAGATGGGTCATCAAGACAAGTTCTCCCATTGGAGAACAGGAAACTAAACCTGTGATGACTGTGAATGAACTCTCTGAGAACCAGATGAAACTCACAAAAATAGAAACCAGATGTAAGCAATCATGAATCCAGGGCGCTACACTGCCTCCAGTTTATTTTTAGCAGAAATGTTATTAAAGTCTTTTTCAGTACCATAATTAATTTTCAAGGATCGCCACTAACCTCATAGTGTAAAATGGAACAAGAAAATTTTTGCATATAAGGTTTAGTGGAAAATGTTGATTTTTAAAGTAGTTTGCTGTGTGGTTGTTGGTGGTGGTGGGTTGTATATGGTTTTTAGTTTTCCCGGTTTGACCTAGGAATAAGGAATCTCTAACCAGAATGTAATTCATCTTTAGATAATAGTGTCTGTTTATATATTTAGCATGTGTCAACCTCCTCAAGGCTGGGAAGTATCATAGCCTAATATAATATTTGACTTTCAAGTTTTGGGTATGCAACAAGAGGACCAACAGTCTTGTTGGCTAAAATCAACCCAAAGTGTTAGAGTTTGGACGTGAACTTGGCCTGCCTATGCCAGAAGGAATACAAGTACCTTCTTTCAGGCTCCGAATGAAATCATTAATTATGTCAGCAGCTCCAGCGATAGACCTTGAGACACTTTGCCCCACTTAGCAAACAAGCTACCTTCTCAACTGTTTAGAAGTCTGGGGAAGGTCTTAAAGATTTGTACTCACTGTACTTACACAGCCCTTTCTCCGCAAATCCTGACTCTCCTTCATCTGGAGTCTCTTTGGTTTCACCACACCGGGGTTGGAATGAGATGAGGGAAATATGTGGTTGTGATGCCCAGACTGTGTATTATAGACCTAAAAGTACATCCTGGTGCACCTCGACAATGAAACCCTTTTAAAACGTGGGGTTTTGGGAACCATATCAACCACACTTGAGTTGCTGCTGCATTTAAGGACATGCTAGGTCTTTTAAAGAGCAAGTTTAACTGCTAGAGGCATGTACACTTTTGCCTGCTAAAAACAGCTTTACAAAGAATGTGACCTGTGTTTATGGGACAAAAAAAAAAAAAAAAAATTATCCTTTCCACAAAAAGCAGCTTCCTTTTTTTTAACCGTGAAAAGTACCTTGGCAGTTCTATGTACAATTAACAGCTTAGCAGGATGAGAAGTAAAGGAGCAAAGTGCAACAAAATTCTGCTAAGGTCAGTTTAAATTTTCTTAACGTAAGTACTCCCACATAATAATTGATCTCAATATATTATGATGCATCATGAGTCCACATTTCCCTCCTCATTTACCAGTCTCTGGGAAGTGAAGCACAAATGAAATGAAGACAGAAATATCTTCAGGAAAGCAATACCATGCACCAAACATTAAGGAAAGAGAGACTTTTGAGATAGAATAACACACGGATGCCTCCCCCAAATCCACTGTGATTTTTAAAAGAAAATGCCTTACACAAAGTTTTCAGCTGCAGAGAAATGAGCTTTATGTATGAATTTTGGGAAGTAGATCTAAAATAATTTTTAAAATATGCTTTCATTTCCCAAAAGTGCAGGTAGAAAGAACTACAATTCAATTTGATTCCACAGATATCTTCAGAAGACCTCCTCTGGGCTCATAGCAGTGCTGAGCACATTGGGAGAGTAAGCAGAACACAAACAAGAGATCGATGGATTTTTTCTTTTTTCTTTTTTAGCTCATAAACAATTATACTGATTGAATACTTTCCTCTTGGAAGCAGAAAAAAATGTCTGGCAGTTTTAACAGAACTGCTGGTGGGAAGGATTGATATCCTCTCTAATAAATGGATAAAAGAATGAGATCTTTAAAATCTAACAAGCTGTTGGGGAAAGCTAATTTTTTAAAAAATAATGAAACTGAAAGAAATTGGACGAACTTTAAAGGGGAGACTCTCAATTGGTATCAATATGGGACAAAGGAAAATGCTAAGCTACCAATGGAGGTGGAGTTGGGGAGGATAGCTTCCTAAGTTATAGGAGCAGATAAAGAATAAAAGAATGAAGTCTATTTTTATCATTCTATTTTCTTCTCCTTTCATAGAAAAGAGAGTAAAGGGATATATAGAGGAAGACTAGCTACCAAAGAATTCATAGAACAAAACTAAACTTCTAAACTGCAAAACAATAATAATAAAATATTATTAGTCGAGTGTATTTCATACTTTTCAAGGAACTAGGTACACATTCAAGCCTTATTTTATTAATTTTTATAAATAGAGAAAAGGAAAGTAAAATGTTAATATCAATTTTATTGATATAAAGAAATATCCCATTTTCCCTCACTAATTATCTTTATTTTATAAATGCAAAACTATGAAAATTGTTGAATCATAATACTTTCTATTTTATATCAGGCATTCTCAGAGTTATTAATAAGCACACACACTCTTTTTTTTAAGTACCGCACTACAATAAGAAAGAAGGGTCAAAGCAGCAAGCAATGATGTGTTCCAATCTGATGTCTTGTTCAGAAACATAAAAGGTTCCATTATGTTCTAGCTGTTAATTAAATATCCCCATAAGTAAAGGCACAAAACTCAAATAAGAGTTATAAATGTTTACAATCTTTTTCTTAACTTTTTGTAGTATTTAAAGAAGTTTGTTACTCAAATGGAGATGGGATCTCTAATAGAGATAAGTAGGGGGGAAATTGCCAAGAGAAATTAAAAGACAAAAAGGTAAAATGTGGTGATAATTCAAAAGGCAAAACATTCTCTGTCTTAAACATGTATAAGAGCTTAATTCAGTTCATAAAGATTTCTTCCTAAGACAAGGTCACAAGAACCAGGCAGAACTGTACTTCACAGAGAATGGACCTACAACATTGTAATACATGACAATTTCTTTGTTTCCTACTTCCCTAAGAATGGCAATCAGACACTGCTCAGGGCTCTGGGGAATAATAAAGCAGTCGCTCCTCTGAACAATAATATTCTACAAAGGACCCCAACCACCCCTCGGAAAGGAACTGACCGAAATCCCTGAGACCCCTGACAATCTCCCAGCGCCTTCGCCACTCAATAGAAGCGGCGAGCGTCACCCCAGCGATACCACACCGTCCCAAAGCGATGGTCAGCTCGTAGATGCTTTTAACCATTATGAGAAGCATAATAAGATCGGTGACTTGCTTCTCGCTCTTTTGAGACTAGAACCTTAGTGTAGGGAAGGGAGGTAGGCGCTGGCTGGACCGACGTTTCTTAAAGTGCGAGAAGTGCTGCCCGAGAGGGAAAGACACCTTCAGGAAGGAGCTAAAAGGAAACCCACAGTTTGGACTCAGGAGGTTTTTTCCGTCTATCTCTGGAATTATGCCCCTGCGAGAGCGCGTCCCAGAGTTGTGCACACGAACACGTCCCGCCGGTGCCCGGCGCACACCGGCTCGGTGGCCGGCAGGCTGCGCCTGGAGGTGTGGCGGCCCCCGGCGCGGGGGTCTGCGCCTCGCCCAGACGGCCCAGGACGCACGTCAAGGAGCCTTAAACACCATGGACAGCTCACTGGCTTCCCGGAGCCTGAGCCGCGCCGCTCCCGAACTCCGCGGGAGCCACCAGCTAGGTTGATTTCTAAGCGCTGGAGAGGTGCCACGTGTTCCACGGTCTGCACCCCCCGCGATCGCCAACAGCAACCACTGAGCAGCTATATATAGATAGAGCGGGCTTCAAGAATTAATAACCCGTCTCCTTGCCCTCACATCAGGCCTTTAAGGTGCCACCGGATTCTAAGAATCCGACGGAGAGACTTGGCAGAGAGAACTTTGTTCCACGTCCCTTCATTTCCTCCCTCGGGCCCGCGCCGCCCCTCACCCCGCCTTGGCTTTGCCGATCGTGTTAAATGAAATAAAGCAGACGGGCTCCGGGGCTCTGGCCGCGCTGAACTGGACAGACACGCGGGAGGCGGGCCCGAGGACAGCGAGTCCCGGGGCCTCCAGGAGGAGAGGTTGAGCCTGCACAGCCCCCTGGAGACCGGACCTGGACCGGGACAGGCCGGGGGTGGGGTACAGCTGCGCCACCCCCACTGGGAACTTATTGTCACTGTCTGCCAGGGGCTGATGTCAAGTCTGAGTCATAGATTGCCCAGGAGGGAGAAGGGAGGAGAGAGCCCTGCTAGGAGGAATTTCGCTAGTGCCTCGGACCCTGTCCTCGGGTCACACTGTTCCCGAAGCTTCCTTTCCCCTGCAGCCAGAAGCAGGGCCCTTCTGGGAGGAGGGGGCGAGCTGCGCGGGCATCTCTGTACCGGGTGCGAAGCCAAGCAGTAAACCTAGCGGGAGGGGCGGAGCGCGAAGGCCTCAATTCTACCGCTGCGGACAGAAGGATTCTGTGCTGCAATCGGAGTCCAGATGCTGAGAAAGAGAAGCCCAAGAACCCAGGGAACGTAGCTAGACCCTCCGAGGGCCTCCCAGGCCTCTAAATTTTCCATCAAGTCTAAGGTCCCCGGGAACCAAGCCTCCTCGGGTACCGTATTCGCAAGGGCGACCTAAATCTGTAGTGGGAGAGGAGGGCTGATAAAGATGGTCCTGTCGTCTCACGCCTCTTCCAAGACCCGGACCTCCTGCCATTAGGAGACACACGCCTCCCCTTCCTGCGCCCAGAGCGCAACTACCAGGCCGGGAGACCCCAGAGAGGGAAGAGCGCGGCTTTCACGTTTGCTCTCCCCCGGCCTTATTTCTGACAGGAATCCCAGTAAGGGAAGGCAGGGCCCGAACACATCGTAATCACAAGCTCAAGCTAAATACACACACCCCGGCGAAGTGTGGGTGTCTGGATGCCTTTCTGCCTGAGAGGATGGGTACCCTAGTCCGGTGCTGCCTTGTGCAGAGCTGAGAGCTGGCCCAGTTTGAAGGGGTGGGGGATGGTGTTAGGGATGTAAGCTGCTTCCGAGGTCCGCCTTCCAGACAACAGGGCTCAAATTTTAAGAAAGGACGACTCTGCTCACAGGAGAGCTGGGTCCCTGCCAGGAAGGCTGCGTGACATGCCCGAGATCAGTTTCAGATGGAGGGGTTGTCGTCTGAGCCAGGTGGGACTTGGAACTCTCCCTGTGGTCTCACACAAGTCCAGGGCTGCCTGCTTCAGGGAGCCAGGAACTGGGCCCGGCCAAGGGCATCCAGCGGGCATCAGTCCAGGAGATCAGGACTCTTGCACTACACAACCATTTTCTCTCTCTCTCTGTCACACACACACACACACACACACACACACACACACACATACAGGGGCTCCATCCCTGGCCAGAAGACTCCTTCTCAGTCATGTTTTGATGTTCACAGGTTTGGGAGGTTACACCACTGCTTGACCTTGGACAACTTGTTGGAGACCCCCCTTTCTTAAAGACCTTCTCATCTCACATTGGCTTGGGCCCTCCAGGAAAACTGCCTCACCTGTGGGCTTTCTGGTCCTGTTTGGGGAAAGCTGAACATTGCCCAGAAAGTAGGGAAGGGTCAGGAGGGTATGAGACCCACTTTGCCAATAAAAGAATCCCCTCAGCTTGATGGTATCTAGGCGCTCCTCCCAGAGGCAGCCCCTCCACAGGTCAGCAGCCAGTCCTGTTCCTAGAGAAGACAGCCCCAGTTTGAGTCTTATCCTCATCTAACTATAAAGAGATTTAATAATGAAATACACCCTTTTCGTGCCCCTATGTGGGATTTAAAGGCATTACTTCCTTTTTTTTTGCTACCTCGAGGTCAGCTCACAAGTCCCAATCCAGGCAATGGTTCAAAGTGATTTGAACCATGTTCTAATGTAATCAAACGATAACTTTACATGAGCTAATTATGCAAACAAAGAAAAAGATCGGAGAAGAGAAGGGATGAGTTTTGTTGCTTGGTCTCATGGGATTTTAGAGATAGAGCTTGGACCTACAGATTGGCAAATGTTAAATTTGGGTGTTTATTTGTAATAAGATAAGGGAATTTCTGAGTCCAGGTGCACTGTTTAAAGAGTTGTAGGTGTTTTTTTTCATTTGTATGCTTGCTTGCTTGTTGTTTGAGACAAGGAGGGGAAAAGGGAGAAAGATGAGGAAGTTAAACATAAATGCTAGGGTTTTTTGTTTTTTTTTTCCTAAATTGCAAGAGGAGATATCTCTGGAGATAGACATCAACTGGTTATATAAACATGAATTTAAGAGTAAAAGTGTGCTTAGAAATTTAGAACATCTCTTTTTAAAATTGGGATATAATTCTGTCATTGGGGATGGGAAGATGGAAGTCTGGGGCTTGCTCATGGGTTAGGCATTCATGTAGGAGTAGATCTCACAATGCTAATCTGTCTTCACATGGCAAGACTTCAGATTAAAGGCAGGTCTTCAAATCCTCCTTTGCTAAGGTGCATTTATGTGATAGCAAGGCCTAAGCAAACATTCAGGCTCTGTTGGCACTTTTTCTATTCCTAAGCCTCAAAAAAAAAAAAGAAAAGAAAAGAAGAAAGCCTCCTAGTGTGGAGTCATCTCATTTGCAGTCATGTGTCCTCAGCATTATCATAGAGGTTACTCAATTATATTGAGAACTAGATTATGATGTCAGAAAATATCCTTTTCAGAAAAGTATATATTGAGGGTATATTTGAGGAGAATTTCTACTGAAAGTAATAAACAGGGCGGCTTTGGAAGAGGGACCTGCTTTCTAATAATTGCCTTGGGTGGGAACAGAAGGCTCCTTACAGGAAATTTTTAATTCATTTAAGACTTAATTTTACTTTTTTGAAAAAAAAAAATTATTTCTGGAAGAGACTGCTGAGAAGATCTCCCTCCTTTGGCCAGAAGAGCAGAGAAGACTGTAAATCAAGGAAAAGGTGAAGTAATAAATTATGAGGAAAGCTTCAGTATTCCAAGTATATAAAGACTATTTATTTTTCCTGTGTCTATATTTTCTCTTTTTGTGGAGGAGAGGAAATTCTAAAAATATTTGATAGATGTTTTGCCATTAACATCAGAAAAGTGTGTGGGGGGAAAGAAAGGAGGGAGGGAGAGGGGGTCAATTTTGTTTAATTAGTAGAAAAAGCAACATAAATCAAAGCAGTCTATTGAGGCCAGTCTTTAATTTATAATGTTCTGAGAGTATAATGAACTTATTTACAGTGTAAGTGATTTAATATTTTCAATCTGCTTTTTGTTTTAACCTTTTATTGGGGGAGGGTTGACTTTCTAAAGCCTGGGTAGTTTGAAACTTGGCTAAGTACCTTTGGGTTTTTCATTGTGGAAGCAAATATTATCATTTTAATGTTAAACAACTTGCAAGTATTAAATGGCTCATTTGTGATTTACTTTTTTACAGATTCCCCCCTTCAGCTCTAACGATTACATTAATAAGGCTCCTGCGTCTTTTTGGAAAGAATTTATTATAAATCAGAAAGTGTTAGAGGTTCAAAGATTGACATTTCTGAGTGCTGATACTTTGTCTTTTCATGCCATGCAAACAGGTCTAACATTTAGAGATTCTTAAATGTTCAAGGGAAGTTGTGGAAATTCCCAGATTTCTTTTTAAGTTGGAGGAAGCCAAGTTTTGGTTTTTGCTTACTTTTTTTTTTTTAAGTGTGAAGTTTAAAGCAAGCAAATGAGGGAGATAGCAGCTTCTGAGAAGGGGTGACACCCACCCAAACTAAGCAGCAAACGTTAGCTAAAGCTAGTTAGCTAAGCAGCTAACAATGGGGAAAGGGAGCCGAGATGAGCGAGGGTCGGTGAGAGGGCGCTATTTCACCCAATCTTGGTAAAATCTGTGGAGCATCAGCCAGAAACCAGGCTTGATAAAGGTCAGGCTCCCTTAATCATCTCAAATCTCTAAATCACACTAGCCTTCTACAGAGTACTGAAACCTACCAGTGGGATTGTCTGTCTAGAAGACGAACATCTCTTGAATGGTTCCCAACCACCCGGGTTCATTTCCGAAAGATAGAGAAGTCCGTGGGGCGGGCGTTCACATCCGCTGCAAGTCCTCCCTAGACGATACTGCCCAGTAATTCAGAGCAGTCTTGCTTCCCCGCCCAACAGTTTTGGGAAAAACCCCCTGCTTTCCCTTCGCTTCTCCGAGGCAGAGCAGCTTAGAGCGATAGTTCCGCTGCTTCTGCAGGCTGAAGCGACAAGGATAGAGTCATCCTAGAATATGTAACAGGGGACGCGGGGTGGGGGTGGGGGGGGGGCGGGGAACAGAGTAGGTTATCGGGGAAAAGAGTGGGTTAGACTCCTGTCTGTGGGCGGAAGGGCCGTGTGCGCTCCCCAGGAGTTTTCGGTCCCCCTCTGCAATTCAAAAGGGGGTCTCCATCCTGTGCGCGGGCTTTCTTGGACAGGCTCCAGATGTCCTCAGCTGTTCTGAGACAGCAAGAAATGCCATCTCGACCTGAAGTCTGAAACCGTTTTTACTCTTCTTTGCGAAGGATTCCCCCCTGCCTAGTCAACACTCCCCACTCAGCTTGTCCCAGGAAAGGGCCAGGGAGGAGGGTTCCCATCACGCTCCCGGAGCTCCCAAAGCGGGCTTAAGGCTCCTAAAAGGCACTAGCCAAAGGCCCGCGACCTCCCCGCCGAGGATGCCGGGCGCCCGGGCTCTCCGCCCCGGCTCCTCGGCCTCCTCCTTGCCGACCGCCCCCGGCGGCCTGGGCGCCCGCGCGTCCCGCGGGGCTCGGCTGCAGCTGCGCGACGGGGGTCGTGGCTGCTCCGGGCGGTCCGCACGCCCTCGGCACCTCGGCTCGCAGATCCGCGGAGCGGTCCGGGGCCGGAGGGACCCGGCGGGAACGTGCGGATCCGCCCACGCCCCCGGCCCCGGGCTGGCGCGGCGGGGCCAGCGCTCCGGGGTGGGGCTCGGGGGAGCTCCGGGCAGCGCCGGGGGCCGCGGGGAGGGAGGGGTGCTCCCAGTGGCCGGCGGGACGTTCCCGGCTCGGGGCTCCCCTCCGGTCGCTCCGGCCGCCCGTCGCCTCCCCCGCCCCCCGCGCGCCCGCGCCCTCGCTCGCCCCGCGCGCGTTCCTAGGGCGCCACCTCTTTGCGACTCGCTCACTTCTCCGGCAGGTTTGCCTGCGAGCGTGTGAACATTCCCCTGCTCGGCTTTCAACTCTCCTCCAACCTGCGCCGCCCGGCCAGCATGACTCCCCGGCCGTGAAGCGGGGCCGCTGCTGCCCTGCCGCTCGCTCAGGCCGCCGCCGCCCCTCCGCGCCGCTGTTAACCCGCCCTCGCCGCCACCTGGCCCTCCTGATCGACGACACACGCACTTGAAACTGGTTCCCAGGGTGTGTGGAATCAACTTTCCGGAAGCAACCAGCCCACCAGAGGAGGTAGACACACAGCTAGGTATATATATGTGGGTCTCGCTGCAAGTGGCTCTGGAACAAGACGGCCTAGTTCGCAAAGAAGCAGACTTCGGAAGGGGAAACTTTCTTTTTTTTTTTAACAAGGGGTTAGCCCTGCTCCCCGAACCCAAGATACTGCCGGCCAGATTAATTAGACATTGCTATGGGAGACGTGTAAACACGCTGCTCATCATAGATACATATATAAACCCATTTCATTTTGGTTATTATTTCGGAGGAGGCGCCTCTGATTTTTCTCTTTTTTTCTTCCTCTTTTTGGTCCCTTTTTGCCTGTGTGGTTTGGAGAAAGCACAGTAGTTTGTTCCTAAATAAGTAAGTGCCGAGAGGCTCCAGAGAAAGTTTTTTTCTTCCTCTTTGCAACTTGGGAGATGCCCTTGAAGAGGCTATTTGAGAGCAGGCTGACGGGGCGCAGCGGGGTGGTGCGGGGAGATGGAGATGCCGCACTGACACTTCGGGCCCCTTTGCTCTCCGTTGCAGGTCCCCAGAGAGAGAGGATACGATGCTGTGGAGGCTGGTTCAGCAGTGGAGCGTCGCGGTGTTCCTGCTGAGCTACTCGGTGCCCTCCTGCGGGCGCTCGGTGGAGGAGCTCGGCCGCCGACTGTAAGTGCCCGGCCGTCCCCAGGGCGCCGGGTGAGGGCTGGGGAGTCCAGGGGGAGAGGCCACCAGGCTGGGGCGCTGCCCAGGGCTCGCCGCGGTCACTGATGCTCCTCGCCCGGGTTAGAGAGCGGAGAGATCCGCTACCTGCCCGGGGCTGAGCCCGGCTCCTCAAACCCGGCGGGAGAACTGGTTGAACCTCAAGGGGAAACAGGCAAGAGACAAATTTTTTGTGTTTCCATGAGAGGGAGCGTTTTACAGAATCTCCTCCAGGCAAAATCTCCTTTAGTGAAAAAAAAAAAAAAAAAAGGGTTACTTTCAGGACCTGGGAAGATATTGAAACTGTGAGGATTGCAAGAGACTTAGATAACTCGGAGGAAGCTGAGGGATCCAGGCGACATATGTCTGTGTGAACTTGTATATATATGTACGTACATACTGCATGTGGGTGGCAGGTTTTGTGTGAAAAGCAAAAACTTTACATCTAATTTTATTATGAATGACTTAATTTTAAGCATATAAAATGGACCACATTACATAATGTAGGCATATTATATAATGAAGTAGTAACAACTTTGCAATGGCACAACTCCAACATTGGTATTGATACCGTTCAAGAACGCTAGAGTGCTTAATTCCAAAATGAATATTAGGTGTGGAAACTTTTTTTCCCCCTTGGAACTATTGCTAACAGCTCTTTAATCTGGAGTCAAATATTTGCACTGTAGACTGAAAACTTGTATCTTGGCATTTTCATTTGGTGATTCTTTGACTTTAAAATTCTTTGACTTTTCATTTGGTGATAATTTTGACTTTAAACTAATCATACCTCAAAGCACACCAGAGAAATAACACCATGTTGTGTGACTGAAAAGTTGGAAGAGTGGGCGAGTACACTAGCTTAATAATCCGTTGGACCTAGCAGTTCATTAATGTGTGTAAGACCATCTTTGGGTGATCTTTAAGCTGCGCTCTCGGTGTTCAGGATGGGAAAACCATAAAGTTTGAGAACTGAGACAAGTTTGCCTCTGGTGAAGGAATTAAGGAGAACTTTTACACTAACAATAAAAATAGCAATATCTAATACTTACAATCAAGTTCCTGGTGCTTCCTTGGAAATTCCAAAGGGTGTACAAAAAGGCAACTTTTTATATGTGTCCTTGGTCTATTATTATTAAAGCAGAAAATCCTTAAATGAAATTACTTTAGACATGTCTGAACCTTGGCACCAAAATGAAAATCTATTATGAATCTCCTAAGGCAAATTGTGTAGAACATTGTGCTGAAGATAAAGCTGCATTGTATTCTTCAAATCAACATTTTGCTGATGTATTTCTGGAAACTGTATTGACTTTTTGCTCATTTTGAAACTTGTATTTAATTCAGTTATGTAAAATCCATATATAAATATAGATGAAGACTAAATTTTTAAAAGCACACTTAAATGCTGTATTTATTTGGTCAAAAAATACTGTCTTGGAACAGAGCCAATTTTTTTCTTTAAAGTTGCTTAAGAAATACCTGCTTTCTCTTTTGAGAAACAGTAAATGGGCCATGATTAAATCTACAGTTATGGCATAAAAATAGTGCTAAGTTAGTCCTAAAGGCTATTTTTAACTCTTTCCTTGTTGCACCTTGCAAAAGACACATCAGAAACCATTTAGCAGCCAGAGACTCTGTTATAGTTTTGTTTGTGGGTGAAATACAATATTGCAGTTAAACACTCACACTCAGCAGATGGTTATAAAACTACCACAGAACATTCTTATAGTTAATGGCTAATAGATCATCACATTACAGCCATGGTTTTTCATGGAGGCTGAAATCATCAGCAGATAAAAAGATTTCATCAAATTATTGCAGCCAAATGGAGTTTAAAAAAACAAGTCATTATTTTTGCATTATTGCCAAGTAACAGTAAATTTTGTGTGCTAGACAAAACATTAGTCTACTATTGCGACAGATCAACCTAGTTTCTTGAAAGAAATTTTAACATGTAATCAAATCATATTACTCCCCGATTACTTTTCACACCAAGTATTAGGGAAACTGCTTTTAGATGTTTTCTAGCTAAGGGCTAACTTTTAAGGGAGAGGAAATTACTACAACAATAACACTTCCCAGGCCATGGCAATGTAGGTTGTGAACCTTCTGGACCTGTGAGTCCAAAAGGACTTTACTTAATGAGTCTAGAGCGTGAGTAAGTTGGAGACCTGCGGACATTCTTGTCCAGATTTACGTGGCTTTCGGCAGGTGGCGGTCTTTGTGTTTAACTTAGAAAGAAAACCCCAGCAGATTCAGAAACCTAAAACATCATTGACTGATTTGCTTGGGAGCCAGACTGGGTCTATTCCACTTAGTGAAAAGCATAACTTTCAACTGAGTCATTTGGGTTGGAAGGGACTTCTGGTGAGTCATCTTAACTCGAACACCCTAACCCTGACTCTTCCATGTACCACAGAACTTTTCTTCTCAAATCCAGATGCCTTCCTTAGGAGCCTAGCATCAGCACGAGCATGCCATCTCTTCCTGTGCTGAAAACGGAATTCCCATCGCTCCAGCTGTTCCCTATGCTCCATGAGAGCTCCTTAGAAATTTAATCTTCTTCCCTGAAAACTCCCTTGAGAGTGATTTTTTTTTAAGGCAGAAGAGCTGTATTTTGACTGAATTCAGAGTTATCTGTGTTAAGCATTTCCTCCACATTTTTGCATTTTTTAATAATAATCCAAGGAGACCATGAACATAGCATACTTGTTTTTCCATGTTGGGTATGTAATAAATGTCATGTGAACCATTGTGCTATGCAATGTTTACAGACATATAAAGTAACAGACTGTTACTGAGGCCATATTTACAACTTAAGTAGTTCAGAATTATCTAAAGTGAAAGCCTCCCTAATTGGAACGTGTTGCCCACCACCCGTGTACATCTAGTTTGTACATGCTAGTCACTTCCCCTTGTGTCAGTTAATGTCTTATTTGGAAAATAAATAGAACACTCCATGGACCTTATTTCTTGTTGACAATAAAGATACTATTATATTCCTGATCCTCTAATGTAGTTGCTCAATCAGAAATTCATTCTTCACAATATTTTAAATGCAGACATCTTTGAGCTAGTAAGTAAATTATGTAACAGCATTTCAGATTGAACATTTAAGAAAATCTGTGTTTTCTAATATATTAATAATTACCCCTAAAAGGCAGAAAGAATCTTTGTACCCCATGAAAGATGTACTATTTTAATCTGGACAAAGTTGTGCCATATTGTAGGCTTTTTATAAAACAGAGGATAGAATGATCACTCCATTTCCCATGAGAACCATCCTGGGAAAGAGCAATGCCTGAGTTAGGAAGGCACCATGACTCACAGTTGACAGGCTAGCCAGGATGACAGGCATATATGCCAGTCAGAGGAGGCATGAGCAACAGTGGCTTGATTAGAACAGACCAACTGTTAAAAGCTTTGACCCCGAGTTAAGCTAGAATAGGCTGTATTATACATTTGGAGAACAATACAGATGGGTGGCTATCTGCCAGGAATTGAGAAAGTAATAAAAGCTCCAAATAGTATAATTGATCACGCCTAAGAACTTCGTTCTTTAACGTGACATTTTGCTAAAAGATACTTATTAAACTGCAATACTTATAATACTTGCAAGTATATCAGTCCTATTCTTTAAAAATGTTATTAGACAATATAAATCTGTTGCAGCAAAGCCTCCAATTTGTAGGTTATTAAAAGTTTCCAGGATACTAACTACTGCCACAAAGTAAGTGAATTTTAATCTAGTCACATGTGGCACCTTCAAAAAGGAAGAGAGACTCCTTCATGCCTCATTTAAACCAGGTTCCTGTTAAATTCTTTTCCATTAAGTCATGTCTTTTTTGCACAAGCTTCATGGCTTAAAGTCAGTGCGCACGCTAAAATGCTGAAAGGAAGCTGGTATTCTGGCTATAAGGTCCGGAGAAATAATGACTGTGTTTTCATGCCTTACCCTTCTGGGACTCACAATATAACTAGACAATGTCTCATTCCCCCAGTGATAATCCAGACTCTAGGAATCCTGGTTCGTTATTCTGGTGATGAAAATGTACTTCTTGGGACAAGCTTGGTCTTCAAGGAAACTGATAAATTGTTGTCCATGTGCCCCTTGCCATGGGTCCTACCACAGGCTCTTTATGCCCTTCCTTTCTTGTTTCCTCAACATACACTTCAGCTCCAGCAAGAGAAAGGGTTGAGGAAGTCATAACACAATCTTGGTTTTAGAATCAAAAGACTTCGTCTTTGGAGACTGGTTCTGCCTGTTCTCATCATGTGAGCAAGTGTGAGGCCTTTAATCTCTCTGAACCTCACTTTCCACATCTGTAAAATGAGGAGAGTGCTATTTATTATAGTCATATTTCTCTGAGGAGTTAAAGTTGTATTAATGAAAATACTAAGAGACCAGATAAATCTATCGTAGTGTCAGGGGAATGACAATATGTGGGATGCAGCCCTGTGAAATACCTTCAGATACTTTTTTTTAATTTAATTTTTTTTAGTTTTTGGCTGCATTGGGTCTTCGTTACTGCGCACGGGCTTTCTCTATTTGCGGCGAGCGGGGGCTACTCTTCATTGCAGTGTGCGGGCTTCTCATTGTGGTGGCTTCTCTTGTTGCGGAGCACGGGCTCTAGGCACACAGGCTCAGTAGTTGTGGCTCACGGGCTCTAGAGCGCAGGCTCAGTAGTTGTGGCGCACGGGCTTAGTTGCTACGCAGCATGTGGGATCTTCCCGGACCAGGGCTCGAACCCGTGTCCCCTGCATTGGCAGGCGAATTCTTAACCACTGCACCACCAGGGAAGGCCCCTTCAGATACTTTTGAAAATGAGCCACTTTGGAGAGTTGTTTCAGTGGTAGAAATTGGAGTTAGGTGCAGCATAGTTGTAGCAGACATAATATGACTGATTCATGTATGCAATACTTAGATTTGGTTAACAAATACACACAGAATAATACAAGAATACATGAACGGACATTTAAGCAAGAGTCGGGGTGTTATCTAAAAGAATTGATAGCGAATTAGTTTATTCTTTTTCACTATATTTTCATTAGAGTGTTGTTTAAATAGAAAAATCATATTTGTTTCTAGGGATATTTTTAAGACAAAGAACAAATAGAATAGTGAATTTCTCAGTTAAGTACTAAGGATATTACCCTCTGAAATTCTAAATTAAAAAAAAAAAAAAGACGCACAGATGAAATAGAATGATCTCACTTAATTTAAACACTCAAAGTCATTTTAAAGAGACCACCCACTACTTTACAGAAAATTATGCATGCTCTCTCTGACAGCTGGCCTTCAAATATAGGTTCTTGGTAGCCCATAGTCTAATATCAATCATGTTCACATTCAGTCTGTTAGTCAGGTGGTTTCCTAGACAGGCTTCACAGCTCACTTCATCTTTCAGTCTTTGTTTGCTTTTACTAGTAGAGCTTGCTGTTCTTTGAGATTCAGTATTATTATTATTCTCTCAAGTGGGGAGCAGTATGCGTGCATGCACGCCTGTTCATGCACAAGTATGCCTGGGGCGAGTACTCAGGTGAAATCAGCCACCTTTTTGTTTCCCAGACTAGGACACCTGGATTTATTTCCCCAACACAACTCTGAAAAATGTGGGGGAAAAAGCCCAGAGGTTTCTGTCCATTTCTTTGAATAACTGAATCATAATATTTTAAATTGAGAAGACAGCATAGAAATCTCAGAATCTGATCCTTTCCTTTTAAACAGATGAGGCCCAATAATGTTCATGTTCTCACCAAGGTCACAGACCTAGGGAGCCGCACAGCTGAGGCTGGAGCTGGAGCCTCCTAGCGGCCGGCTCTTCCCTTCCGCTCTCGCCCCTTCCCTGCTCAGTCGGCTTGCAGCTCTTCCAGCTTAGTTTGTATCCTGTATCGGCTCAACTAGACAATTTAAAGGGCTTTCCCCGAGTCTTTGTGGTCTCCGCCATCTACTAAAATGTCATTGTTTCCTTCCCCTCCTGTTCTTTTTCCCTTAAAGCAAAAGGGCTGTGTCTGAACACCAGCTTCTCCATGACAAGGGGAAGTCCATCCAAGACTTACGGCGACGATTCTTCCTTCACCATCTGATCGCGGAAATCCACACAGCTGAAATCAGAGCTACCTCGGAGGTGTCCCCCAACTCCAAGCCTGCTCCCAACACCAAGAACCACCCCGTCCGATTTGGGACTGACGATGAGGGCAGATACCTGACTCAGGAAACCAACAAGGTGGAGACGTACAAAGAGCAGCCACTGAAGACACCCGGCAAGAAAAAGAAAAGCAAGCCTGGAAAACGCAAGGAGCAGGAAAAGAAGAAGCGGCGAACTCGATCGGCCTGGCTGAACTCGGGCGTGGCTGGGTGTTGGCTGGAAGCGGACCACCTGTCTGACATCTCCGCGACATCGCTGGAGCTCAATTCACGGTAACCGGCTCCCCCGGGGCCCCAGCCCCTCCTCCGTGCCCCCAGGTGGGGTGTGGAGCCTCTATTCTGCTTTGGCTTGCACAGACCTAGAATCTCCTCCCTATCTGTCCCTCCATCAATGGGTCCACAATTTAAAAGCTTACAAAACCAAGATGGCTCAGGATACGGCCTGCCTTAAAGCAGTGTGCTCCTGGCCCTTCAACACCCAAGGGGTTTAATCACCCTGCTTCTTTCTCCACCAACAAACCCCGACACCAATCCTTTAGTGCTCTACTAACCCCTTTCATTTTTTCACTCAAGCTTTAGAAGCTAGCGCACCTTCACCATTTGTTAGAGAAACGTATTTGTTTCCCCCACTCACACCAGGTCAAACTTTATGATTGTTTTTTCTTTCTTTCTCTCTTTTTTTCACTCCAAGGGAGAACGCAGAAGGCTTTGATATGACCTACAAACACTACAGAAAAATATCTTACCATAAACAGTTCTCAGCCGTCCACATTTTTTAATTTAAATTTAATTAAAATTTAAATATATTTTCATTTAATTAAATTTAAAATTTTAAACACAGACTTTAAATTTATTTAATTAAATTTAACTCTGGTTTCTACCAGTTCATGAAACAAAAATCATGATTTCTGAAAATTTTCAAGTATAGACTTGGTTATAAGATATAAGTTTTTCTCATGTATCTATCTGTCCACTGCAAGTTGAAATACTTCCTCTAGGGTATTATAGTAGGAATAATAAAACCACATCTATGTGGCTTGTTTATTCTTAGCTCACAGATGCTCATATGCACAGACTTTGGAGCCAAAACCCTTAGGTTCAAGTCTTGGGTCTAAACTTATTAAAGCTCATAACGTTGGGCAAGTTCCTTGGTCTTTCTAAGACTAACTCCCCTCTTCGGTGAAATAAAGATAGTACTTGTGCCAACCTCACTGGGTCAGGTGAAGATTAAGTGAGATTACATGTAATTATTATTTGGGTGCTTTTAGATTTCGTTCTGGTTGTACCATCCATCTATCTATCTATCTATCTATCTACCTATGTGTGTTTCTGTGAGGCAAAAACGGGGCAAGTATTAATCTCATTTTATAAAATAGAAAACGAAGGCTTTCCACAGTTAAGGCAACTGAGCAGACCTGGGAACTGGGATAGGTGGTCCTCAGAACTGCCTTTATTTCATTTCCTGACGCTTAGGCCAGCGCAGTGTTAGAGCTGCTCTTTACCCCTGCACTTCCGCTGATAGGATCTTTTTTGGTTTTTACTTTTCAGTACAGCCCTTCTGTGGGGTTTGAAAGAAAGAGGAAAACAACACAAGAATGCATCATATGCAGTAATGATCTCATTATTTAAAGAGTCCCCCGTTACTTCTCCAATCCTTTCCCCTGACTGGTAGAGAAAGGATGACAGAGTGATGTTTCAAAGGGGATTTTGAACCTTTTTACCATCTCATCTCTCTTCGAGTTACGTTGACAAAACCCATCATTAAATAGCATATAAATAATAGTTATACTGGCTAAGTAGTACAGCTTCAATAATCAATGGGCAGTGCCACTAGAGGAATCTTCAGTATAGTGAATGATCTATTCTGCAGATATCTAATGGATCTATAAGGGGTAACAAACCCCATAAATCTTGGCTTAATGCACATATTCAGTGTATTTTAAGATATGATCCTAATTGTACATATGTATAACTAATGCAAGGGTTTTACTTTATTGCCAGAACCTATTTTTGTCCATAATATATATGTTATAAAAACAGAAGTAGAAATACTTTTTAATGAATTCTATTCATTTAAAATTTGCAATGCTCTTAAATATCTGGAGAATTGAAAACCAGCCCTCGTCAATTCTTATCCCAAAGGTGTCTCTAAGTTAAAGCAGATTTAGTAACCATATGCTAACGCACATATATGGAATTTAAAACAATGGTACTGAAGAACCTAGGGGCAGGACAGGAATAAAGACGCAGACGTAGAGAATGGACTTGAGGACACAAAGGGGAAGGGGAAGCTGGGGCGAAGTGAGAGAGTAGCACTGACATATATACACTACCAAATGTAAAATAGCTAGCTAGTGGGAAGCAGCTGCATAGCACAGGGAGATGCTTTGTGATCACCTAGAGGGGTGGGATAGGGAGGGTGGGAGGGAGGCTCAGGAGGGAGGGGATGTGGGGATACATGTATACATATAGCCGATTCCCTTTGTTGTACAGCAGAAACTAACACAACATTGTAAAGCAATTATACTCCAATAAAGATATTTAAAAAAATAGATTTAGTAAAAATTAGGCAGTGCCCTAATCAAATCCAGACCTAGGACTGAAACAAGTAGAATACTTCTGCTTTTCCTTTCTGTTCCCTGGTTCTGAGGGATGTTCATGGAAAGCACTGCTCATTTGGCAGCCAGATGTTGGCATTCTCCCAATACAACGCAATAGAGGTGTAGGGAAAATTGGGGAAATTCAGGAGTGTACTGATGAGAACATATGGGGTCATGCAAATTTTGTAATCCAACTAGAATCTTTTCAGAATAACTATTTTAAAGATTTGTAAGCAACCAACCTTTTATTAATGTCCTCTCTTTAATCTCTTTGCATTATTATACGATGATCTAAGAGGCCTGATGATATGGCAAGCACGGACCTTATTCTAATATATAATAGTGGTGGTATTTCTTAAAAGAAACTATTGTGCTAACACTGTCTGGATCCTCTCACGTGAACCATTCAGTGGAAAATACAGAGCTTTAAATTTTGGAAATTACATTTTGGAATTTTTGATGTTGCAAATGAGATGTCCAGTTACAGTAGAACTCATTTAATTGAGACCATATAATTTGCCTTGGTAAACAGTGATTTAGAAATAATATAAACGCTTTTCAGTACTCAGAAGAGCTAGAGGTCTAAAGTGTTGTCATACTCATATGTGTAATAAACATACATATACTTTTAGGTCATGGTATATATTTTACCTGACTGTTCCACTACATGCCTTTGTTAAAGGGAAATCAGAAGGAAAGATAGCAAGCAAACTGGCTGGGCAGGGTGAAACTTAATTAAAAGATCTTTTCCTTGGTCCTTTAATTTATTTCCTTTTTCTTTCCCTCTGAGGAAATAATTGTTCGAGACTATTCATTCCCTCCTTGCTTGTGTTACTCTGAAACTCAATTCACTAAATACCATTTAGTACCAAGACATTTAAAAATCAGTACAGTACACAAATTATTGACTTTGACAGTTTCCTTTTGGACTTTATTCATAGCATCCATCCATATCTGCCCACCATTTAAAATTTTAATCATAAACTATTTTTTTCTGTGTAACTAGGAGCTATTTTATCATTCCAAACAAGACTCTTGGTGAAGAGGTCAATTCCTTAAGACATTAAAACGCCCTAAATGCTAAACTTGCTTTTCATTCTTCAAGCTGCACATAAAATTCCTAAATTGTCAAGAGTTTGCTTCTTGGTAGGTCTCACAACCATGCAGGTCTGCCATGTAAAACTCTGGCTGTTAATGCAGTGACACAGCCAATCAGATTCCATTCCGTAGTTGTTTCCTTGACACCAATATGTATTCCCTGAAGTAGACCACACAGAGAGAAGAGAAAAGGAGAGAGAAAAGTAGAGGAAAAAGTCACTAGCCCATCTTAAAATACTGTCATTACAGTGTTTAGAAGGGTTCGAAAAGGTGTCAGTCCCAAGTGGTAACTTATTCTGGGTAATAAAACAAACACAGTGATGTGAAATATTGTTATTTTATACTTTTAAATTAATTGATTCTTATTCTCTAATTTAAAATGGGCTTTCCCAATATCTAATGCAAGATTCAGTCAAAAAACTAGCAGCAATTCTATCCTAGTTTTGGCTTCAAAAACTAAAATCCAATGATAGTTTTATTCACTAGTGTTTAAGGACAGCTAAAGAAGGACAGATATCATCAAATCATCAACCAAACATACTTTGTTTAATTACACATCCTTCTAACCTTTACCCCAAATCACACACTCTACCCTCACAACAGCCCATTATCTTAGTGAGAGATTGGCCAAATGAGAACCTGAACAGAATAAGCAACCTTTGCATCACCTCTGTTGGGCATCACCGGGGAATAAACTTCTAAGCAAGGTGTATTTAATGATGTATTGCACAACCTGGCCTTATTTCTGAATTCTCAAGTTTGTCCCTTACCCATTTTCCTTTCTGGTCTACGCTGACCATTTGATCAGATTAAAGACCCGGCCTGTAGCAGAGTTCTAGAAAGTCAGGTGGATCCCACAATCACCTTCTGTAAAAGATATTTACAAGCAGTCCCCTGAATCTCTTTCTATTGTGATTCTATGTTCCTTAATTTACATCCTTTATTTTATGTCTCTTCATTTGTAAAGAGAATTAACCTGTTTTCTCCTCTTCTTTCCCTTCTTTCTCTTTACAGGAGGCATTGAAATTTTCAGCAGAGACGTTCAGAAGACATATTGCAGGATTCTGTAATAATAAACATATGGAAAGTATTAGAAATATTTATTGTCTGTAAATACTGTAAATGCATTGGAATAAAACTGTCTCCCCCATTGCTCTATGAAACTGCACATTGGTCATTGTGAATTTTTTTTTTTTTTGCCAAGGCTAATCCAATTATTATTATCACATTTACCATAATTTATTTTGTCAACTGATGTATTTATTTTGTAAATGTGTCTTGGTGCTGCTGAATTTCTATATTTTTTGTAACATAATGCACTTTAGATATACATATCAAGTATGTTGATAAATGACACAATTAAGTGTCTCTATATTGTGGTTGATTTTAATGAATGCCTAAATAATTATCCAAACTGATTTTCCTCTGCGCATGTAAAAATAGCAGTATTTTAAATTTGTAAAGAATGTCTAATAAAATATAATCTAAATTACACCATGACTCAGAAGGTGAATTTTATGTGTATATAGATATATCCTTTAAGATTTCTAGTAGAAGAAACATGATGTAACTTTTAACTGTATTTGAATATGGTCCTAAGTTTAATATGTTTATATTGGTACAAATTCCAACATTTTCACATTAGTTTAAAACCACTTAAAATGTATTTTGTCCGATATTTAAGTTCAATTCAGCAGAATGGCTGAATTATCTAGACATCATTTTATGAAGTACATCCAATTCAAAGTGAAGAGTGGAGAGGGCAGAAAAAAAGCAGAGAAAAGTCAGGAGAAAAAAAATTAAAGAAACTTAGTCCAGAGAGTTAGCCAGAGTTGAAAAACAGGAAGAGAGGCAGATCAGGAACTTTAAGGCCAGGGGTAAGTTTAATCAATGTAAAGTTTAATTTGAGAGAGCTTGCCCCTATTGGTCACATAATAAGCGTAAAAGAGCTACTTGAGAATTCTACCTGTTAACATTTCCTACCAGAGAAAGGAGAGAGACTCAGGTTTGGGAGGTGTGTGGCAATTCAAAAAGCTGTCACCGGTGAAGATAGCTTTCGTGGGACATACCAGTTCCAGGGACCAAGTTTGCAAACAGCATGGATGTAATGCCACATGCAATCCCCTTTCCATTTTGCATATCATCCTGGTTGTTCCTACCTCTATGTTTAGATGAAAACACAAACATCTTCCTTCTACAGAATCTTTTTCTTTACAGCTGAGAACTCATCAGTAAAAATCCAACACAAGAAAACAAAAAGCCTATGAATCAAGCAAGCACATATTTCGGACGTATACTTTGTTTAGGCTCAGTATCATGTTTGGAATCTGTTAGATGTTTGGAGGATGCACAGGAAGCAAACTTCTGTAAATGGGGACTTCCCTGGTGGTCCAGTGGTTAAGACGCTATGCTTCCAATGCAGGAAACCCGGGTTCGATCCCTGGTCAGGGAACTAGATCCCACATGCATGTTGCAACTAAGAGTCCTCATGCCACAACGAAGATCCCATGTGCCGCAGCTAAGACCCGGCACAGGCAAATAAATAAATAAATTTTTTAAAAAAATTCTGTAAATGCCCTCAAGAGTATACATATATATATACATGAAACAACTAAACGCTGTATTCAAGAAACTGAAATAATCCAAAATTCTATGAACATTTAAAAACGGGGGGGAAATCACATAGGGAGAGATTAGGCTGAGCTGGATGTGAGTAAGATAATGTTTCTGGGAGGAATATTCCAAGATTGAGCTTATTCATAGTTTCACTTAAGTCCCATAGCCTTCAAACAGCACCCATCTTACTATTTTGGGTAAGAATGTTGAATCTATTTTAGTAAGCAAACATGAGAATTTGTGCTTAGCTTCACTTGTGAATTTGTTGCATATGGTTTTTATATCTAAGGAATATGCAGAAGTTAAGACCAATACATTAAACCTGTATAAAACAACTAGCTTGGAGAGCCTTAAAACCAGATATAAGCACATTTTGCAAGACTCCATCTGAAACTCTAAATCTTAAGACTGCACCAAATCCTTACGTGTTGTTCACATGAAAAGTGTTTTTTAAACACTAATGTGGTAAATACCTGGACATTACGGCAGGGAAGCATCAGATTCAAGTCATCTTTAGGCTTTTCTTCACAAATTGTCTACTCCTGAAATGAAAAGGGGGAATTTATAGTTATCAGTTCTGACCAAAACATTATTAATGCCATTATTACCTTCAGTCATATCCTTGGTCTTCAAGCAGTGATAGGAGTAAAATCATAGGATAAGGGATGGGATGGGAAGATGAAGGAAGCAAAAAACCGTTGGGGAAAAAAGTCATTTTTTCTGACATTGTTATTTTCTATGAAAGAAAAACTGAAATATATAATTTAAGATAATAAGTGTTTGAATGTAAATAAACTCTTAGCAAATTACAGTCTAAGTGAATACGGCTCATGCTTGACTTAAGTAATGTTTATAAAGCAGTAATGATTTAAATAGAGGCAAGTTGGACTAAGTATTCTGGAATTAAAAAATAAAACCTAATCTGCTAACTCACTATTGCCTTCCACAAATTTTATTCAGACAGAAATTTGGTATATAATTAGATACCTAAGACATATTTATGGACATTGGGAAGTCCAACTACAAAAGACAAGGAGTGGTACTTATGTGTGAAGACCCTATTCCTTGCCTCTGTGTTTTCTTAGCCATCGTTGTAAAACAGGTGCAGGGCTACATTAGTGATGAACCCAGATCAGTGTTGACATTATTGGTCCTGAAAATACCTAAAATCAATATTGGCATCTCGCTTCCTTGTTACAAAAATTGGGAATGCAGGCAGCATCAATCTGAGAAATAAGGAGAAATTAAAGCTTTTCTTAGGAGATAGCATAATTATACACCTTGATGGTTAAGAATTTTGTTTTAATTTTCCATTACCTAACCTTAGTACCCGTTGAGCAAAGTAGTTATTTAACTTTCTATAACTACCATACAAGGACAAAGGGAGTCAATCTTTTTAAAATTCAAAAAGTTCTTTAATATACTATATATAATGGACCCAACAAGAAGAACAAAGTCAAGAATTACTTTGATTTTATCTTATAGTCAATTCATTAATAAATCCTGAAATATGGTTTAATAGATGCTCAAAGTACTTAAAGAACACAAGTTAATGCCTTTTGCAAGAAATTCTGATATACTTAAACCATCACAGAGCATTAACTTTAGGATAATCTAGGGTTTAATTCTAGAGTATCTTACAGTTTAACTGCTATTTTTCCCTTTGGCCACAAAGTTCATGGAAAAACAGAACAAGCTGGGGACAGAAACAATATGTTGAAGTTCAGAGGGTTCATCTTCTGTAACAGGGTGCACTTTTATTGAGAGTTCTAAGTGTTCCCAGGAGGTATTCCCAGTAGAGCCATCGTTCATTCCTTAAACAAAGGGTAAAAGACATCCCAAGCACAAATACTGGCCACTTCTTTTTATTTAATAACCCAGAAGGTGTTAACAGTAAGACTACTATCAAAGATTCTATCATACAGTTAGCAAAACATGGCCACATGCTAAGCTCCTCCTAAGGACTCAATCAAACAATTCAGAGGAGGTGTTAAATACTGGTAGCTATGAAGATTCCAAAGGCTGAAGGTATTACTTCACTGAAGTATATTATCATGTGTCCTGGGGCAACTCCTTAAGAGAAGTACTGTTACTTCCAAGTTGCCAATGTTACTTCCCTAATTATTTTGTGAACTTATTGAGGGCAGGAACCTTGTCTTAGTCAATGTATATCATCCAACACTAGATAACAGCATTAGTACATAGCAGGTGCTCAAGAAATATTCATTGCACAGAACTTAAAAGTTCTTTCAGTTTCTGGATGAATGAACTGAAAAGCAGAGTTAAGCAAAAAGTCTGCTGGACGTAGGAGATAGATCAGAGTTTTGAGTATTTCAGACTCCCGTGTCATGCCATTCTCTTATTCCAATAACAAGAAGCTCAGAGAATGACTAACTGCTCCAAGTTATCAACCGTTCACCAGAGTGACCTTTGTTTTTCAGCTTCTGGTTTACTAGGAACTTTTCCAGCCCTGAAAGTACAAGAAGCAAGGGTTTGTGCTGAGTATACAGCAACCTCCCAGAGGAAGTGAGGAGAATTTAAAATATCAGGTTTCCATCCTATGAATATACTGCACAGACGTTACCCACAAGGTCCAGTTGTGCACAAAGGGGCACACTGCTATTTTGTCGGAAGATTAATAGACACAGTTCCCAACCAGAGCTACCCAACATCAGGATGAGAACATTCACATCTCTGTGCAAGTTCCTGATACGCTCATATTTACAAGTGCAAAGCACAAGGGATATGTTTTCAAACTGCATTTTAATTAAACTTCAAAACATCTTCCAGAGAATTTCCTTACATTTTCCTCCAAACTGGAAGACGTTTACAAATGACAAAATGTGTCACCCCTGAAAACATGGATTGTTTTAATGGTGACCCCTACTCCTTGCCAAGTCTACTTTGCTTTGGGGCCTGGAAAGCAAAATCACCCATCCATCTTGCACTTGAGCTCACTGGCTTGTCACTGCAGAACTGCTGGGAGAGAGCTCTGCTGAACTGCTCCATGTTCTACGAAATGAAAGCAAAACAATTCCAAACTGCGCCATGTTGGATTTAGTGATTCTGTATTCACATTACTCTTTCTTTCACTCATCGTGAGTTTTAGTAGAACGCTTGAGTCAATGTAGAATACAAACAATACATTGAAGTGTTGTATCATGGCTATCTATAGGTGAAAGAAACTAGAAAACAGGCATGTTGTCTTAAGGAGAATTTTTTTCTCTTCGGATGACAGAGTGAGAGGTTCTTAATTCCTCAAGAACTAGAAATTTTATTCCATAACAACATTTTATGACATTATAACAACTAGTATGTCATAAAGAATAAGTTAGCCAAACACATTGCCTAATATAATAGAGCTAATACTTGTTTTCTACTAGCTTATTATGCCCAGGTTGCACTAACCTAATTTACACTCTAATCTTTCCAAGCATCTCATGAGGTAGAGGCTCGTTGTCTCCATTTCACAGGTGATGCAGTTTTGCCCGAGACGGATTAGACAACTTGCCCAAGAACAAGCAGAGGTCACAGGGCAGAGAAGGGACTCAAAGCCAGGGCCATCTGACTCCTGAGTCTGGACTCTGTGCGCCATTGCTACGGCGTTGCAGTAAAGCTTGGTCAGAACAAGCATCTTTGAGACAAAACTATTTTGGTCTTGCTTTCAGTGAGTTCAGTGAGATCCTAGGTTTGAGATGATCCTATTTTCCTCCGCTCTCTACTGTCTGGGAGGGCACCCCTTACCAGCCTCTCTCCTCCTTTCCTCCTTGGCATCTTCTAAGGCTGACTACAGCCTTCTATTTCACAAAGCTCATAAACTGCTCGCTCTCTCTCTCTCTCTCACACACACACACACACACACACACACACACACACACACACACACACACACACACAGGCAAGAAGCCCAGGTGTTTGCACAGTCCCATGAATGAGCAGCTGTTGCTTGAAAAGGAAGGTGGCGGAGGAGGTCAGGGAGCACTGGCTGGCAGGCGGTGTGTAAACTATACAGAGAGCCACTTTCTGTAAGGAGGCTAAAGCATATTTAAAATGAGACCACCTCAGAGATGAAATCTTCCCCCTCCTGTTACCTCTCAACCTGCTCCAACACTCCAATATTCAGTTTTTCCGAGTGTCCCTCCCCCTCCCCCTTCCCTGGAGTTTACTGATTTTCTGTGTGAACGCTTGGCACATTGCAGAGCAGCTGCATTTAGGAGTCACAAACGATCGCCCGATCGCCGCAGTTAATTCTTTCCCCAGCTAAACAGATGCACGTGCCCAGCCTGCGTGCCCGGCAGTCCACTGCCCACACGGGGAGACAATGAGTGAGCCAGCATCCTTTCTTTCCAAAGGGTTTTCCTCTCTAGGTTGGCTTTTGGCTACTTATTTATTTCTTTTAAAATTACCTGGAAAAGAGGAAGGAAAAAGTTTCCATTGAGAACACCTTGGTTTAGGGAAGAAGAATGCCGTTGGTCGCGGGAGGGCGCTGTGAAGGAACAGAGCCCGGCGTGATTTGGGTTTCAGCTTCTTTCTATTGGAAATCAGCCTGGGGATGAAGGTGAAGATCACACACCAGCTCCTGGAGGTGCTGGCTTGACTTGGGTTCGAACACCCCAGCCTCTTGAAATCTCCCCACATTTCCCTCCGAGAGTCTGAAATTCCCTACCTTTTTTAGTCAAATTTATCCTTCTACTTTTATAGCTCTCGATCTAATTGTGAAGAATCCTGCCCTAATCAGAGCTGTCTTTCTATTTTACGCTAAGTGAATCTTCTAAAGAGATACAACTAAATACATATTTTATTCCCAGAGGGACACACAAGTCTTAGGGTAATGGCTACACATACTTTATTATTTCACCGGTTAGGGGAAAAAAAACATATTTTTACTTTTTACTGTACTGGACTATTAGACCGTGTCCCTCCAATTGGCTATAGCTCTCATGACAGACCTCCTCGTCCCACATTTTCTAAGAATCACATAGATTCATATGCCTGAGTGATGACAATGACAGCTATTCTGTGAACCTAAAGGCAGAGTCAATTCTGTCCTTTCCTGCAGATAACTAGCTTTCTGGTTGATTCTGTCCTGATATCACCTGCTCCTATGGTGTCACAATCAAGAGGCAATTAGCTTGAAAAGTCAATGTAAAAACAGACTGTGTGAAACTGATTTGATTGTTGGGCCTGCAGCTCATAGACTACTTGGGCTTTCTGGATGCCATGCTGAATCTGCAATTGCTTATTTTATCTTTTCTTATACCAAATATGTTTTTAGCCATTATTTCCTATTGAGTTCATGCTTTTCTTTGAGGGTTGTCCTAGCAGCAGCCTGTTGCCTAGTAAATACATATCTTGTTAGTTGGGAGTGACTGGGTCCCCCTGAAACATCTTCTTCATCAGGGTTGGAAGTTGCACTTCCTTGTATTCAACACAAACTGTAGCTTAATACAAATCCTGGACAGTTTCAATCATCTTTTACTGTAGTTACAATGGTGACAATAATAATAATCCCTTACGACTGTTTAGTGTTTCTGTAGTCAAACACCACAGAAATAACATCTACAGAGAACCAAGTCAACCTTGAGTAATCTATAATAAAAATTCAAACTTTGAGTGTTTTAAATACATGCAATGTATTTTATAGTAATAAAATGATAGGGCTTTTCTGATAGGTGAGAAGAGCTCGAGAATGGTTCTAGGGTGCTTTTCTATTGTTCCAGAAGAAGTCCACTCAGCAGGTGCCCTCTTCAACATTCATTCCACACACTTAATAAACATTTCTCATGAGTTAGGCCCAGAGGACATAGAGACAACTGAGGCACAGTCCCTGTTTCAAGGACCCAATAGATTACCTACTGCAGTTGAACTCTGGTAAGCTTTCTGCTGGTACCACCTGGAATTAGGAGGAGAAATATTTCTGCTTCAAATACTGCATCCCTTGTTTAGTGAACACATGTTGTTTGTCTTCCCAGGGAAGGGAAAATATTTGTGCTTCCAGTTGAAAACTATGCAACTAGATTCTAGGCAAAACCTCTCTGGATTATCAGATTCCAATTCTGTGGGAGTTGTTTTATAATTCTCTGAATTGTAAGTGACCGGTAGCAAGATAAAATAATTCTTGTCTATAATTTTGTCCTGTAGAGGTTCAGTTAACTTCTTCCCAACACCCCCAGCCTTGGAAAAAATAGTTTTGCCTCCATTGGCACATTCATTTCAATCTTTTTTGAATGTGTTATAATCTGTCTTGCCCTCTTGTTGATTAGTGTGTAGAATAAATCTGTAGCACATGTTCATTTACATATCTACACCAGACTTTTTTTTTCTTTTTTTTTAATTATCTTGTAACAACAGTATCTTCCACTTGAGGGATCCACCCTTTCTCCATTCCATGTGTTTTGGAGGGCTGGAGGGTTAACACAACCTTCTAGTCGGCGGAGTGAGCAAATGACCCAAACTTTGTCAAACAGAGAACTCCATTATCCCTGATTGGTTTAAGGATGGGCACATGATCAAAAATAGCCAATCAGAGTCCCCTTGAACTTTTCTGCTGTGCATTATGGGAATTATGTTCTTGCTTCTTTTGCATTCTTGGGTTGTAAGAAAAATGTCTACATTTTTTGTGTGTTCGTCTTCCCCAGATGCATAAAAGAAGCTGTCCAGTACAGGAGGGAAAGAATCCAACTTACAAAGAAAATCAGAGACAAGAAATGAAAAAAGACAACGCTGACACCATGGTTTGTGCCTTGGATCCACCCATTCCTAAAGTTTTTAGTTACATGGCAAGGGGCTGTGGAGTGGGGGAGAGGAGGAGCAATCTCCTTTTTCTTAAACTAGTTTTGTTAGGTTCTGTCACTTAGATCTAAAGGGTTCTGAAAAACAAGCCTGACTTCTGACTTTCCTGATTTTTCCCTCTTTTCCAACAGCCTTATATCTACTGCAGAGAATGTCTTTGAGCAGCTAAGCTACAATAACAGATCATTTTAAGACCACAGACGTAACTGAGATAAAGAAGGAGAAACACACTACTCACTTATATTAAGACAGGCTTAAAGCAGTAGGCAGTCTTTTCTAGGGTTACTTGTTGCCACACACCTTCCAAAGCTGCAATAACTTCCTCTGGTACCTGAGCCCTGTGTTCATAGTTCTTTTAATTTTTTCTAATCCCAGACCACCTACATGTTCAAGCACTGTCCACCTCTCTTCCCCAACCCAACAATATGGGGTACCTGTAGTAGTCTGGGCTCTCCAGAGAAATAGAACCAATAGGAGAGAGGGGGAGAAAGAGAGAGAGGGAGAGAGAGATTGATTTACTACTATAAGAAACAGGCTCATGTAATTATGGAGGCTAAGTTCAAGATCTGCAGTCAGCAGTCTAGGGACCCAAGAGAACTGATGGTATAGTTCCAGTTTAAGATCAAAGACCTAAGAACCAGGAGAGCCAATGGTGTAAGTTCCGGTCCAAGTCCAAAGGAAGGAGAAGACCAATATCCCAGGTTGAAAACAGGCAGAGAAAAAGAATTCTTATCAGCCTTTTATTCTATTCAGTCCTTCAACAGGTTGGATAAGGCCCACCCACACAGGAAGAGTAATCTGCTTTACCCAGTCTACTGACTCAAATGTTAATCTCATCCAGAAACACTCTCACAGACACTCTCAGAAATCATGTTGAACAGTATATGGACACCTCAGAGCCCAGTTGCATCGACACAGACAAGTAACCACCACAGTGGCCCACTCTCCTGCTAGAGCACACTGCAGAACAGAATCAAGACCAAGAAAATGAGCCAACAAGGAGTACCTCTTAAAATCAATAAATATTTAAAATATTTTTATAAAGGAGAAGCCATATGCTATGTGAGGGAAGAGTAGAGAGGGGAAAACTCTTGAGGTAGCCAGCAATTAGCCTCTCTTCTATTGCCCGTCAACAGCTCCCCTATAACATCAGATTTGCAATTCCCAGTTTAGCAAAAGGAAAGCTTTGAAGATAACCAGCCTCAGCCTCCTTAGAATGCAATTTAGTGATTCATTGTTGTTATTTAAGCGTGCCCCTTGGGTGTCTCACTGAACCCACTCCAAGATGCTAATCAAAGTAGTCCTTCAATCACAATCATAGTGCCCCAAGTTTTGGAAACACAACTTGCTCCATTCTGTACACATTCAGTGATGTTTTAACACCCTGCACAGCTATCCACCCCTTCAGTCTAGCTCTGGCTCTCTGTACTTTTCCTACAGACATTCTTTTTACACTGTATTTTAATTGCCCAGCTACTTCTCTATATCCTGGTAGACTGTAAATTCCATGATGACTGTATCTTTTGTTCCATCACTAGTGTATGGCATAGCTTGGCCAATATTAGGTATTCAGTAAGAATTTGTTGAACAGGCATGAATACATTACCTCTACATGAGGATCTTATCTACCTTACCTCTTTTATTGTATATTTGTCAGAGCAGTGCCCGAAACACAGAAATATGTGTGTGTGTATTATAGTTTATTATATTATTATTATTATTACTATGATTATTTCTCTTGACTTTCTCCCAGGAAGTCTGTGACAAACCACCCTCCTGATTATGGGCGCTTACCTTATGACTTGGGTTCTGTAAACTGAATTGCCCACCCACATCAGCATAACCATTTGTTTACTCACCATTCAACAAACATGGTTTACTTGCTTTCAAATAGAGTGTATAATAAATATTTACTGGTACATAAATTATGCTCATAGGGCTACAGTTTCTAAGGTCATTTCTCTTCTCTTTATGTTTTCCTTGTTCATCGTTTTGACCATATCCTCTAGTGAATTGCAGCCTTACCTTGATTTCCTATCACCCTTTAAGTCAAACACAAATTTCTGAGTGTTTCTTTCAAAGGCTTCTACTGGCTTGACCCACCCTCTGACTGTTTTCATCTCCTGCTCTAACCTTGTCTTCACCTTCCAGACTAACTAAATTTATTGTCATGTGGTTCCTTCCACTGGTTCTTCCTCTCCTGGCTGTGAGCCTTTGTTCAATTTTTTCCATATCTATGGAAAAACAACCAAACCACAAGTTTCTCCTCTTTAAATCACAGCTCAAGGACCAACTGCTCCAAGGAGTTTTTTCCCACCCATCTTACAATCCATCAGCTCATCACTGACCCTGACTTCCACCACAGCATAACCTTGAAATGACTGAATTTATAAGTATGGTGTGGCTGTAGTCCAACTTCTGGCTTACGTCAATACTAATGGTTTAATCTCAGTATTAATCAATGTTAAATTTGGAAAGAACCAAAAGAAATGTTCAATAGTCATTAAATCAACACTGTAAAATTTAGCATTTTGTGGTGAAGACAGTTAGGTATATTTCATTTGAGTTTAATAAATCTATTCCCTGCCTTGTTCCATGGGATTTGAGATTACAACAACACATGGCAAACAATGACAATTAAAATTAAACATCAAGATCGAGGAAAATGTGGATAGAATAAAATAGCAAGATGACAGAGAAAACTCTAACATAAATAATCAGGCCATAGAGTCCTCCATGGTTAGTAAAGCTGAATTGCCCATTTAGCTCTGATTTTGGCACTCAGATTATTCATCAAGCCCTCTTTTTTTTTTACTTAATATTTAAAATTAATCCATCCTCTGAATGACATGAAAATGATCAGGTTACTAGTACTTTTTGGAGTTGATGCTATAGTGTTTTCAAAAAAGTTTCATGTGAAACATAGTCCCAAAAGAGCTGACATAAAAAGGGGGTGGGGGGGGCGTCTGTGTTCAATTTGGGAAGCTTTGAGTAATCCCACAGAAAATAACCTTATTTTATTTTGTAAAAACCCAGTACTTCCCAAACGAATTGGAACCCGATCTCCCAACTTTCTCCCCACATCACACTCCACAGAAGTAGCTTGCAAGTGACTCACTTGGGAAAAGGTGGTGTAACAATAACAAAGAAATCAGGACCAAAACACCTTAAGATGCTTCAATTGTATTTGTAATATTTTAATCATTAAGCTGGGTGGTGGGTGTACAGGTATTCACAATACAATTCTATATACTTTTTGATGTGCTTGATATATTTCCTAATTACAAAAACAGAAACAAAAATAAAAAAATTATCCCCCTGATGGAAATCTAGCTTCCAGCAGCTTCTCCAAAACAAAGCAGTGAAAGGGTGTGACTTTAACGGTGGAATGGCCTCTACTTCACAGCTCGATTATTATTTGGAACAATGATAATTATAACAGTAACAATAACAGCAGCAGATCCTTACAGAGTACTTACTGTGTGTCGATCATTCTTTTCAGGGCTCTACTCCTATCAATTCGTTTAATCAACCCTCTGCATCAGCACTATTATTATTCACATCTTACACATGAGGAAATGGAAGCATAAAGAAATTAAGTAACTTGATGGAGGGAAGAGGCAGAGCTGGGATGCCGATCACAGCAGCCTGACTCCTGAATCTCTGTTTTACCAGTACCCTGTACTGCATAAGCCCCATTTTACGCAGTGTGGTCAAGGAAGACCTCCCCAGTATGGAGACATTTGAGCAAAGCCCTGAAGGAAGTAAGAGAGAGAGGCATGAGGATTTCTGGAAGAATAGCACCCCAGGCAGAAGGAACATCAAACCATTGCCTATGAGGCAGGTGTGCTTGGCCAGTTTGAAGAACTCTACAACATATACGACCCCACACAATCAAAGCCCTGTGCATCTCCCCAGACTCCACTTTATGTTCATTTATCCATTATTTTTTTTTTTAATTTATTTATTTGTTCATGGCTGTGTTGGGTCTTCGTTTCTGTGCGAGGGCTTTCTCTAGTTGCGGCGAGCGGGGGCCACCCTTCATCGCGGTGCGCAGGTCTCTCACTATCGTGGCCTCTCTTGTTGCGGAGCACAGGCTCCAGACGCGCAGGTTCAGTAATTGTGGCTCACGGGCCTAGTTGCTCCGCGGCATGTGGGATCTTCCCAGACCAGGGCTCAAACCCGTGTCCCCTGAATTGGCAGGCAGATTCTCAACCACTGCGCCACCAGGGAAGCCCCATCCATTATTTTTAGTTCCTTCAGCATGGCTTTCATTCTCTCACCTCTAGAATTCTTCTTCTCTAGAACTACTCCTTCTCTCCCTCTCCCCAAGCCCCCTACCTTTATCAGACTAACTTTTTTGGGTCTTGCCTTATGTTGCCTCTTCTATTACTTCTTTGGCTCCCTCATAATTGGACTATTTCCCATATATCCCATTCCTCTGTCTTTCCTCCCAATAGCTAACATTTATTAGGTACTCCCCATGAGCCATGATTATGCTAAGATCTTGGCTGGAATCGTACCATGTAAATCTCATAACAACCCAAATGCAGTGGGTTTTGTTCATGCCTCCATTTTATGGACAAGGAACTGAGGCTTAGAAAGATCAAGCAACTCACCCAAGGTTACACTGCAAGAACAGGATCCAGATGATGCCAAAACCCTTGCTCTAAGCCTTCGGCTATATTGCTGATCTAGCACTTATCACACTGTGCTGTAATTGCAAGGTCCCATAACTGTCACCCACCAAGCTCCTTGAGGCAAGAACTATGTCATGTTCCTTAATGTTTGGAGTGGTTTCTGCTACATAATAAGCTAAATAAGCATGTGTCAACTTGATGAGTGGAACATAGTCACTCTCTCCATAAGCAGGGCATCCCTGACTTCAGGAGCACCAAAGCTAGGTCAGAACACTTGGATGAGACAATTCTGATGCTTAGCAGAGTCACCATCCGGGTACTCTTTCTTCAACCAAACCACACCATGTATATTTCAGATTCTGCATTTCTGCCCACTCCATCTCCCCTGCTTGGGTACTCTGACCTCCCTTCTCTATTCTTCAATGTCCAGCAGAGACATCTTCTTTTCTGTCCATCAAGCCTACTCTGACCAGCCTGACCTTTGGTCACAGTCTCACCCAGTTCCTGACAGTCCATAACAGTCTCTCCAACAATCCAGAACTTCACCAACATATTACCTTCCAGAACATTCCATAGATGACTTCCTCACTCTACTTCTGACTCTGAGCTGTTCTCTGCATGCCTCTGATTTTTGTGCTTAATTTGTACCATATATATTTTGACTTCTGGTACGTCACAGCATCAAAGATTCTTCAGTTGTTCTGTTTCCCCAGTTAAACAACAGGGTGAGCAACAATCAATGCTTTAAGAAACCTTAAATGGCATTTAGAAGACTTATTAAAATAATTTTTAAATTTTAACCAAAAACGATGTTCTTGGATTGGAAGAATCAACATTGTGAAAATGACTATACTACCCAAAGCAATCTACAGATTCAATGCAATACCTATCAAACTACCAATGGCATTTTCCACAGAACTAGAACAAAAAATTTTACAATTTGTATGGAAACACAAAAGACCCTGAATAGCCAAAGCCATCTTGAGAAAGAAAAACAGAGTTGGAGGAACCAGTCTCCCTGACTTTAGACTACACTACAAAGCTACAGTAATCAAGACAGTATGGTACTGACACAAAAACAGAAATATAGATCAATGGAACAGGATAGAAAGCCCAGAGATAAACCCATGCACATATGGTCACCTCATCTTTGATAAAGGAGGCAAGAGTATACAATGGAGAAAAGACAGCCTCTTCAATAAGTGGTGTTGGGAAAACTGGACAGCTACATGTAAAAGAATGAAATTAGAACACAACCTAACACCATACACAAAAATAAACTCAAAATGGATTAAAGACCTAAATGTAAGGCCAGACACTATAAAACTCTTAAAGGAAAACATAGGCCGAACACTCCATGACATAAATCACAGCAAGATCCTTTTTGACCCACCTCCTAGAGAAATGGAAATAAAAACAAAAATTAAAAAATGGGACCTAATGAACCTTAAAAGCTTTTGCACAGCAAAGGAAACCATAAACAAGATGAAAAGACAACCCTCAGAATGGGAGAAAATATTTGCAAACGAAGCAACTGACAAAGGATTAATCTCCAAAATGTACAAGCAGATCACGCAGCTCAATGTCAAAAAAAACCCAACCCAATCCAAAAGTGGGCAGAAGACCTAAATAGACATTTCTCCAAAGAAGATATACAGATTGCCAACAAACACATGAAAGGATGCTCAACATCACTAATCATTAGAGAAATGCAAATCAAAACTACAATGAGGTATCACCTCACACCAGTCAGAATGGCCATCATCAAAAAATCTAGAAACAATAAATGCTGGAGAGGATGTGGAGAAAAGGGAACCCTCTTGCACTGTTGGTGGGAATGTAAATTGATACAGCCACTATGGAGAACAGTATGGAGGTTCCTTAAAAAACTAAAAATAGAACTACCATACGACCCAGCAATCCCACTACTGGACATATACCCTAAGAAAACCATAATTCAAAAAGAGTCATGTACCACAATGTTCATTGCAGCACTATGTACAATAGCCAGGACATGGAAGCAACCTAAGTGTCCATCGACAGATGAATGGATAAAGAAGATGCGGCACATATAAACAATGGAAATTACTCTGCCATAAAAAGAAACGAAATTGAGTTATTTGTAGTAAGGTGGATGCACCTAGAGTCTGTCATACAGAGTGAAGTAAGTCAGAAAGAGAAAAACAAATACTGTATGCTAACACATATATATGGAATCTAAAACAAAACAAACAAACAAAAAATGGTTCTGAAGAACCTAGGGGCAAGACAGAGATAAAGACGCAGATGTAGAGAATGGATTTGAGGACACGGGGAGGGTGAAGGGTAAGCTGGGACGAAGTGAGAGAGTGGCATGGACATATATACACTACCAAATATAAAATAGATAGCTAGTGGGAAGCAGCTGCATAGCACAGGGAGATCAGCTCCGTGGTTTGTGACCACCTAGAGGGGTGTGATAGGGAGGGTGGGAGGGAGACACAAGAGGGAGGGGATATACGTATAGCTGATTCACTTTGTTATACAGCAGAAACTAACACAACAATGTAAAGCAATTATACTCCAATAAAGATGTTAAAAAAATTTTTTAACCAAAAATGCTTAATTCAAGTGTTATTAAAAAGGTACTTAACAAGCACTGATATACAAGAGTAGTTTTAAATATTTTGGAGTAGGAATAAATTTATGTAGTATTTGAATTATTCTTACATCTTTTAAAGTAAAGCTTTACAACATGTCTTACTCTGGGTCAAGTTCATTTTCTCATTTCTATTCTGAACCCTCTGTACAGGATCGATATCTAAGGAAGAACAGACCCTGATGTCCATATGTGATCATCATTTCTTCAAAATAAGAACTCCTAAAGAAAAGTTACTGGAGGCAGGTATCAATCATTCAACACACACACACACATACACACACACACATAAACACACACAGAGTTTTTTATAAAATCACACCACTGATCTGGTGGGAAATATTTGAGAAATGAAGCTTTGATAATTATAGACTTATTTCACTAGCATAGATTATCTTCATTTGTAATAATGGTAGCTAAGATTATTTGAGCATTTCTTATGAACCTGGCACTATAAGTGCCTTGTATGCATTATTTCATTTACTCTTCAAAACCCTTATGAGTCGGTAGAGTTTTTAATCCCATTTTTCAGATGAGTACAGTTGGAGTCATTGGTCCAAGGAACGTGTACCTAGAAAGGTCATAGAATTGGAAGCAGGCAATCTGAGTCCAAAGCCCCTCTCTGTTTTTCATAAAAATATGGATTCAGTCATAAGCTGAGACATCATTTGGGAATTTACAAAGCAGAGAAGTTTGCTACATAGTCTTTACAATTGATAAACAGGAAAAAGGAGAAAAATGCAGATGCATAAGGTAAGATTTTGAAATATTTTACATTAATTTGATGTCTATTTTTTCTTCTGAAAAAAATTAACATTTCCCATTAATTACAAACTAGTTTTTAAATTATGGGATAATATCCTTATTTTATACTGTATTTACTTAAAAGTTATGAAGTAACAAGCACCGCAGATTTTCTTATATTAAAATATTACATTTTTTGAATCTCAAAATATAAGATTTTTGGTCCCTGAGAATTATCTGATCATCTACTTTAAGAAGTTTCTTATTGCAAAGTAACAAATCAGCAAAAAAATATTAAATTTACCAACTTAAAAAATTTAGCCATGATATCTATGTCTAAAGACCATCACTCTTTTATAAAATCTCCAGTGTCTTTCCACCATTATTAAATTTGACATTTAAAAAAACCCAAACCAACATAATTATGCCATGTTAATATAAAATTTCCAGAGTTTCAAAAGTTTTTTTGTTTGTTTGTTTTTTCCCAATTAAAAACACATAAAGGAGACCTGGAAGAAATTTAAAGAGGTCACAAGGTTCATTCCCTAACCACTTGCGATCAAGACTAGTATCGAAGAGACATTTTAGGGTTATTTTCTAGAATAATTTCAACCCTATTCCTAGATTGTGCTATGATTATTTGACATGAAACAAAATGTTATTGGCATAATCTTGAATTCTGTTGACAGCCTGAGAGTTACCACTAGGTGGCAGCACAGGAGACACTCAGGCTTTGAACTGAACTTTATGCCAATTCATAACCAGAGGGGTAGGCCGGCCAGAGAAAGGTATAGAAGGAGATTAAACAAGCCTCTCCTTCTGTTATACATTTCAAATTTGTGGCTTTTCTGGTCACGCCCTTTATGAGTTAGAGAAGATAAGAATGAGAATTTTCTTACATTGGAAGAAAAAGTCACCTATTAGCTTATTTCCTTTAGTTTTTTTCCTTCATATGCATATTTTTGCATAGTTGTAGTGAACACACAATTTTATATTCATCTAGTCCATTTTCCACACTGTGGTGAGATCGATATTTTCAAAATGTAAACAGAATAAGTCTATATCCCTGCTTTAAAACTGTCAGTGGCTTCTTCTTTTTCCTTCCAAACGGCCCTGGATGGTCCATCTGGCCTTTACATCTCAGAGTCTCCCATCAGACTGCAGCACCAGCACAGTGAAAAGCACTCAGTTCATATTTATTATTCTCAAAAAAATTTTTTAATTGTGGTAAAAAAAAAAATAGCATAAACTTTACCATCTCAACAGTTTTAAGTGTACAGTTCAGTAAAGTGTATTCACACTGTAGTGCCACAGAGCTCCAGAACTTTGTCACCCTGAAAAACTGAAACTCTGTACCCAATAAACAACTCCCTATTTCTCCCTTCCCTCAGCCCACAATTTTCCTTTCTGTTTCTATCAATTTGCCTACTTTAGATACTTCATATAAGTAGAATCATACAGTATTTGCCTTTTTGTGACTGGCTTTTTTCACTTACCATAATGTCCTCACATTTCATTCATGTTGTAGCATGTGACAGGATTTTCTTCCTTTTTAAAGCTGAATAATATTCTACTGTGTGTGTGTATATTATATATATATATATATAATATGTATATATGTTTATAACATTTTCTTTATCCATTCATCCACTGATGAACATTTAGGTTGTTTCCATGTCTTGGCAATCGTGAATAATG